>NW_024881936.1:0-533404 GCF_019059575.1 Amphibalanus amphitrite
GAGAGAGGGGAAGAGAAAGACAGACATACAGACAGACAGACAGACACATACAAACAGGCAAATACCATGGCAATGCTTGGTTCTGTGTATAACGTATCGTCTGTTATAAACAACGACCTAGACATTTTTTCATGCATATTGCAATACATGAACGTGCTGTCAGCACACATGTTCCACTTTTACATACACTGCGAGATAGGATGGTACTTGATACGCATATATATGATTTTAGCCGACAATGAAATTTGTGATTTGAATATTCATTATGCAGTTGATGCGTAATGCATTGCTGAGAATGCATCTAAGACAATTGTTCTCCTTACCTCTGGTTTAATTCAGCGGTGCAGTTTAAATCCAATCTACTGCACTGGCTGCGCAAACTCATTTTAGGCTCGAATGGCCCCGGAATCCCAGTTTAGCTCGCTAATGTTCAGCCAATGTTTCCTTCACTGACTTTACGATTAGCCCAGGATCAGATTAATTCTCAGAATACCGCACTGCTGCGAAATTATACACTGTCCACTGATTCGACAATCTATCGTCAGTGGGTGCTTGCTCTGACACATTTTTGGTCCAGCTCTGGATTAAAAACCATACAGTAGGTAAACCTTTTGTATGGACGATCGTATTCATCCACTTCGACTAGTTTCTCTCTTTAGTGACTTTCATGCCTGCAGCCGATATTATATCTTGACTGCTGATGCCAGCCTCCTTCCCTCACACTGCGGCCTGCGAAACTGGATGGCGGCTCTCCCGAGGAGCTTATACGCGTCTCTGAAGATGGATGACACCGTCTTCCCATGGGGAATTCGGTCAGATTAGGTCGGGAATCTGGCTCGGCACCGTCCCAATCCGCTCCGTGGCGGCAGGGGCGGCGGAGCATTCGCTGCAGCCGCCGGCGCTAATTGCAGAAAATTATTGCATGACACGTCTGTTTGTGAGTCGGTGGAAGCCGCGGCGCGCGGTGCGCTGATTTGGCTAATTATTGTCGTCAGTGACGCCCGGGAGGACGACACGATGGCCGGCGCCCGGTCGGTGTCGGATTGATGTCCATGATTGCCGTAAGCTGGTGACAGACGGAGCTGCAAAGTGGAGTGTCACGTAAGGACACGCAAAGAGTGCCGATGGTGTTGCATCGAGAGTACATGAACCTCCAGGCTCCACGAATCAAACAATTAAAACAGTTACATTAAAGGCGTACCGGTTTCGTCTATTAGACTTCTTCAGCGCCGTTGTATGAAACAAGGAACAAGAAAACGAGCACATCAATCGTTTGAAATAAATAGCACGTATTTCTGAGAACAAGGTCAGAGTAGTCTGGTACCTCCTAATTAAAACGAAATCATACATATTTTCGTGAACATGTAACAATCTATTCGGAACATGATATTACAATAGCTAAATAGTATTAAATCAATTGACGGTGCATATAATATGTTTCTCTCTCACTCTCACTCTCTCTCTCTCTCTCTCTCTCTCTCTCTCTCTCTCTCTCTCTCTCTCTCTCTCTCTCTCTCTCTCTCTCTCTCTCTCATTTTTAATTTTTATCTAGATCAATGATGCTCAATTGTGCTGCAGATTTCGCCCATTTTATAAACCCACCGTTCGTGTTGATCGTTTCGTTAGTTGCGATGTACGCTGCTTCGGTTGCTTTTCTAATCGCTTTTGAAGAGCATGAAGCTATAATTTCTGTCCCCTCCCAGTTCGGTAAATGTCCCGTTTTGTTCGCATGAGCCACAAAAGCGCTATGTTCCATAAAGTTACGAAAATCTCGTTTGTGCTCCTTCAGTCTAGTTTTTGCTCCCCTGCCTGTTTCTCCTATGTATGCCTTTTCACAAATCCCGCACGGTACCCTATATACTACACTCTTATCTGACTTGTCTTTCTTTTCTTTCTTTCGTATCATCTCACCTATTTTTCGACCAGATGTCACAGCTGTGCGCGCGCCCGTCGTCTCGATTCGCTTGGCTACTACGTTCGCTAGCTTCGAATTCGGTATGGTAATGTAACGTTCGTTTTTCTTTCGCTGTCGTTCGGTCTCTGCTCTATTTCGGATCTCCATTGCCTTCCTTTTCAGATTTAAAAGAAGGCCCTTAGGGAACTTCAGTCTAATAAAAGAATCTAAGACATGTTGGATTTCCTGCTCCAGATACTCTTCGCTACATATGCGATAGGCCCTAAGAAAGAAACCTAAAACTACTCCCCGTTTGACTCTATCACTGTGTCCTGAATAAAAATGAATGTAATCTTCTTTGTTCGTTGGTTTTCTGTAAACTTTGAATTTTAGGCAGTCTCCTGTCCTTTCTATTTCAGTGTCTAAGAAGGGGATTCTACCTTGCTTTTCATGTTCAATAGTAAATTGGATCTTTGGATCTACTGCGTTAAGCTCATCTAGTTTTACGTTTAAGTCCATGTCACTTGGAGCAACAACCAGAACATCATCAACATATCTTACCCAGACTACGTTGTCCCCCATAATACTCTGGTAACGATGTTTCTCTAGCCACTCTAAGTACAGGCACGCTGCAACCGGACTAAGAGGTGAACCCATGGCTAATCCGCTATGTTGAAAGTATTCCTCAGACTCGAATGTGAGGCCACCAAAGTTCATGCAAAGTGCGATAAGTTTAAGATAGTCTGATTTGGCTAGTGGTAACTGATCTGGGTCCATGTTCCTTACCACCCCTTCAATGACTTTAAATGCACCGTCAATGGGGACATTCGTAAACAAGGATTTGACATCGAAGCTGGCTAAGCACTTTCCCGACATGTCTATAGGGCGGAGAATCTCCATCAGCTCGGCACTATTCTTAATGTGGCTGTCACTTATAGCGCCTAAATTGCTAGAGAGAGGTCTGGCCAGTACCTTGGCAAGTCGGTGGGGAGCGCTGCCTATGCCCGACGTGATAGGGCGCACCGGTACCTCGGCTTTGTGTAGTTTCGGAAGACCTCTTAGCTTTGGGGCACCGGGAGCTTCTTCCAAAAGATGAAGTAGTTTCTTCCCCTTTTCTGTTTTCTTTAGCACCCTTCTCGCTTCCTGATTGAACTTCTTGCTTGCCCTTGCAACGAAGCCAGAACGTTTCTTTTCGTAAACTGCCGTGTCTTTGAGCAGATCATTAACCTTTTTGATGTATTCATCACTGTTCATTATCACCACCCCTCCCCCCTTATCTGCTTCTGTAACAATAATTGAAGGATCGTTGGCCAGGGACTTCAGCGCCTTGACATATCTTCTCGGTAATGTACCTTGTTCTTTGTCGGACATAGCTTTACAGCAGAAAAGGATTCCCTGGACGAATCCTTTCTCGATGTCGTCTTCTTGACTTTTGTAATTTCGGCTGACATGTTCCATAAAAGTTGCCTTGTCCCTCCCAGAGTCGAACTTCAAGCCGAGTGCCAGCGCCTCTTTTTCATCACCGGATAAAGTCCTCGAAGATAGATTGGTGATGATGTTTAGGTTTCCGGCTTCTCGCCATGGGCTATTTTTGCATAGGTTCTTTAGCTTCTGTTCTAGTCTGGTTCGTTGTGTTTCGTTGAATTCGTTAAGCTTCGTTCGGAATTGCGCTGGAATACTGATTCCAATAATATTCAATTTCAACAATTCCAACAATACTGATTTAACTCATCCCTCAGGACGTAAATGTCATCTTTTAACTTTGTGCATGCTTCTTCTAGGTAACTTCTAGCTGTACTGGTGAACGGATGTTGTTTTCCTTTAAGTTGGTGGGGGGCTGACTTCGGGAGGACTTGTTCCAATATGCAATCATTAAGAAACTTCAAGCGATTGAGACAGCTAGCTAGTTTTCTTTTCGTGTTAAATTCTTTTGAGACGGAGTTCATAGTACTGCTCATGTCCGACAATTGTAGTAATAAATGGACAAGTATTGCATCGAGAGTACATGAACCTCCAGGCTCCACGAATCAAACAATTAAAACAGTTACATTAAAGGCGTACCGGTTTCGTCTATTAGACTTCTTCAGCGCCGTTGTATGAAACAAGGAACAAGAAAACGAGCACATCAATCGTTTGAAATAAATAGCACGTATTTCTTCGTTGCAAGGGCAAGCAAGAAGTTCAATCAGGAAGCGAGAAGGGTGCTAAAGAAAACAGAAAAGGGGAAGAAACTACTTCATCTTTTGGAAGAAGCTCCCGGTGCCCCAAAGCTAAGAGGTCTTCCGAAACTACACAAAGCCGAGGTACCGGTGCGCCCTATCACGTCGGGCATAGGCAGCGCTCCCCACCGACTTGCCAAGGTACTAGCCAGACCTCTCTCTAGCAATTTAGGCGCTATAAGTGACAGCCACATTAAGAATAGTGCCGAGCTGATGGAGATTCTCCGCCCTATAGACATGTCGGGAAAGTGCTTAGCCAGCTTCGATGTCAAATCCTTGTTTACGAATGTCCCCATTGACGGTGCATTTAAAGTCATTGAAGGGGTGGTAAGGAACATGGACCCAGATCAGTTACCACTAGCCAAATCAGACTATCTTAAACTTATCGCACTTTGCATGAACTTTGGTGGCCTCACATTCGAGTCTGAGGAATACTTTCAACATAGCGGATTAGCCATGGGTTCACCTCTTAGTCCGGTTGCAGCGTGCCTGTACTTAGAGTGGCTAGAGAAACCGGCCCCCGCCGAAGTTAGTTGGTAGCACTGCTGCTCCACGGCGTACATTTCCTACCAGCCCATAGGGTTTACATGTTAAATGGCCTGTTTTCGGCGAGCGATATCTCGGTCAACCTTTGAAGGAATCAATGGTTCTTAGTCTCAAATGATAGATCGATGAATTTTCTTTCGACAATTCCTCTACCATTTTTCACGAAACCCAGCCGATCTTCTACGGCGTACAGGGTAAAGATTTCTCTGCACGCCAGCACCCGCGATCCGCCTCTCCGATCGTCGGTTCGCGATCCTCGGTAGCGCAGTCGGTAGCGTATCGGGCTACAGATCCGAGGGTCGTGAGTTCGAATCCTGGGAGCGCCGCGTGATTTTGGCTAGAATTAAGTGATTTAGATTCTTGAATGTTTGCATAATCAATTATTAATAGCTAATTGAATGTATCTGCCCACTAATCGGCCCTTAAAACCTGTTATTTAAGAAATTTAAGAAATGATTGTCACGTGCGCGTCACGACTGCCAACCATAAGCGCTACCATATTCTAGATTGAACTAACTTTTTGCTAGTCCCGACCACATATAGTAGGTTTTCTAGTAGTTATACTAGAAATTCCTACCAAAGTTCGTCCTACCCTTCACTCAATATACCCTGAGAGAAACATCGTTACCAGAGTATTATGGGGGACAACGTAGTCTGGGTAAGATATGTTGATGATGTTCTGGTTGTTGCTCCAAGTGACATGGACTTAAACGTAAAACTAGATGAGCTTAACGCAGTAGATCCAAAGATCCAATTTACTATTGAACATGAAAAGCAAGGTAGAATCCCCTTCTTAGACACTGAAATAGAAAGGACAGGAGACTGCCTAAAATTCAAAGTTTACAGAAAACCAACGAACAAAGAAGATTACATTCATTTTTATTCAGGACACAGTGATAGTCAAACGGGGAGTAGTTTTAGGTTTCTTTCTTAGGGCCTATCGCATATGTAGCGAAGAGTATCTGGAGCAGGAAATCCAACATGTCTTAGATTCTTTTATTAGACTGAAGTTCCCTAAGGGCCTTCTTTTAAATCTGAAAAGGAAGGCAATGGAGATCCGAAATAGAGCAGAGACCGAACGACAGCGAAAGAAAAACGAACGTTACATTACCATACCGAATTCGAAGCTAGCGAACGTAGTAGCCAAGCGAATCGAGACGACGGGCGCGCGCACAGCTGTGACATCTGGTCGAAAAATAGGTGAGATGATACGAAAGAAAGAAAAGAAAGACAAGTCAGATAAGAGTGTAGTATATAGGGTACCGTGCGGGATTTGTGAAAAGGCATACATAGGAGAAACAGGCAGGGGAGCAAAAACTAGACTGAAGGAGCACAAACGAGATTTTCGTAACTTTATGGAACATAGCGCTTTTGTGGCTCATGCGAACAAAACGGGACATTTACCGAACTGGGAGGGGACAGAAATTATAGCTTCATGCTCTTCAAAAGCGATTAGAAAAGCAACCGAAGCAGCGTACATCGCAACTAACGAAACGATCAACACGAACGGTGGGTTTATAAAATGGGCGAAATCTGCAGCACAATTGAGCATCATTGATCTAGATAAAAATTAAAAATGAGAGAGAGAGAGAGAGAGAGAGAGAGAGAGAGAGAGAGAGAGAGAGAGAGAGAGAGAGAGAGAGAGAGAGAGAGAGAGAGAGAGAGAGAGAGAGTGAGAGTGAGAGAGAAACATATTATATGCACCGTCAATTGATTTAATACTATTTAGCTATTGTAATATCATGTTCCGAATAGATTGTTACATGTTCACGAAAATATGTATGATTTCGTTTTAATTAGGAGGTACCCGACTACTCTGACCTTGTTCTCAGAAATACGTGCTATTTATTTCAAACGATTGATGTGCTCGTTTTCTTGTTCCTTGTTTCATACAACGGCGCTGAAGAAGTCTAATAGACGAAACCGGTACGCCTTTAATGTAACTGTTTTAATTGTTTGATTCGTGGAGCCTGGAGGTTCATGTACTCTCGATGCAATACTTGTCCATTTATTACTACAAGTGCCGATGGTCACGTAAAGCCATGTAGGTTTTAAATTCTAAAATGCTATTGCAGTCTCTTTGCGCCAAAGGACTACCTAGTTGCGCATAAAAACTGCATATCACAATTGAAACGAGTAAATTTCTCAGGTAAGCAGCATTGCAGGTGAAGAAAACGGCTTAGAGATGGCAGTAAGGAGACAATGGAAGTGCTATTTGTGTTTTAAATGAGATCACAATGAATGCCAGTTGTCAACTCTGAGGATGGACTGAGACATGGTGGACTCTTACACGGCAGTTTTAAAACACTGTTTTATCAAGGATAATGTGTTAGACAATTATGGGCATTCAAAGAATACAGGGAAGCTGATGTTTTAGAGGCAGAGCATGCACGTAAAATAAGCTCATCTGTTATCTGGTGTATTACTATCGCTTTCAAGCGTCTGGTAAAGGTGAATTATATTCGGCCATCAATTAGAAGTGCACTGACCTGAGAAGTGAGCACTCTTCAAACCGCATCACAAATTGGATTCAGCGAGAGGTTTGAGGAATCTCTGCTCTGGTCGTCAGTACAGCGTCACGTAGTTATTTGACCAATCTCGGCGGCACGTCGGTGCGTTTCATTCAGCTCAGCATGACAAGTGGCACATTGCTCCACTTTCCGCACCGTTTGGACGGAAACCAAATCAAAGAGTCGACGTGCGCTCGAGGAACGAGCGCACGCTCAGTGCATATTCTCATCACAAGCAGCGAATCAATCGAGCTCGGACGCGCACCACCTGAGTGCCCATCCCGCGCCCGGGCCGGTCGGCCGTGGCTTTGAGCGCGCAGAGCCAGAGCCGAGACACGCCAACGTCAGCTGTGACACAGCAGTGCCTCAGGCGAAAGGTCGAGCGGTGAGCGGCGCTTCCGAGAAGAATGAATCGCCTCGGCCGACCAGCCCGGCTCGCCGCATTTAAAGTTGGATTCTCCTCTGAGTTCGGAAGCGGTCGTTTTCGATACGGTATGTTTACTTACGAGCTCAACATGATAATATTTTTCTGTATGAAAAGTTACAGTTACCAGGTCGTAGCTTGATGAGTTATTTCTCTAATTGCAGCTGCTTCCAATGAATGCTTACCTAACTGCATCCAGGGACATAGCAGTTCAACAATTGAACAATGATACAATATTCTGCCGGCGTGTCCACTTGAAGTGCGTCATGTCTTATTACCGGGCCCTCCCATGAAATGGCCCGATCGTTGCTAATACTTACTCGGAAGCAGCCTTATGCGTATCGGTCGTGCCGCGGCTGACTGCCAATCCAGGAACTGTCTGCCGGGCGCGCACCGTCGCTCGATAAGCCCGCGGCGCACAATAGATGTGCGTTGAAAGCGATGGTCTACTGCGTTTGATATGGAGATGCTTCTAAGAATTCCGGTCGACTAAAAGGCTGACTTTAAAGGGCATGCCTGGATCTGATACATTTGCATGCTGTTAAAGCGTTGTGGATTAAGTTCGATATCTATTGAAAGCGCGTAACTGGTAGGACTGTACGGGAATACACTGAATTACAAATCATGTTCATGATGGAATGACTTTGCGTCGATCTATCAGCAGTCAGATTAAATAAAGTTTTCATATAGCTGTCGATATCGTTTCAAGTATTGAAAGTACTGGAGAAAAGATAGTGCCGTATAAAAGTAGAACAAATCAGATTCGTCCAATTTATTGGCGCAGATAAGGACCCTCGGCGTTCTAGAACCGAAAATTGCGAATTTATTGAGAAAGATTGCAGAAATGGTCTGCTTTGGACTTCACTGGCATGGGTAAATTTGAAAGTCTATTCGAAGAAATTGCAAACTTATTTCATCACGTCTTCAAGACAATTGGCACGGGATGCATGTGCTCCCTAACACCCCTCTATTTTTGACGTATGTCCCAAAATAAGACAACTTTTTAAATGAAAACAGTCAATTGAAGAATAACACTATTTGAAACGAAAAAAATCAAGTTAACGTTATCATTTCTGTATCAAACGATGAACAAATGGTTGCTGAAACTGCATATCATATCCATTACTATCACGGATAAACGTTTTATTTCAACTTCTTGATTGAGGACTAAATAGCAGATAGGAATTTAATCAATCCTTACTCTGGATCCGGCCTCTCTCTTCTTATTCTCTCTCTACCACTCCCTTTTTTCTCTTTCCCCACTCTCCATCCTTCTGTTTCTCTTTTTTGCATCTCTCTCGCTCCCTCTCTTTTCCTCCCTCCCTCTCTCTCTCTCTCTCTCTCTCTCTCTCTCTCTCTCTCTCTTCTTTTCTTCTTCTTTTGCATCCAACCCTTCTTTACCCACCTCTCGAGCACTAGGGCACAGGGTATTATCCGGATTTTATGCCTCTCCGCGTGTGTTAATTGTCTGGGTGCGCCCTGACGCGCAAGTAATGGGTGCCCTCGACCCATGGGCCACGCATCTCCTCGAGCCGCGCATCGTCACCCCTGAGCACTGATTTAGGGATGCCAAATTGAGCACTGATTTAGGGATATAGCCCCTTCCTGGCAGGGCTGCGGAGTCGGAGTCCGAGTTGGAGTCGGAGTCGGTCGGAGTCGATAGCTCTGACCGGAGTCGGAGTTAGAGTCACCGAAAACCCATTGATTCCGCCGACCTAACAGGGCTGCGGAGTCGGAGTTGGAGTCGGTTGGAGTCGACAGTTCTGTCCGGAGTCGGAGTCGGAGTCGGAGTCGGAGTCACCGAAAATCCATTTACTCTGCAGCCCTGCTTCCTGATACATCGCTGATCAGCTACGAGCTCAGGGAAGAGCCTAACTTCGATAGCTTAAAGAAAAGCTTACTTTTCGCTGTACTTGTGATTATTGTCTGAGATCTGTCGCACTATTTGTGACTCATGATCCATATGCATATGAAAGGCTTCCAGCCCTTTACGCAGAATATGATGATCTGTCTGCTGTGAGTACTTACTCCATACTTTTTCCGTCAGCGCGCAGCCATTTCTTGGTTTCGTTCTCAGACCTGTGAACGGATCAATGACTGAAGAAGCTCGTATATTTTTCATCGAAGCATTGCCGTGTTTGCCACCAAAATACGAGCCAGGGCGCGTGGTCCGCCTGCTGATGTCAGCAGCCCCATCGGTGTTTTATTGTTGGCCCTGGCGGTGACGGTGGGATGTTGTGTTTTCGCGGCGGGTTCTGTCCCGAACACAGACCGTCTCAGCGGGGCTGTCAATGCTGCGAGCGCAGCGTGACGCGAACACAAACATTAGCCAATGCCGCTCTGTGAATGGTCTGTCAAATCCCACAGGAATATTGTCCCACCGCCCTCTGACTATTGATGCTATACCGTCACAGGCGGAAGCGTGTTTGGCAGACTTTATGGTAGGCAAACGAGGTAAGAATAGTATTTTGTAGGTACGAGTATATGCAGCGCTGGTCGTTAGCAAATCCCAAATTCGTGGAGCGTTTATATGTTGTTTTGTACGACAATGTTAGTGGTCAGAGAGGCATAAAATGGGTCGTGAAACATCCCGAACGATACACAAACTTGAGTTTCTTCCAAAAATATCTATCTATATTGATATTACACTTGTGGATCCGTAAAGAACGAACCAGTACGATTCCAGGTGCATTAACCCGCGACCTGGTGGGGGGGGGCTATTTTTTGCCACCCCCCCTCCAGACTTTTCGATATATCTCCAGAACCGCTGCGCCGATCGTCACCAAACTTTCAGTACCCTCCCGGAGATCAATTTTACACATTGTGACCAAAAATTTTTCCATAGGCTATGATAGGTTGGCCGGAAATTACGTCAGAGTGACGTAATGTTCTGCCGTTTTCGACCCAAAAAAGGGTTTCGCGGGAAGAGCTGTCAGGCCTATAGCTTTGCAAATACAGAAAAATGATAATGACATAAAAGCTGTAGATTGAACAGGGCTACAAAACTGCTATCTCGGATGTTTGAAATTTCTGGATTTTGACCCCCAAAAATCAAAAAATAGATTTTTTAGATATAAGAATGGAAAAATCCAAAAAGTTTTTCGAATTTCGCAAAAACCGGAATATATGTGATAGTACTTACCGCCTTCCATCCACATACCAAATTTGAGATTGATACCTCTTTTTTTGGCGAAGTTATAGCGAAAAAACTGTTCAAAATTGATGACGTCAAATTTTCAAACTCAATTTTTAGCAATTTTAGACCCAGTAGCGCAAAACAAAGACCACCATTAGACTCCCCGTGACGAGCTGCATCGAATCAATACCCATTTTATGCAAAACTATCAACTTTAAAATTTGACCTTTTTTGGCCTGACCTTGACCTGACCTTGACCTGAACTTCACCAGAAAGTGACCTAAGCCGTACCTGATAGTCTTATAACCAACACCAATTAGTTGGAAATGAAAAATTGGCCATAAAACATGTTTCACACAACCTTAGTAAAGTTGGGCTCATGTGACCTGACCTGTGACCCTTGGTGACCTGACCTGTGACCTGACCTGGTATTGCCAGTGACCTCTAATAGCAACATATCTACTAGGCAACTGACGCCCTACCGCTGATTCTCGACAAAATGCGTTTTCGTCGGTGCTATAGCGCATTCCCTAGAAGACCCGTGAACGGTGAAACATTTCATCTTTGACCTGACCTGTGACGTCATCGGTGACCCCGAGGTCAATGAAATTTGGTTTCCCACGACAAATTTGACAGGCCTTTCAAACGCCGTTTGAATTTTGCGGATCCGTCCAGTAGTTTCGGAGATACGAGGGGGGGCAAAAAATAGCCCCCCCACCAGGTCGCGTTATAAACAGACCCCACCAGGGCGCGGGTTAACCCGCGACCGCCTGGGGGGGGGGGGGGTCGGATCCGACCCCCTCCGTTTTCCTTGAATAACTCATGAACCGCTTACGCTATCAACTTGAAACTTGGCACACCTTTTCCCCCATCAATTTGACGTCTCCTGTGTAATTAAAAAAATCTTTTTTTAGATATCGATTTTAGTGATGTAACTACATGGTGTTTTCAGTCAAAAAGTGTTAAATGTTTAAAAAATCGCCAAAAAATCAGGGTTTAAAGCAAATTGCAAATTAGGGATATGAATAGACGCAGCTCAACAAGTTCTTAAAAATGGCTATCTCGGATTTTCCATAAATTGCGTTTTTCTCCCCTAAAAATCCAAAAAAAAAACTATATTTTTTGGAAAACAGCTAATAAAATCCAAAATTTTGAGAATTCCCAAAAAACCGGAATATATGTTATAGAGCTCTATTAGAGCATTAGATGTCCCAAATTTCAACTTTCTATCTTGATTTTTGACCCCCAAATTGTAAAAATAGCTCTAACATGCATAGGGCATGGTGACGTCATAAGCATTTTCGTGAATTAGAGGCACTTCTGAACATTGCATGTGAAAAAAAAAATGGCACCACTAGATTGCTGAGACAAAGCTCGTATAGAAAAGTGCATTTTTATGTCAAAAATAAAAAAGTTGAAAAATTGACCTTTTTTTCTTAGCCGTCGTTTAGTTATGTATGGTATAAACGACTTTTTATGCTTTCAATGCACACTTATCACCAGCACAGTGACTTGGGGTCACATATAACCATTACCATCGGATTCGGCGTGAAAAATAAGATATAAAACATGTGTCGCACGCCCATGTAGTAGAAAGTGAAAACCGTGACCTTTCGTGACCTGACCTGACCTTGACCCGTACTTAGCATGACCCCTATACGCACATGGTACCTTCACTAGGTCTTTGAGGTCATTTTTGGTGAGTTTCGAGCAGCAGGTATTGTTTCCGCTGTCCGTAAGCCTAATCATGCAAAACCCCAGAATTTGACCTTTGACCTGACCTTGACCCGAAAGTTGACCTTAATCTTAAAATCTTAAGAGTGCTTTGGGCAGGTCTCGTAGAGACCTTTCGAACGCCGCCTCGCGGGGCTCGATGCGACCATTGGTTCTCGAGATAACAGGGGGGGGGGGTTCGGATCCGACCCCCCAGGCTGTCGGACAATTCGATATTACTGTTATTGCTGTAAAAGAGATTTGGTGCAGATTTGGTCAAATTAGGTGCATTTGCCAGATAGTTAATCGTCATGAAAACAGCTAATATGAACTATTGATGACTATTGATGACTATTGAGTTGTGATGACTTCAAGGGGTCTTCCATGAAGCCTCCATGTAGACTTACATTACAATATCAGATTTTGAGAAGTCTAGAACTTCACAGAAAATCTAGAAATCGACTGAACCTGTACTAGCTAAACCACGACTCCCCTGGGCCATTCAAGAGCATAACAGCGATCGTTACTTGGTCAGAACGTCCGTCTGAATGTCGGCACGCAGTTTCCCAGCTCCAGCGGCAGACGTTCGCTGGCGACACGCACATTTGAGGCCCCATTTGGCAGCCCCCGAGTGGCATCATTTGGCAGCCGCGCACCGACCTCGCGTTTGGCGAAGGAAGTGTGGAAATGCGTCGAGAGGTCCGCACTGCACTGGCTGAGTGTTCTTCCCCCTACCCGCATGATTGTTACCCATTATGCTCGGATCTAAGCCGTAATCGCCACGCCATATGTGGAAGGCTTTTGGTGTCAATACATATATACATACATACATACATACATACATACTGCATGGGTTCGCTTCATGGCTACAGGACAGGCCATTGGTATATCCTCAATCCTGTATTATTGCGTCCACTCATGATTCAAACATATCTGTTAGATCACCGCATCAAAGCTGACAAGATTCCTGGTATGCTAAAGGACATCGTAAAAAGTTCGTCCGAAGCCTTAGAACGGATAGTCAGGTTATGTGTGCGTTTGCTATTGACTCGTTTCACGACAAAAACCATATTACGCTAATAGCAGTTTGAACCACTAACAATGTCAGTGCGATAGTGATATTGCTCTGCAGCAGCTAACAACCACCTCCTACCCACCTTTGGCAAGTGAATTTTGGTATTCTGTGCAGTACTTCATATTTGATTTTTCCATACGAACGACATTCACACCAGCTTAGTGGCTTGAAACATAGCGACATGACACTTTGTCATAATTGATTTCCAGACCAACAATCCTTGATCGACTCAGCCTTTGGCGCTCCTAATTAGTGTCTTGACATATAATTTGAAGGAAAGCGCATTAATCAAAGGAGCTCCTTCCCTCTCATCGTGTTTATTCCAATCAAGGAGCTAGAATATACGCACAAGATTGTGCGCATAATGGAGCCCCGTAGCTCGGAGCCTGGAATTAATGAGCCCTCGCGTCATTATAGAGCGCGAGTCCAGAGGCTCTCTCACCCGATGCCCCACCTCTCTCTGCCGTCCGTCTCTAAACTACAAACGACGACATAATAAGCTGATTAATTAATCATCGTATTGCAGATGTCGCCCACGCTCCCGGGTGACGTGGAATGATTAGCTATGCGTGCCGCTGCGTCACGCACAGACCCGCTTAATGAAGGAGATATTCGACGCATGTCAGCACACTTGTCCAGCGCACAACTCACTTGGCTCGGCGCGGCTCGATTTTGGGCAGCCGGTAAGACTGGCCCGTCATTCATTCCTGATCTCAGATCAATGAATCTGGCTGAAACTTGGCTGTCGAGAAGGCTCGTTCGGGGAACAAGAACCAGTGCGATAACCTGAAGCGATGAGAGACTCAAACGTGGCAGTCGTCAGCCAAACCCAATTTTTGGGGGCCTTGACAAACCAGCCTTGATTTCCCCAGCAGCTTCGTCAGCTAGCAACAGCTGCTGGCTGTAACACTCGGCTCGCTGGCTCCGCCGAATCACATTCGAATCCCGCCCTTCTGATGCGATTGGCGGGGATTTCAGCGTTCCACCGCCCCAGCTGGGCGGGCGGGACTGCTAATCGGGTTTGGAAACGCTGATTGTTTGGCCTACGGCGGCGCTCCACGCAAACATAACTGACGCGACTGCTGAAGTGCCACACAGCTGCGTAGAGCAGCTTTTAGCTCAGTTGACGTCAGACTACTGAAGTCGTCGGATGTTTCGGTACTCGATCGTACTTCTGAAAAAAAATGATCGAAATACTTGAGCCGCCCTGCTTGGCTCGCACGGCCATGTCAGCATTAGGCTGCAGAGTGTAATCGCCGACCGAATGATGTAGCTAAAGTGCGCAGTGCGCTCAGTCCCGCCATTTATTCTGGAGAGCCGGCAAGGTCTCAGCTCGCCAACTGCTTTCCGTGGCTTTGGCCACTCTGGCTCTCCAACGTAATGGTGAATGGTGAATTGTGGTTGGACGTCCCACAGAGACCAAAGTGGAAGATTTTCCAAAGCTGCCAATGCTGTTTAGAATTCACAGTCAATGTTATTGTTCCGAAAGAGGCACACCCGTTCATCCGCTATCTTCTATTATAATATTTCTTTTGACTATCCAGATGAAACGTGAATGGTATCCACGGTGCCATAAGACAAGGTAGAAATAAGGCATTATCATTCTCCGACAAAGGTGATTTGAGATCTTAGAGATATTGATGAAATTCGCTAAACTATCAGGACTAAAAGTAAATCTAGACAAAACGTCATGTCTACCAATAGGAACATTAACAACAGACCAACTATCTTCCAGGTGCCATATAAAGGTAGTGAAGGAACTCAAAATTCTTGGGATTTATTTTAGCAACAATACTGACAATATTACGCAGCGAAACTTGGAGGAAAAAGTTCATAATATTAACAGAGATATCGAACAATGGAAAAGAAGAAATCTCACCCCAATAGGGAAAATATGCATAATTAAAGCCTTACTAATATCCAAGCTAGTACACATATTTATGGCACTGCCAAATCCCCCTGCCCAACAGATAAAAGAGATTGAAACCCTTCTTTACAACTTCATATGGTGTAACAAGGGGGATAAAATAAAACGCACCAAACTCATCCAAAGGTATGAACGCGATGGACTGAAGATGGTAGATGTTAAGGCATTCATCGATAGCATGAAACTAGCATGGCTGAAGCGGTTAATGATATCTAAAGCTGAATGGACAGATGTGGCGTACACACAGATACCCGATGCGACAAGATTGCTCACTTACGGGAAAGAAAAACTGTCTGTGGAAAAATCCAAGATAACTAACACTTTCTACAAAGATATCATAAACGCCCTTATGAGACTGGCTACAGTTTATAAACCAACCGCAGAAGAAATTTTATCGGAAACAATCTGGTTCTCGGATCATACTAAATTTTCCAAAACCATCATCACTGCATGGGAAAGGAAAGGACTTCGTTTTATTTGCGATTTGTTTGACAAAACAACCGAAAAATTGTATTCTAGAGAAGAAATAGAAAATAGTTATCAAATTAAAATGTCCTTTCTCTGCTACGAGGGTTTAGTACGTAGCCTCCCAAATTGTTTGCGGTCCGGTGAAAAAATAACAATTGATAATCCAAACATACCTTTTAAAATAAAATTGGTGATGAATGAACAAAAATTTTCGAAGTATGCATACAACATATTTGTTCAATCCCTTACCCAAAAACACATATCAGCCGACCGGAGGATTAAAGAAAAGTGGGTACGAGATACCGGTAGTCACATCATAGGAACGACAAAAAATGTATTACTTGCCACCATGTCCACTTATTTTATGTATTTTCATTATAGAATAGTTACACGCTTATTTCCAACAAACAAATCGCTACATCTAATGAAAATAGAGCCGTCGAGCGAATGTTCCTTCTGTCGAGAACCGATCGAAACACTAGTTCACCTCTTATGGTTCTGCCCAAAAGTTAAAATATTTATCAAAGAAGTTTTATCACACATAAAGCAAAGATATAACAAAGCTATATACGTTAACATAACAAACTGGTTCTTTCTTAACGATATGCAAAGCATAGATATCATTGTCATAACAGTTTGTAAATACGTCGTACACAGGGCCCGATTGAATAAAAGCACCCCTTCTCTCAATTTCATGCTAAATACGCTGAAGATGGAAGCGCAAAAAGAATACAATCGATATAAGTCAAAGGACAAACTGAACGAATTTCAGACAAAGTGGGGAACACTCGCACAAATTCTGCAAAGCAACTAATTGAGAAAACAAGGTCGCCGCGGCATCCCCGGAGCTTCCGGCCCACGCACCCACGCACACACACGCACGCACCTATACACACACACACAAATGCAAACACACACCCACACCCACACCCACCCACACACACACACACCTATACACACAACACAAACATCACACACAAACACATACTCTCACATGCCCGCTTTCTCTAAGAAACGCCTCTGTTGCATAGCGTGTCCCGCCCGCCCCTAACCCAACCCGGCTAACCGGAGGCCGGCCCTATTAAGGGTCGGCCGGCCGGCCGGGCGCGCGGCTCGCCACCCTATCAGGGTGACGGGTCGCGGGCCCGGCCGGCGGCCTGGGGCATCGCCCCAGCGAGAACGAGTACATGTGGGATTCGCGGGGCGATGCGGGGCGGGGCGATTTTTGTGAACGTTTGGTGCGCTCGCATTGTGACATGCCCAATATGTGCAAGCATCCATATACATGAGTGACATGTGATTCACGATGTACGTGTACCTATACATCATATGTGCGTATATGAACGAAATAAATTAAAAAAAAAAAAAAAAAAAAAAGACTGGCCCGTCATTCATTCCTGATCTCAGATCAATGAATCTGGCTGAAACTTGGCTGTCGAGAAGGCTCGTTCGGGGAACAAGAACCAGTGCGATAACCTGAAGCGATGAGAGACTCAAACGTGGCAGTCGTCAGCCAAACCCAATTTTTTGGGGCCTTGACAAACCAGCCTTGATTTCCCCAGCAGCTTCGTCAGCTAGCAACAGCTGCTGGCTGTAACACTCGGCTCGCTGGCTCCGCCGAATCACATTCGAATCCCGCCCTTCTGATGCGATTGGCGGGGATTTCAGCGTTCCACCGCCCCAGCTGGGCGGGCGGGACTGCTAATCGGGTTTGGAAACGCTGATTGTTTGGCCTACGGCGGCGCTCCACGCAAACATAACTGACGCGACTGCTGAAGTGCCACACAGCTGCGTAGAGCAGCTTTTAGCTCAGTTGACGTCAGACTACTGAAGTCGTCGGATGTTTCGGTACTCGATCGTACTTCTGAAAAAAAATGATCGAAATACTTGAGCCGCCCTGCTTGGCTCGCACGGCCATGTCAGCATTAGGCTGCAGAGTGTAATCGCCGACCGAATGATGTAGCTAAAGTGCACTGTGCGCTCAGTCCCGCCATTTATTCTGGAGAGCCGGCAACGTCTCAGCTCGGCAACTGCTTTCTGTGGCTTTGGCCACTCTGGCTCTCCAACGTAATGGTGAATGGTGAATTGTGGTGGGACGTCCCACAGAGACCAAAGTGGAAGATTTTCCAAAGCTGCCAATGCTGTCTAGAATTCACAGTCAATGTTATTGTTCCGAAAGAGGCACACCCGTTCATCCGCTATCTTCTATTATAATGTTTCTTTTAACTGTCCCGATGAAACGTGAATGGTATCCACGGTGCCATAAGACAAGGTAGAAATGATGCATGATCATTCTCCGACAAAGGTGATTTGAGATGTTATCTGTTTCAGCTAAGCAGTTATTCTGTCGTAGAATAGTGTAATAGCAGTAACTGTTCTTATTTTTTAATCAAGCTGCCTTCATAGAACCGATAAATCAAACACATATAACACATTTGTTTGCATGCATGTGTGAGAATACTCATTCGTAAGTGTGCTATGATGTCTTCACTTACGTCTACAGCCCAAGGAAGGTAAAACATATTTGGCTGCAATTCCTCTTGTTTGAAGGATTTCGGAACACCTCTATCACTTTTTTGCATTGTTGTTGAAAGCATAAAATGTAACTATACATATAGTCATGTAGCAATCCAAGCTTGCGATCACCAAGCGTATGATACCATGTTTGTGTTTTATTTCAGAACATACAGAGCTCCTATACAGTGATCTCAGAGACGCACGAACACACGATGTAGCTGACTGGCCGGCCACCGTCAGGCCCCGATCAGTCGTCACTGTTTTTCCTGTCTCTGCACCTCTGATTGACTGCAAGACGCTGCGTCTCCCCCGCACACGACGGGGGAGAGTTCCGTAATGATTTACACAGGCGATTACACAAATACGCTCAGTCGGAGACATGCGCCGGCCAGAGACGACTGATTAACGGCGCACCGCCGCTGCCAAAACACGGCCAACGCGGCGCACCGGCGCTGTTTGCGACGCGCCGGCAGCTGCGCCACGTTTATTGTCGTGCGCCAATTTCGTCGTGTCACCGCACCGGGCGGCGAAGGGAAGGACCAACGCAGACTGCAAGTGCAGAACTTCCTGACAACAGTTAGACTGGACAATTACTTGTTTGACGGAGACACGATTAGACTTTCCTTTTGTGTACATCGTTGCATGATATTTTGAAGGCTTCACTTTTATTAAATACCTCTGAACATAAAAACAACTTATCCGTAGTGTAACATGTTATATTTTCAGAAACCGTGCCAATACCGGTGAAAGGAAAACTACATGGGACTTTTCACCTGCGCAATGACTTTTAATTTAGGACAGTAAGCTCCTCAGTGCCTAATTCAGAGAAAACCACCGTTCTGGTGTTGTTTGGGGTATCTAGACACTTTGTAGCTCAACCCAAATATAAGGAGGTGAGCCTTGCAAACTTTGAAGCCCACGAACAAACGATAGCATTTATAAAGTTTATGTAAAGAGGAAGCTTACCCGAATCCTTACATCACCCCTTGGAGAACCTCTGACAATCTGGCTCAGAAATTCGCTCTCCGCTTCCGTGTCTCTCCCACTCGGATTAATAATCATTTTGGCAATGATTCACATATTCCCGGCTGTCACAGAGAATGGCCTTCATACATTACCGAAACGGGAGCCGGCCACGAAGACGACGGGTCAAATTATGCGGAACTGGCCTTGTAATGGGAGCACTATGCGCCTGTCCATGTAGGCCAGTGGCCCGTTAGCGAGGGCTAACGGGGTATCCAATCTATCCGCGCTATCGATTTTCTGTAGAGGGATCATTATCAAGCCGAGCTGGGAATTTATTCGAGCTCTTTCTTTGTAGGTCTTGGCAGTACAGTGAGGACCGAGGCAGTCGACCTCGACTGCACGCCCTAGTTCATACCCAAAAAGTTTCGACAGTTTATACACCCCGTAGGAAACAAGTTTCTGTCACATAAGCCAATGGTGCCTGATTTTGTGCCGACTGGCATTTTGATAGCACGTAAATGAGCTGTCTTGACTTTTTTTATTCAACCTACTATAGCCTATGGTCATTTTGAGAAACATTGTGGCTTCTAGATTTTCAAAAAAGGATTATTTTGCCAAAACCCAAAAACGGCTACTAGCCGTTTTCACGACGGCCATCTGGTACACATTTGGTGCACATCTGGTACAGATTAGGTGCAGATTTGGTCAAATCAGGTTTAATGTGTCTCTTAGCAGCTATCAGCTAGGGTTGCACTTATTGCTAATATGCCTGCTTTGTCATATTATCAGAGAGCATCATCGATTAACCCTCGCCGGCCGAGGGGGGGCCCTATAAGGTTTTTTCGCGATAGTTCCGAACACGCTGGCGATAGAGAGCTGAAACTTGGCATACCTGACCTTTGATCCAAGCCGGATCTTTTGACACCAACCGCATTTTTGGGTCAGGTCAGGTCACTGACCTATGACGTCATAAGTGAACCTCTGCACGGTCTTCAGATGTCGCAACTTCGCAACGCCCTCACTGCCAGAGGAGATGTCACAGGGAAATGAAACTTGCAGGATCTAGTATGCGTTATGAGTCCCACAACTTGTATATCTCGGATTTTTCCTAAAGGTCATATGAGGTCAGGTCATTTTCGTGACCTCACCATTATAAGTCAATGGGGAAAAATGAAAACTGCTATTCTGGCGGTGGGAACGATCTCCAACTATCTCAAGCACACAGAATCGTGATTTGATGCACTCCTTGCAAGGTTAGATGCGTCACTATTGCAATGTTGACCTTGCGTGACGTCATTTATGACGTCATCAATGTCATATTAGTTTTTCGTCAATAACTCTTGATCAAATTGAGCTAGCGAGTCGGGAAAGCCACCAATGGACTCAGGAAGACCTGCCGAATCGAATGATATGCGACATGACCTCTTTCGACCAGCTTCGTGACCTGGGGGTGCTGACCTGACCTTGACCTGAGGTCAACACCCCATGTTGACCTGACCCGGACAAAAAGTATATCATTCGACGCGCCTGCGCGAGACGAACACGATGCTGCCAAAATCGGTGCTCTGCGGCCGTTTTTTGCGAAGTTATTCACCAAAAACTGAACCGTACCTTGGGGCACTTGACCTGACCTCAGAGGTCACCGGTTGACCTAGGACCTTAAAATCGGTACCAATCTCTGCGTCTCGTAACGGCGCACACGCTCGTTTTTTCCGCGACGCGCTAGCTCCACCAGGGGCGAAACGGCGAGGGGGGGTCGTACCCGCCCCCCCCCCCCTCGGCCGGCGCGTATGTAGAAAACCAATAGGTCCGGCGAGGGTTAAAACAATGAAATAAATTCATAAAATTAAGATATTTGCTGTAAAAGAGATTAGGTGCAGATTTGGTCAAATCAGGTGCATTCGCCGGATAGCCCGTCGTGAATTGTGAAAACGGCTACTATCTACGCGTTTCCAGACTTTTTATACTATTTGTATTCGTCTAAAACATATGGTATGGTTCTCATGATTGTTTGGTTTAGTTGTCTTTTACATGATACGCTAGGCAGCTGCATTAAAAATTAATGCAGACATTTTAGAAAAAAAAAATCTCACTGACAAAAAACACCCGAAAATGTATATAATCACAAAGGAGTTACAAAAAAAAAACAGCTTTCTGATCCTCTGTTGTGTCCCTCCTACCTCAGCATTGTGTCCTTCCTTCCCTCAGCGATCCTCCGACATTATCAGGACGGCACGCAGCAGACTCGAGCGAGCTCCTTCGAAAACACGCCACCAGCAAAAATACTGCTGACCGTCGGCCGCGGCGCGGCAAAAACTTTGTCCAAACTCTCGGACATCCCATTCAGTCTGAGAGCCCATCTAGCTCCGCGCAGCCCCCTCCCCCTCCCCAGGACCACCCCCGACTTCATATATCTCACTACGCCGTCCGAGAGGCACCACAAGACGGCCGCTTTCAGTTTCTGTCCGACGCCAAAACTGGGCGCCTTTCTGCGGTTCCGTGCGGAGCAGGTCATCTCGAGACTCCGTGGCGGCGGCACGTCTGGGCGGCGGCACGCATCGTCGGATATTGGTGCAGCACGTGGCGAAAAGCACGTGCCGTCTTTCATATCTCCGCACTGCGGAAGCTGGCCGCCGCGTCGTCATCCACCGTTCTGTGACAACAACTCGTTTGCGAGCCTCCCAATGCCGCAAGTTGGAGCGGGCGCACCGGCAGCGGCGTCGCGTCGCCAGCAGTCCCGGCAGATAATGGTTCTGTTTTGTCGCGCTGCGGAACAAAATGGCCACCGGGACCGGAAGTGTGCCGGAAGTGAGCCGGAACTCGACCGGAAGTGGACAGCGCTGACGCAGGAGTGGTTGGACAGAGACGAGATTGGATTGGGATTGGACCGTGATTGACTGACGCCAGAAAAATGAGTCGAAGGTTTGGTCAGGTGGCTGTGACTGACTGTAGTAAGCGATATGCTCTCACACGACGGACAAGATCTTTTGATGAACTAAGGCGGACTCACTGAGAAAAGGTCAATGGTGAACTGACCTCACGTGATCAGTGTACAGCACCTGAGTTGTGTGAGGGCTACCGTGAGCGGGTAAAACAGTCGCAAGCAGCGTGATTGGAAACTGTTCTCTAGGTATGCCCTTTGGTTGTTTCACAAAGCTGCTAAAGTTGAAAACAGTTTAATTTTGTTTCGCAAACATGCAATTTGCAGCAGAATTGAAAAAAAAACTGATGTCTTTGACGCAGCATCGAGCTGATGACTTTGTGCCGACTTCATTCTGCATGAGAGTCACGACTTTTTAATAAATAATTTGCGCTGTATATTGCGAACGTATTGGCGCCTTGCCTGAATGACTAGCTGTTAAACGGCCCTCGCAAGCAGTGAAACCAGCAACAAGGCGACTTCATGCCGGCTGCTCGAGACAGCGCCGATGTGATTCGATCTCTACTCGCTTCCAATATGGGGACCGAACATATGATATCAAGAATCCCAGCATGCATTACAGGTAGTGCAGTTTCTGAAAGGCACGTAATCCACACTAATAATGAATATGCCTATATCCCAAGAAAAAATGCACACAGAGCTAAAACGGCTGCAATTCTGGAAATAACAGCGCAAAAAGGAGAGCAAAAATGAACATTCGGCCTTCAACAAAAATGCATTAGCTTGCATTCGTCGAATAGACACCAGAACAATGACAATAAAGTCAATTTGTGACAGGCTTTGGCATGCAGTCACAATGACACGTCAAGGGTCATGCCGCAGTTTTGCTGCCATATATTCATCAGCTTCAAGGTCTATGCAAGTTCATTCAGTCAATCAATCAAGCATGATAACATAGCTTCAACGCAATAAAGGACCACCTTTTTATCGACCAGTCACCTTTCAGCACACAAATTGCAATCGCATATCATGTGCCGATGTCTGATCGATTTTCGGTTGGCCCGTAGCCCGTTGTCAGGTAGTCCCTTCACCTGGAAACGGGGACCTCCGCGCCGCTGCCGAACGAGCTGAACGGGCATTTGGCTGGCCCAACGACTCGGTTAATGGTAATCGATCGGAACGAGCCGTGAGCTATAGCCGGCACAAGTGGTCCACGGGGGCCGCGGCCTGCCGAGTGACCGCTACCCAGGGACGGGCACGTGCCCCATATAAAATGGACAGCGCTAGAGTCGACAGTGGGCGTTTTCTTGTGGGAAATTTCAGAGATGTCATGAAATGCCATCCAGCCGGTCCCGTAGCTCAGTTGGTAGAGCGTTGGACTCCGCGTGGTGAGAGCACGCGTTCCCGGTTATAACAGCCCGGGTTCGAAGCGCGACGGGCGCTCGACATTTATGGGCCTCCTGACAGGTATGGTTGCGGTTGGTGGCAGTCCGTAGCCAGGCGAAGTCAGTGAGGGGACCGGCCGTTCGCGGCTATGTGCGCACGTTAACCCGCGCGGGGCTGGGGGGGGGGGTAAATTTTACCCCCCCTCGCGAATTATTGCGATATCTCAAAAACGGCGGCGCGCAGCGCCGCCAAACTTTCAGTACCTTTTCTTACATCAATTTGACACGTTCCCTGAAAATTTGAGCGAAATCCGTCGGAAAATTTTTTGAGAAATTGACGTTTTAGTGACGTCATGTTCGCCATTTTCGCCTCAAAAACGGCAAAAGTTCAAACGCCGCTAACATCTTCATTTTTAAAGGAATCAAGACGTAACAAAAAAAGTTATGCGTAATTTTACTTTGTCTATCAAATGGCTATCTCGGTGTTTTGAAAATTTTGGATTTTGGCCTAAATTTTTTTCCAAAAAACTGACTTTTTTGGGAAAATCATTATTAAATCCAAACTTTTGAGTCTATCGAAAAAACCGGAAAATATGTCAGAGAAGTGGTCTATATGCACCAACATACCAAATTTTAGAAGAATCGGTTCAAAAATGTGGGAGTTATTCAAAATTTTATGACGTCACAACACACAAAATTTTTGAAAAATGACTTTTTTGGAAGTTCTAGACCTCGTACGGAAACAAAAATAGCACCATTCGATTCGACGTGAAAAACTGCATCAGATAGACACCTTTTTAGGCCTTAACAACCAACTTCAAAATTTGACCTCACTTGACCTGACCTTGACCTGACCTCGACCTGAAATTCATCCAGAGGTGGTCCATATCACTTATTGAGTGTGCCTATTGAATTCTATGAGCAAAATGACCCATAAAACATGTGTCGCACATGCCCTTTTCTATATTTTGTTTTTTGGTGACCTGACCTGACCTGACCTGACCTTGACCTTGACCTCTGAATGATATCGTATGCAACGAATATTGTCTTGTTAGCCTAAGAACACGTTTTGAGCGATCAGTCTCAGTCCATGACTCCATTCTTCGGCAACTACGGTGCAAGGCCGATACTGTAGAAACTTGCAATTTGTACCCTTGACCTGACCTTGACCTTGACCTCAAGCTTTAAATTAAGTACATGTTTTTAGTAGTTCGTGATGAGAGCTTTCGATTGGCGTTGGAATTTTCCAAATCGGACCATTAGTTCGGGAGATAACAGGGGGGTAAAATTTACCCCCCCAGCCCCGCGCGTTCGGCTGGAGACCCCAGCCCCGCGCGGGTTAAACTTTGGACTCTAAATTCTGCCATAGAACTGGAATTGCGCGATCGGAGGGTAGAGGGCAGGGTCACCGCAACTTCGCTTAGCGGTGGCTCTGTCCTTGTGAATCCTTCCTATCAAAAGGTTCGGACTAAATTTATAAAAAAAAAGATTTAAAAAAATGCCTGCATTGATTTGGGTGGCACTTGCTGTGGTGTAACCACCCGCACGTGAATTAGACGCAAAAATATATGATAATAACTTGTTGAGGTGCAATGGGTTAATTGTAACCGAGGTCTCGATATGGTGACCTATATCGCTGGCTTTAGACCACGTTATCATTCTATTTCGAAGAAGATGGGTCGCTTCAAGCACTTATGGCTTGAGCATTTCCTAAAATGTTGCCAGTTTTCCTGCATAGCTCTCAAAGCTGCATTTCAAAATCCATCAAAAGCTGTGTAGATGTAAGAAAACGCCGCTTTAGCATCTAGGAGGCCTTTGCGTAATAAAAATATGCTGATTCACTCTTGAGCTTATGTATACCGCAAATGCTTTTCTATAACAAACTTTTTTCATTTTTTAACTACGTGTTTAATTTTTCAACGTTTGCCGGTCGGGGCGTTGGCTGTTTTCATGCGACGCGGAGCCACGGGTGGAACTGCCGATGCATTACACTCTCATAGACTGTCAGCGCTGAAAGGACGACCGAAAAATGGGGCCCGAGGCCGGCCGAAAAGCGGAAGTCTACCAGCATAATGTCACCCATATATATTCCGTGCTGGACATTTTTCACATTGGGCGGAAACGCTTAGCGTGCTATCTCCTGCAGTAAATAGTACGGCCGTGAATTCAGACAATGACTTTGCCAGACTCCGAGGGAAGGAAGCTTTTTTATACGGTATTGGGTGTGATACCAGAGGTCGGCGGGGCGTTCGTTGTGTTGTTTCTTTTTCAAGTAGCTGGTCGTTTTCAGCTAGTTCAGTGCTTAAATATGCATTGAAGCGCGAGCGAGTAGAAACATTTTGAATCGCTTATCACTGCCGAATTTAGAATTCGATGCCATGAAAAAGACAATGCTTACCATAATTTATCTACAACTAACAAATATAGAACGGAGCTGACACACAGTTGGCCAGATGTCTATCACCCAGTACAATTGATTGACTAATTAATGAAATATAGTATATAGCTGCACTAGCCCTCTGATATACCGACCTCATTTATCCAAGCCAGCTGTTAATTTGTGGCTGCTGCCCAGGCGTGGTCTCTATATGATGGCCAACCTCAACTCACGTTCTGTTGAGATATGACTGAGGCTAGTTTCGGTCTGATAAAGGAGAAGCACTTGACTTCTTTCCGGTGAGCGATTAGCGCTTTTGAGTTATTGGCGTTTTCTTGGACTGGTGCAACTCAGAGCGATATCAACGGACAAGAACTCACGGCCTCCTGAGTTGTCATCAACGAAGTTCGAATAATCGATTGACTGATTTCATAAATGGCTCTCGAATCAATAAGTGCAATGTTTATATGAGTGCACTGGTCCAAACATGTATTACACAAATATACATACTTTGCCTAACGGCACAACAGGAATAAGAATATGATATATTACGCGTTATTAACATCCTTAAAGTCTTAATTGTGTGCTTTGTCTCGATATTATCTCGTGTCAACCAGTCAACGACCGTGAGTTAAACCTCGCCCGCACATGCCATTTTCCCATCCTAGAACGCACATAGGGGGGGTGGTTGCCACCCCCCCGCGCCATTTCGTTCCTGTTGGAGATAGAGCTTAGCAGTAAAGACCAAAAAGATTCTTTGGGAAGAGACGAATCCAATGATACCCAGTTTTACCTTCTCAGGTCAGTCATTGACCTTCCAGGTCAGGTCAAACTAAGAAATGTTGCTGTTTTGGGTCACCGTTGGATATCAAGTGCGCTGCTTATCAAATACCGATGACGATGCTGTTTTCTGGTGCCAAGCAAGCTAGAACCTCTTTGTCACACTATCCGACCAGAATTTTGCTGCTGAGGTCATTTCAGGTCAAGTTAGGTCAAGGTCAATTATATGTGTTTGTATGTCTGTGTGTGTCTGTGTGTATACTGATGTGTGCACCGATTGTTTTTGGGTCCATATCACATGAAATCATGATCTGAGAAGCTTTTACCAAAAATGCAGTCAAAAAACTTCACAAAAAGTAAATTCAGCTTGCCTAAAACGCAATTATCTTAGATGACCTAGGTTGACCTTGACCCTGACCTTGACCCCTGTAAATCGTCGAACAACATGTTCCATGATATAGGTGGGAGGTAAGACTGGCAAAAAAGGCCGAAATCAGGGTGTCAAAAGCTCACAAGGCCCATGGAAAACGCAAGATGTTGAGAATTGGCCATTTGGGTCATGACATGACCTGAAAAACAAGGTCATATCTCCGAAACCAAAAATCACAGAAACTTGAAATTTTCAGTGGACATCAAGAAAGGATAGACGAGCAGCTATACGAAAAATCAGCCTTCTAGCTCTAAAAATGTTGAGTGTAGAGCAGAAAGACTGCCTGGGGGGGGGGGGTGGCAACCACCCCCCCGTGCGGGCGAGGGTTAATAGCCGTTTTCACGACGGCCATCTGGTACACATTTGGTGCACATCTGGTACAAATCAGGTGCAGATTTGGTCAAATCAGGTTCAGTGTGTCTCCAGCTATCAGCTAGGGTTGCACTGATTGCTTATATGCCTGCTTTGTCATATTATCAGAGAGCATCATCGATTAACCCTCGCCGGACCTATTGGTTTTCTACATACGCGCCGGCCGAGGGGGGGGGGGGCGGGTACGACCCCCCCCCCCTCGCCGTTTCGCCCCTGGTGGAGCTAGCGCGTCGCGGAAAAAACGAGCGTGTGCGCCGTTACAAGACGCAGAGATTAGTACCCGATTTTAAGGTCCTAGGTCAACCGGTGACCTCTGAGGTCAGGTCAAGTGCCCCAGGGTACGGTTCAGTTTTTGGTGAATAACTTCGCAAAAAACGGCCGCAGAGCCGCGATTTTGGCAGCATCGTGTTCGCCTCGCTCAGGCGCGTCAAATGATATACTTTTTGTTCGGGTCAGGTCAACTTGGGGTGTTGACCTCAGGTCAAGGTCAGGTCAGCACCCTAAGGTCACGAAGTTGGTCGAAAGAGGTCATGTCGCATATCATTCGATTCGGCAGGTCTTCCTGAGTCCATTGGTGGCTTCCCCGACTCGCTAGCTCAATTTAATCAAGAGTTATTGACGAAAAACTAATATGACCTTGATGACGTCATACATGACGTCACACAAGGTCAACATTGCAAAAGTGACGCATCTAACCTTGCAAGGAGTGCATCAAATCACGATTCTGTGTGCTTGAGATAGTTGGAGATCGTTCCCGGCGCCAGAATAGCAGTTTGAATTTTTCCCCATTGACTTATAATGGTGAGGTCACGAAAATGACTTGACCTCATATGACCTTTAGGAAAAATTCGAGATATACAAGTTGTGAGACTCATAATGGATACTAGATCCTGCAAGTTTCATTTCCCTGTGACATCTCCTCTGGCAGTGAGGGCGTTGCGAAGTTGCGACATCTGAAGACCGTGCAGAGGTTTACTTATGACGTCATAGGTCAGTGACCTGACCTGACCCAAAAATGCGGTTGGTGTCAAAAGATCCGGCTTGAATCAAAGGTCAGGTATGCTAAGTTTCAGCTTTCTATCGCCAGCGTGTTGGGAGCTATCGCGAAAAAACCCTATGGGGGGGGCGGCACCCGCCCCCCCCCCCCCTCGGCCGGCGAGGGTTAAAACACTGAAATAAATTCATAAAATGAAAATATTTGCTGTAAAAGAAATTAGGTGCAGATTTGGTCAAATTAGGTGCATTCGCCGGATAGCCCGTCGTGAAAACGGCTAATGTCTCAGTCGTGTGGGAACAGTTCTGAGTCATTGCGAGCGGCACGAAGGCAGTGACATACCCCACACAGCCGCATGACTTTTACAATACGGCAGGCAATAAGTGTAACGGGCAGCTTACGACTAACTACGAGGGCAGCTTACAATAAACTACGAGCTGCTGGAGGGACTAAGCCGGCCGTTCCAGACGCTTTACACCAATGGTTTGGATATTGATCGGCTGAAGAATTTGTCAGAAGCATTGGAACGCTGCTTTCCTATGTCATCAATTACATTTATGAAGGAAGGAAATGGAATGGCTTCATGAAACATTTTTTTCTTATATAAATGAGAGGAAAAGCGCAATCCTCACTTATATTCCCCACATAGCTAAACCTTGCATGTTGGCAGCATGTATGACCTTTGATGATTCTCATTTGTTCGCAGCATTTTGCTCAAACAGTAGTAGTTTTGCGGAGTAGTTCGAAAAAAAAACATTCGCAAATTCGTAGCTAGATCAATCACCGATATTCCGCTCCTGAAACGGAAATATCCGGATCGGTGCCCAGTGGCGGTGCCGGTGATGTTTGTGACTCCACTCCATGACAAACATTCGTGCCTTTGCCATAGAATGTATGTGTCTGCTGCGAGTAATCGGTCTGAAGGTCACCGACAATCGAACCATATGATGATCAGTTGATGGTCAGTGGTCTTACGGCTCTAATGTGATCAGTTTGTACTTACCAGAAGTCCACTTTTACTCCAATCATCCAACATGCTTTCTAGCAGCCAGAAAAAATGTGCTTGACTCAGATTCAGTTGCGTGCATCCAAAATTCCCAGGAGCTGGCACTATGTGATTTGTGGTGCTCTGCTCCAGATTCCAGTCATTCACCTTCATCACCATTACACAGCGTTTGCCAGTGGCCCATCGGCTGTGGCTCACTATGTGACATGGTGAGATAAGGAAATCAATGCTGCCAAAAATAGACCAGCCTCCATCACCACTCAATATTTATCCGCATCTTTTATGAATTACATACATTTCGAAACGTACTAAAAGCACAGGATTTCCATACATTCAACGCTGACTTTGCGTACAGTGTTCAACCAGCTGAACTTTGGTTGGGTAAAGCGGAGTGGTTGTGATTTTCAGCGCCGGTTCGAGGACATTGCGAGCGCATTCCAGGATTTGTCAACTTTGCCGGAGGCATTGATCATATGTGCTCTAACGTCAGTGGTCAGAGCTGAATGCTGATATGCGTTAAGTTCCCTTTTCATAAGAAACAATCCCAGAAATGTCTTCTCTTTTCAGAGTTTGAAAGCATTAACTATTCCAACCACATGCTATGAAAGGACCTGCTACAATTCGACTCTATAAATCGCTCTCTAATAGCTTTATAAATCCATAAACGATTTAAGGACATTTATAGCAGCAAACGGTGCTGATGAAAGGGCTATTACATCCTCATTCATTGCAATACATGGTTGCATCATCCTGAAGAAGCGGACCGGCTCTGTTAGTAGGCAATGCCAGACATGTTTATAAATAGCAAGATGGTAGTCAGAGCAAATATTAGCTCGAGCTTTCAACCCTTAGTAAAATACTTGAAACGACAAAAATTCGAAGCTGATTTGAGAGTCAAGATCACGCCACCTACATGCGTGCCCGCATCACTGTAGTTTTTCCTTCTCACCTTTCTATTTTGGCACTCCGTAAATCACTATCGTTCCGTCGACCACACAAAACTCTGGCTCTGCTGGGCCTCTGTGTTGGCTACCCAGTGAACTATCATCCGCTCTTGCCTTTCCCACTCCGGCGGATACCGACCAGCGCTCCGGGCGCCGATGCAGACTCACTGCCACGGCTATTGGAAGGGAAGCAAACAGCGCCCGTCCAGGCGTAGTGATCGTATTTGCCAGCCAGCCAGCTGTATGATAGCGCTTCTTCCAGGACTGAATGAGGTGCAGGCCTTCGGAAATCAATCGTTACACGACAGGAAGTTCCTGCGATGTGTTTGCATTGGTCTGTTTTAGTTTTGTTAACTTCAAGCTATCATATTTGGGATATTGCTAAACCTGGTGAATTGGGAACGACTCACGAACCCAATACCCTTTTTACTTGTAACTGAATTAATTGTACTCAACGATGCAATATCCTCCAGACTTCCTAGGCCATTCATCAATGCTGTTCAATTTTACCTTCCGAGGTATGATTGATGATGGTTACCAGATGCTAACATAATGTTAAGTACCAAAATGTTTACCTCTCACCAACTCTGCATATTGGCCAAACCCCCTGATATCACGCCTCTCGAATAATCCATGCCTCTATAGGCAAACGACCTCTCTCGCATTACGCTAAAACTGCGCTTGAACTTTCAAGAATAACGGCACACATTTCAACGAACCAATCTGAAAATAATGCAAATCGCGTCCAATTGTCGGGAAGTGCGGACTAACTTATCGTGCGGACCACTGGAGACGGGAGAGCACATTGGTGATCCGCGATAAACTTAAACGGCCACTCATTGGGCGATATACGGGCCATCTGGGATAACGCGGCTAGGTCTATCGGTCATTGCAAGGAGGGCTGATGATCATTGCTCGGAGACCCGGCGATCATTGATAGGAAAGATGGCGATCACTGCTACAATGACCGGTGATCATTGCTGGGGATCTAGATGATCATTGTTCGGAGTGTCGGTGATCGTATGGTTCACGATTCCTGCTCAGAGACATCGCGTTCAGCCTCGGCGGTTTGACGGGTATAGCGACCATTGCTAGGGCTCGCGAACATTATTGTTATGCTCGGCGCAAGATGTTGCCTTTGTCACTATGCAAAGACCAAAGGCTTCGTTTCGTGATGATTCAAGCTTTCAAGCTCATGGATAATTTAAAAACTGGATCAAGGATTACAGGAAAAAGCGTAATTGTTTATCGGATCTTTTTCTAATGTATCCTCTCCATGCTGCATGTTCAAAGGTACACAGGGCTGTTGAGATGAATTATTGAAGTGTAAGAAATGATTGTGAACTTGATTTTATTTGTTATAATTTATCATATAGATAAGCCCAACGCGGAAAGCTTGAATATATGGTATCAATCGGTAACTATTTGTTCACGATGCTTTATTTAGATGCCGATAAATTCAATCTTCGTAGTTATGAAATCGTGCGTTATGGTCCACCATTAATTTTATCAATAACTCTCTAGGCTGTGTAGGAGCGCTCTTGTCATCTTCCAACTTATATTTATTTGTTGTTGCTCGATCTGCTGCAGCCGCACAATTGCGCTCCTCCCCACCCCTCCCTGTCATTCGCCTCCCGCATCTTCCGCCAACAGGGACCAATCGGGCGTGCCAGATCGCTGAAAAGTGCCCTCTGACGAAAGCAGCGCTTATCTTTTCATTCCATTGCCTCTGTATGGCCCATTGTGCGGTTTGAAATCGATAGCGATGCTGCACTGTCGTTGGCTAGGATAAATTGTTGATGCCTTGCTGACGTAAATATATTGGAATTGAAGCGCGTACATTTCGTAAGTGCATTCTGAAATATGCCTTAACTGAGATATTTCCGATCTACCCAAGGATATTCACCTGGTTCATATCACTCTGTATTTTGTTTCCTTTATGTATTTCAATTTTACAATAAATTTGATTGGCATTAAAATGAAGAAACACCCATTCTAAGGGGGAATTCTCGAGTTTTGAATTAGTAAGCTGGTTTTAAACCAAGATGTGAAATAGTCCGTAACTTACGCTGGTTTTTTGGTCTTGTATTGCAAGTGCGTGTGAAGCGACGACGATAGTTTAAATCGTTGAATTTATTTATCTTGCAAACAAGAACAGAAGGGACAAGGGGAAATAAATTTATCACTTCACATGCGTTTTGCAATACAAGCCCAAAAACTGGCGTAAGTTACGGACTCGCTTTATGAAACGAGGCCCAGGTTTCAGCCCAACACAAAGAAATCTTAGCCTCTAACCCAGCTATATTGACGTATTTCACTTGTGCGCATTGGTTATTGGCACTAAAACCTTCCAGGCGGTGGGGGGGCATTTGTTTGCCCCCCTTTAGTTTTTTCAATATATCTCGAGAACCACTGCGCCGATCGTCACCAAACTTTCAGTACCCTCCCGGGAGCAGCTAGCACACATGGTGCCCAAAATTTTTTTCCAAAGGCTATGATAGGTTGGCCGCTAATGACGTCAGAGTGACGTCATTTTTGCCATTTTCGACCCAAAAAAAAGGTTTCGCGGGAAGAGCTGTCAGGCCTACAGCTTTAGAGATACAGAAAAATGTTTCAGACATAAAAGGTGTGGAATCAAAAGGGCTACAAAACTGCTATTTCGGTTTTTCGAAATTTTGGGATTTTGACCCCCAAAAATCAAGAAATAGATTTTTGATTATAATAGCCAAAAAATCCAAAAAGTTTTTTGAATTTCGAAAAAAACGGAATATATGTGATAGTCCCTACCGCCTTCTAGCTACATACCAAATTTGAGATCGATATCTCTTTTTTGGCCAAGTTATAGCGAAAAAAACTGTTCAAAATTGATGACGTCAAATTTTCGAACTCAATTTTTAGCAATTCTAGACCTCGTAGCGCAAAACAAAGACCACCATTAGACTCCCCGTGACGAGCTGCATCGAATTGACACCCATTTTATGCAAAAATATCAACTTTGAAATTTGACCTTTTTTGACCTGACCTTGACCTGACCTCCACCAGAAAGTGACCTAAACCGTACCTGATGGTCTTATAACCAACACCATTGAGTTGGAAATGAAAAACTGGCCATAAAACATGCATCGCATAACCTTAGTAGGGGAAGCCGGGGGAAGCCCGGGCGCGGGGGAAGCCCGGCCACCCCGTTTCCGGCTAAATTATTCACAATAAAATGCTCAACTGTTTGTTCTTTCAGCGTGGCAGCTAAGGTAACGCCAGCAAAAAAGTTAAGGCTGACAAAAATTGCATATTGTTAAAGTTATAGCGCAAAAATGATATTTTAAGGGTTTTTAGCTAAAAAGTGAGATATCTTGCACTGTTAATGTTATACCATACAGTACTAATATTTATACGAATGTTATGTACGGACCGTTTAAGTGTTTGTAGTGAGGGGTGACGAGGCAGGCTGGCTTAAGTATGACATTTTTTCGAATATCGCTGTTCTAAAATAAAAATTAGCACATTGGGGTAACCCCGGGCGAGTGGCCAAGCTTACCCCCAACCGAGAGCAATGCCGCTAAACCACTGTTTTCCATGAGATAATAGGTACTGAGCAGGTTTGGTTTACACCTAGATCAAAGATAAATTTCGAAAATAAACATGTTATCATAGACAAAGCCAGTCATGTCACTTAAGGTCAACTAGGGTCAAACTACGTTTTTGCAGATAACGCGACAGACAATGAAGCTACAGCTTCAAAAATGGTGTCGTTGTGTTCTTCTTCATCAGCAGAGTCAAATGATATGCAATATGATGCATTAAGGTAAAAAGAAAAATAAATTTTAAGGAATTTTGAAATACACATTTTTTGTCAATTTTGCATCACGATTTTCATCGACCTGTACTGTATATGTAGTAGACGCTAGCTAAAATACCAGTAGTGACATAAACTCTAAGATGTCCACAGCTAATCAGTACCTTAATATTTCACTTTCCGTTAATATTTGGAAAACACATAATGGTTTCATCAACTCGTTGTAAAGCGCTGGGGAGGTGGCCGGCGTTACCCCTATGCCGGGCTTACCCCAGAAAAATCAACACTTTTTTAAAACTCGATTTTCTCAACCTTATACTTATTCCACGAAACCGAATTTTTGGGAAGACACGGCCAATGAACTTAGCTAGCTAGCAGGATATCAACATTTTATACAGCACGTATGGTATGTAATAAAAATGAAAAAGAGCTTACTATGCCGGGCTTCCCCCGGCTTCCCCTAAAGTTGGGCTCATGTGGTGACCCTTGGTGACCTTTGGTGACCTGACCTGTGACCTGACCTGGTATGACCAGTGACCTCTAATAGCAACATATGTGCTAGACAACTGACGCCTTATCGCTGATTTTCGACAAAATGCGTTTTACTCGGTGTTATAGCGCTTTCCCTAGAAGCCCCGTGAACGGTGAAACATTTTATCTTTGACCTGACCTGTGACGTCATCGGTGACCCCGAGGTCAATGAAATTTGGTTTCCCTTCACAAATTTGACAGGGCTATCGAACGCCGTTTGAATTTTCCGGATCCGTCCAGTAGTTTCGGAGATACGGGGGGGGCGAAAAAAATGCCCCCCCCCCCCACCGCGCGGAAGGTGGCTGGTAGGTCCACCGCCTGCCGGGTTAAATGATTTGACATTTAAGTAGCATTTACAACACGGAAATCAACATCTCATTTTCACCTATACTTAGGATCTATTGTTTAAAAATGTTTAAAGCAAATTTTGAAACAGTGAGAAAAGCACGCAAACAAACTGTTTTGCAGTGGGTACCACCTAAAATGATTAGAGAGTTTTTGGATCATATTCTTCCCCTTCTGAACGATGCATTCGTCCATATGGCAGTACAGTATGTATATTTATTCGCGACTCCCTTCGATTCAAGGAACCGCAATGACCTGCTCAGTACAATACAAAGCCTCATGTTATAATCAGGAAACACATTTATAGCAGGATGTTCCCGATCTAGTGATGGATTGTGGGAGCGCATCGGGCTTACCTACTACCGTTTAGGGACTGCATGGCTCATTTCGGCAGATTTCAGGTCCAATATGAACTAGGCTGTTTCACACGAGTGTGCTTTTCTCGTTCCCTGAACCACCATTACATTAAACCCACATGTATCACCGTCAATTGCACAGCTTAAGGTTCGTTTTTCAAATAATATTCCAACTATTCCACGTCGTGGAAGCATCCAACGCTGGCCACCCAAGCGCAGCAATCTTTTAGTTCGAGCCTTTGCCAATAGATGGCAGGACACCTACAACGCCTGTAATGGTATGCTGTGCCGTCGCGCGTGGACTCGAGACCGCTGAGAGCCGAAACGCAATCAAAACAGGGGACTGCGTTTTAGAGCTTTGGGGGAGGAGAGAGGGAAAACACCATCCACTTGAAGATTACCCTTGAGAAGGCGGTCTCATCCGCTCATTCATCAAATCTAGTTAAATCTGGATGTGTACACCGCGGGCGGACGGCCGTTACCTATCCTGGAGGCTCCGAGTGAGCGTCAATTCGAGTGGACGAACTGATTAAACATTTCAGAGCCTCATTTGGACACTGCTAGGGACTCGCGGACTTCTGAGGTCAGAATATTACCGTGGTGCGACGGAACAGAGACGCCACAGGAGGGCTTTGAAGCGCCAAATAGAATGGGCGGCCGCACTTCAAGGTTTTCGTGGAATGTCATTCATAAGAGTACGAAAATACCGGCCGGCGAATAAAAGTAACGGGACTAACTAAAGGACAGGCTGCTAGGGTGGAGCACGGAATTAGGGCTGGAATAGAAAATAAATAAGAAAAAAACACGGAACAAATAGTGCATGGATGCGTTTCGATTGTTACATCTTCATCAGCATGACATAACCATATAGGAAAGAAATTGGCGGCAACCCTGCCGTTAGAGCTACCTTTGTCAAATTTCTAAACTCAACTTCGTCCCATTATTCAACGTGTAATTTGCACCGCTCGTGTCATGTCATTGGCACTTTGATCGTCTGCCTGTCTATAAAAATAGTAGATTCGGCTCATATCTCAACCCCATACTTTATGAAATTGGACTGTAAAAGTTCGGCCTCCGCTCACTGCTTTTGGTTCTGTCCTGGTACGAAATTTACTGCATGCGCATTAATCAGTGATATGGGTGATAAAATGCTCATCATATCGATACTATTCCGAAATATACCACCAGCAAAGTCTCAGTAAATCACTGTGTTCGATGCTGTCGGCTGGTGCTCATATTATGGAGGATAAACATGCCAGGCACCAATCAAATCAGCGACTATCGATTTAACACTGGAACAAGTACCGCGAGACGCGACAACTGACTGGGCTCCTGAATTATTGCCAATAGGCAAGCATTGTCGTTATGTACTTCAAGCTTCCTTGATTAGATGCATTCTAAACTTATATCGACCAGAAATGGCTTAGACAATTTTATTTTCACTGCTTCCAGATGGCTTCAGCCAAGCATTGTATAGATTTGATATAAATAGGAACGTTGACATTGCAAATCTGCATCAATACGGGATTTGCATCACACAAAATCAGTTGATTAAACCATTATGCATGAGTTACATTCATAACGGGTGATCCTTTCTCTCGGTATTTCTTAACGGCATATCGGAAACACAAGTTTCAAGTTGATGATGTGATTAACATGATGGTTAGTCACTAATCACTGTTTTCCATGCCTAGCCGCCTTGATATGCAGAGCTGCCATGACTATGTCTATAGTTTACCACAAATCTGTGGTTATCAATGGATTGACGCTCCGCGAACCTTTGATCAATGCTGTCGCTGCTTCTCCCCTCCCCCAGATCCAGCAGACAACACTATCTGTCACATTAAGCCACTTTTGACGTCACGTAATTGTTTTCTGGGCGGAGGCATTTCTCCAAATGACAAATAGTTTCGACCGATTCCAGCGGAGAGTCTGGGATCGGTGGTGAAATCCAGCGCCCTCGGCCGCAGGTCAGGGTCTATACTCGACACCAGGGCACGAAACGCTATCCTAACTTACTCACATGGGCACAGACCACCCACTGTGGCGCTCCAGCAACGAAGGATGCGAACTGCCGGGGTTTTCCAGCATCGCTATTTCCCAGACGCCGCGCCGGTTGCTGACGGCACAATAAATGGAGCCTTTCTGTTGGATGGCGTTGATCATTGCTTGTGCCGTGTCTCGATACCGATCAATGGCTGCAGTCACTGCCGGAGAATCGGCGGCCCCTCGGACACGCTGATCGTTCCTGGAAATGTCTCGTCGCCGCCGACTCTCGGCTTTTTATTTCTCCGCTGGCTCAGCAGCATCCGTGAGGACGACCCTCTGAATAGCTGTCAGCCGGCCAACGTTATGCAAAAAGTTGCCCGCTAAAAGACAAAAACAAGAACACTTTGCTCGATACACAATGGCCGTTGGGCACACATATTTTTGCTGAGGGTGGAAAGTTTGCGTCTAAAACAATATCAAACGGCCATATCTGTTCGGAGTTTCGGTGCGTCTCAGCTGAACGCGAGCAGTTATCTGGTGCGAGCAGCTTTTGTGGATCGGCACGCGGGTGTTGGGCGGCTGCGACCAATTCTAATAAAATACTGGGCAATGCCTCAGGATCGTGGCTCGTGTTTGAACGGCAACACAACCGGCCGTAAGCGTGTTTGCTGTTCTCCAAGGTGAACGGCCGCGGCGGGCAACAGCGCTGGGAGGGAGACCGCCGGAGAGAGAAATGGAGAGAAAAACAGCTGAGGAGAGAGGGACAGGAGTGTTAGAGAGAGAGAGAGAGAGAGAGAGAGAGAGAGAGAGAGAGAGAGAGAGAGAGAGAGAGAGAGAGAGAGAGAGAGAGAGAGAGAGAGAGAGAGAGAGAGAGAAAGAGAGAGGGAGAGAGAGAAAAACAGGCAGACAGACAGAAAGACAGACAGACAGACAGACAGACAGACAGACAGACAGACAGACAGACAGACAAACAAACAAACAGACAGACAGACAGACAGACAGACAGACAGACAGACAGACAGACAGACAGACAGACAGACAGACAGACAGACAGACAGACAGACAGACAGACAGACAGATAGACAGACAGACAGACAGACAGACAGACAGACAGACAGACAGACAGACAGACAGACAGACAGACAGACAGACAGACAGACAGACAGACAGAGAGGAAGAGGGAGATACAGAGCGAGAGAAAGGGAAAGAGAGAGAAAGAGAGCAAGATAGAGAGAGAGAATGGAAGGAGCGAGAGCGAGAGGGAGAGCGAGAGGGAGAGCGAGAGAGAGAGAGAGAGAGAGAGAGAGAGAGAGAGAGAGAGAGAGAGAGAGAGAGAGCGAGAGAGAGAGAGAGAGAGAGAGAGAGAGAGAGAGAGAGAGAGAGAGAGAGAGGAGAGGAGAGTTAGGGAGAGGGTGGAACGAGTGTCAGGGCAGCTGGGGAAGGTAGCCACCTGCCGTGCGGGAAACAGCGTCTATTTTGTCTCCAAACCCTCGGAACTATACCGGAAACCCTGACACGCATACCGGTTCCGTGGCCAACCCTCACCTCCCCTCCTCCCCCCCTCCTCGCACCGCCGGGCCGACCGGAAGGACACGTGACCCTGGCCGGCCTGGGAGGGTGACGCCACGTGACTGGGGGCGCCGGCTGGAGTGCTGAAAGCAGGCACCCGGGGTCTTGGAGCCAGTGACAACAGAAAATGTGAGGCTGAGTTACAGCTTCCTGTGCGGTGCATGACTGCAGGCGGCGCGGGAGGGGCAAGAAACCTCTATTGGCTGCCGATGGGGGAGTCAAACCAGGCACGTGCGAATAAAGATTGAGTATTTGTTGGATTACTCTTATATCTGATAGTTTGGGACTTTGGGAGACTTGGAACATGGTACTAAGCGGAGAAGAGGAAACATCCATCATTGTGTTTTTTTTTTGCGGTTAGTGCTATACATATGTAGAGTTCAAATGTTCATTTTCGTAATTATTTTTTAATGCATTGCAAAATAAACACCTTCACTTCATGAAATAACTCGCTTAATTATCTTCTTCAACATATTTCAATGCCCATAATAAGGTCTATAATTTGACCAGCTAAATAGGTCATCTGTATAATTTGTCAATTACTTATCAAGTTTACGGAAACATAGGTTATTTGTATAAAAAATTGCAAACCTATCCAAACTTAGAAACAAATTAATCCACTCATAGACCTCTGTACAGAGGTCTATGATCCACTCTGCTGCGGAGCCATCCGGCGATACGCCACTTTGATATGGTCGCCACTGCAGCTCATCAACAGACAACATCATTTAGTGGACGTAAATTATTAATCATACCCAAATCGGCTCTGATTAGAGTGTAGGCTCACCTAACAGGCGCCCGGGTGAGTGATCACGCCATGACCAATCAGTGCTGGCCTCTGATGAGGGCACGGATGGCGAGGTCACCCCTCCCCTCCCCTCCCCGCCCTCAGCGGCTGCGTCCCGCCCCTCCCGGAGCGACACATTCCCATAATTTCCACGCCCGTATTGCGACGAGCGGCAGTAATTGCCGGGCGACTGTTTACACCATTTCATTGGCCGCCGAAATTAACGGCAACCTTGGGAAATATGACGGCATACGGCTAAATCAGACCGAGCTAAGGGTCGCCTAATGCGGCCAAATTGTGCACCCGTGCGTGTGAAGCTCGCTTTAATAATGTAGGCTATAAAGCTGCGTTGCAAAACAGGCTTAAGACAACAATACCTGTTTCTCATAATTATATCTACAAGTGGTGCTTCAAGAAATGCCTAAGGTGAGCCTACGAAAGGCAACGATGTTGCACAGTATGTTTCAAGTCTATGTCTCTTCATCTGATTCTTTCCTCTTCCCTCTCTCTCTCTCTCTCTCTCTCTCTCTCTCTCTCTCTCTCTCTCACTCTTTCTTTCTCATACTCTCTCTTTCCTTTTTCTCTTTTTCCCTTTCTCCCTAGCTCTCTTGTCTTCCATCTTTCCTTCTTTTTCCTTCACCTTCTCCCAGGCTTTCATACTGGACTCCTCGTCTGTTCCTGTTCGAATCTTTAGATTATGAAAAAGCATCGGTGCTGCGATACTTTATGAAATAAGACATTATTGTCAAAGTGGGTATTTTTAAGTAGAGGGCGCGCTCACATTTGGAATGCAATTAGCAAAAAAAAAAGTAAGCGAGGTAGGCAAACCACCAAAGACCAAAGAGGGAAGAACGAAACATGATTAACCCTTCCAGATTCCCCTGCAGCTTACATTTTGGCAATTGCACCCTTCATCATGATCATTGAGATAGCACTGATAGAACACTTAAAAACAATGACCTGCTGAAAAGTAGCGCGAAGACCAACATCTCTTGAGTTCTTAAGAACGTCGTTTAAAAGCGATAAGGCCCAAGCTGAATTCAAGTTGCTTGTCTCAGGAGGTTCATTTTCTACCATTCGTCGGTTAAAGAAATAACGTAACGAAAGCTGATTCTCGGAGGATGAAAGCAGAGTTGAATGGGGCTGCAAACTTCCACGCCGTCGGGGTTAAATCGTCCCAGTGCGCGCTGCACGAAGGTCGAACCTCTGTTACGTTCTGCTGGCATGGCATCAGCTGATGTGCCGGACGATCTGGTAGGGTAATTTGGTTCGCTGTTTGGGTTTGGCTCTTCCTGAAATTTGACAAGCCACTATTTAAATTGTTAGATTAATTTGACAAGGCACAATATATCTATTTAGATTCATTCCCGGCAAAGCCAAGCTGGCCTAAGGATTTGCAGTATTTGAATACAGGGAGCGATCAATATGTATGTATTGTATATGGTGTTTTATTTTTATGCACCATTATCAACTTAAAATCAATTGAACAAATGACACAAATACGAAACTAGTATTTCAACAATGCATTCCAGCGTCCTAAGTCCAATATAAGGATCTATCTATCTAGTCAAACAATATAATCTAAATTAGGTTACTGAGGCTCTCTAGGCCTGCATCGTCTAAGATATTTTCAAGTGATGACAATCATGCTCTGTCTCGTCAACGAGCTTATGCTCGCTTCATCTTATTTTATTGAACTCATTTGGACCCAACATCTGACACGGCTGTGAAGTTTTTATTGACTAAGAGTCCCACCGGACAAGTATTGCGTTTTTAAATACAAGAGCGTGTGCGCAACGGATAACAGGTGAACCCGTTAGGCGTGTTGATAAAATACGAGACGCATGCAAGTCAATCATTTATAAAGGTCTCCGACTCGCTTGCCAACAAGCTCCGTTCCCTCCGACCGGCGAAGGGCGCCAAAAGTGCGTGTTCCAGTCGATCTTAGTTGTAACTGTTGTAGTTCAGCCAGCGCAGGGTTCTCGCATTAGTGACATCAGCTGTAAACGATACGTCTCTCAGAAAATGCGCACAAGTCTTGTGAGCTATCATTGCCAGTGGCTACCATTATTTGAAGCTTACCCACCTGGCGTGCTCAATGCTTATCCATTGATCAAGGAGCAAATACATGGGCGATGCTCAAGTAATTGGTTGTTTCGATTTTCTGGTAGGCGCCCGTACGAATGCGTTGCAAATAACTTGTGATTTTCACGCATGCTTATAATCACAATAACCTTCTTGCTAACGTTTTGTTAGCAGCCAGAGTGTCGACCCCAGTTGCTGACGTACTTTCCCACGAGCATTCGAGTGAAGCCCTTTAGTTCTCTACTTCTGTAATCCTGTAAGCCCACTAAGGTGGCTTCTGTATTTTGCGACTATTTTTATCTGTCACTTACGATGTGACGCAGAAACTCTGCTCCCTGATCGAAGGCTGCTATATTTCTGCGTCGGTTTTTGTCATGCTCTTCTGCGCTGCAGCGCTGCTAGCATCGCCCTTTTCTAACAACAGGTCCATCGTCCTGCTGCCTGACCACGACTCCGGGCGAGTCGCTCTGACAAATTGGCCTCTACAGCCGGGCCCAACATAGTGTCCGCCTGACACCTAATTTAGGGCTCCATCTCAGGCCGCACCGCGCTAACTGTGCGCCACTTTGTCTGTAGAAGAGTCGGCAATGATATGTGCCGTCCCTCCCTGGCCGTGATGCATTGCTCGATGAATATTTAGCAGCCTCGACCCCGTGACCCGAACGGTGGACGCGGCAGTTGAATCGAGGGACATTTGTCCACCACGCCGCGCTGACTCGCTTGCGAGGGACGATTAACTCGGCTGCAGATCATTGTGTCTCCTCCCTGCAACGGAGAAGAGTTCAGTGAAGTTCAGCTTTGCTTCCTGCAGGCTTGGGCTGTAGTGCTGTATTGCCTCACAACAAGCATGATGCCACATACTATCGTTGACGGCGCACGCATACGAATGCACGGACACTTTGTTCTTATGCTGAATGTGCTAGCAACGCAATTAGTTGTGGAAAAGCTACCGGAATCGTTAAGACGCAAATTTATTTAGGTATGTATTTATATTATATACTTCCATATCAGGGGCAAACGCCATCCATAACTTGACGATTACACAAACATGCGCCAGACAAACACGAGCAAACATCCATCGGAGCTGTCACTCTAACCTCTGGCTGCATCGCGCTATTACAGGAGCAGCTAGGGCTTCTCGTTCGATCCAGCTGAGAATTACAATTCGTCTCCAGCCTTCAACGCCGCCTTTGTCTGAGAATATCGCCGGCATAATGACACTGGCTTACGGAAGCGCGTTTAATCTTGCGGGCCGGCGGCGTCATTTGTCGCTGCTAAGCCTCTGGTGGCGTCATCTGTCGCGCATCTTAAAGCGTCATCAGAGGCAGGCGGGCGGCGCCGGAGCGGTCGTTTTCTCCATGTCTGCATTTCTGACGCGGGTCTCGGGTTTAAAATCAGCCACCGTTTTGAGCGTTCAGTGCAGTGGTGCAATCGGTATACCAGACGTGTCAAGCTTCTGAGGATGTGTGGGGTACCGCGGTCGCGGACTGGCAAGGACGGATCACGGACAGTCACGAACGGATCTTGGTGTCTTGAAATGAGAGGATATCGGCGGTTACAGGAGAGGATCTCCCGCTATTCTATTACAGTGGATCTTCTCCGAGATCAGTGTCAGGCCAGGACACTGTGATCCGCAAGAGATCCATCCGTGATAATTTCGCACTCCGCCCGCAATTCATCCGTGATCCGTCCGTGACCCGTCCGTGACCGTCCGTGACCCCGGCACCGTCCTCCCGGCCCCGCCCGTCGCTCGTGGGTGGGATCCAGTCTGATTGGCAGGCCGGCTCAGTCCGACCAGGTCAGACCGAATGAATATGCATATGGAGCACTAGGGCGGCGGAGCCCGGCGCCGGCGTCAGCTCCTCAGGGAGGGCCCGACGGCGCACTGTCGACCCCGCGGAGGGTCGCCACCTCCCCCTCCCAGGACGGGCGAGGGTGGGAGCGACGGAAACAGACGACTGTGACCTGAGGTGAAATGGTGACTGGAAAGAACTGCACTACCATGGTTTCGGCTGAAGTCGCAGGCATGGAGAAAATACCATCGCAGGAGCAATCGTCACCACCACCGCCATCGCCATCGCTACCATCGTCACCGTCATCTCCACGCTACCGATCGGAATACGCGGAACCTAGGGGAAATCGGTAAATGGTGGGTAGCTAACCAGATTGGCTACGTCTGAGCGTCAACTGCAGCGTGCAGGAAAGGGGCAGATTTGATTTCGTAAATGCATTGAGGCATATGGAGACATTTAATACGCACTGCAGGGAGGTTGTATCGAATGGAGACATACATGTGGCGGAAATTGAGAAAGTACGAGACTCGTATGGGAGTCAGGTTATGAAAAGAAGAAATGTCGATTCAGCTGAACAGCTTATCAATGTAAAGAAATATAAACCGAAGGTAGCAATTTCCTCGCCACCTGAAGTGGCAAACTCGATGACCTGATGAGCTTAGCCTTTCAAATGATTTGGGCTGAATTAGGCTCATCACAGCGCTATTTTTGTCAGTTTATTGCTCAGTAAAAGATGCAACATCACATCACGTCGTCTGATTGGACTTTTCAGCGTGAGCCTTGCAGTCCATGACCTGTGTCGATATACGCAGCTCGACATTTTCTTGTTTTTCGGAAGATGGATGGATGGTTTCAGCATGATTGCACTAAATCGCAAACGGCCATGTTTCTGTTGTTGTGGACAAGAGGGGGCGGGGAGGGGGATTACAACGGTCCCCCGTGTTTCGGCAAACATTGGGAATGTGTTTAGCAGTGGCGTTGCTGATCATTTTCTCGCAAAGGAATGGAGGTAATGGAATGAGAACGCTAGTGTTGTTGGTGATTTGTCGCAAATGTTGACATCGCTAACTTATCTCTAGCTTAGCTCCTTCGGCCGTCACACTTTCCCGAATGGCACTTTTTCTATGGCATTTTGATCATAGACAGCTGATATTTATGTAGAACTTTTTCACTTCTTGCCTCGGTTGACTTGTGGGATGAGTTTTTGAATAAGTTTGGCTCGTTCAAAAGCGGAGGCCGTTGAATTCCCACTGGGCCGATTCCCACGTCTTTCTTCAGTCCTGAACTTTCTCATTGTGTCTGTGGGGTGAGCACCTCCCCCAGGGACCACTCCTAGGACCACCCCTGCCGTCCGCTGTTGTCTGCCGTTTGGACACCCCGCGCCGGGTCAGATAAGCAGGCATTCCAGCTCTGCTGCCTACCGACCAGCAGCATCCAGCTCCTCTCAGCGTCAAAAGCGCCGTTCACCTGTGTAATCGCACACTGCGCACTTTGTGTGCCGGCCTGTGCCGTCAATTGAGCCGGGCTTTTGGAGGGAAGCGAGGCACGCGGAAGGACCGTTGTCAACAATACACGCGTGAGAGGCACTCGGGAAGGCAGCGAATGATCGACATGCGATGAGACTAGCTGGAGCAATTGGTCAGGGACTGTTGGGTGTTGATAGATGGTCGTTGGGTAGATGACAAGTCAATATATTTGAAACTTTTTGGTATGCTAAAACGGTTTGATAGTGCATTTGCTCGAGTATTTTTAGTTTAGCTTTCAATAAAAAATCCATGCATCAGACATTTTCTAATTTACATACAAAATGCATCTGTAACTTTCTTTAGATCATGACTCATGAAATTTGTGCGATTGATTTTCATTTGCCCACGCCCTTCGTGCATGTTGTATGTATACCTACATTTTCTTCGTGCTTACATTGGCTCACTGATCGAGCTCTGCCTACAACATAGTCATAAAGAAAATATACCAATAGTTGGTGTAGGTAGACAGACATGGCTGGTGAGTGGAGATGATGAAATTCAAACAGTTCAGCTAGAATATTTACACTTCACCGTACTGTTTGGCACGGCCAACGCTCCCGAGGCCGTGAGAAACGTCGGAGATGTGTCACCTCCCCTTCCGGCCCCTCTGATGTATCATATAAACACAGCAGTGCTAAAGATGCCGCACTGTGTGTCACAGACGACGGCAGAGTGTCAAACACCACTGACAGCGCAGACTTCAAGTAACAGTCGCTTAGCGCGTAGTGTGCTTCTTCTCTATGAGACTTTGAAGGCGATAGCACGGATAGGCTCCGTTGACCTCTTGGCGATCAAAACCTGTCCATTGCACTTCGTATCATCCTTACATGACACGTGTCCTTCATAGGCACAGTGGCACTTTGCTGCCCTTTTCGACAGCATTTATAAGCCGATGCTGCACCGGCAGGTAAGTGGAGTGACTTGTCGAGCCCCATCCATTCTCTCCCACCGCGGTTTGGCCCGGTATAGGACGCCGTCGATGCGAGACGAGCTCCATCCTAGATTTGCCACTAGATTAACCCGCGCCCCGTAGGGCTACCGGCGGACCCTACCACCCGTAGGGGGGGGGGGGCCGTTTCGGCCCCCCCCTAAGATCTCGGAAAGTTACCGGCCGATTTTCAAAATTCAAACGGCGTTCGATAGCCCCACCCAGGAACTACCTTGTGACCAAATTTCATTGACCTAGGTCAAACCGATGACGTCACAGGTCAGGTCAAAGGTCAGATTTTCACCGTTCACAGGCAATTCAAGAAATGTGCTGTGAAAGCGAGTAAATTGGTAATTTATTGAAAACCATCGATGGTACATTGTTCGTCAAACACATACCTTGCTATCTGAGGTCACTGATACCAGGTCAGGTCACAGCGAGGTCAGGTCACCGGGGGTCACAATATGAATGTGTCGTGTGATACATGTTTTATGGTCCATTTTACATGACAAATGCGATTATGTGGGTTAGGCAGCCTTTGGGGCCAGGCTAGGTCACGTTTTTGTGAAGGTCAGGTCAAGGTCAGGTCAAATTAGGTCAAATTTCAAAGTTGATATTTTTGCATAAAATGGGTATCGATTCGATGCAGCTCGTCACGGGGAGTCTAATGGTGGTCTTCGTTTTGCTCTACGAGTTCTAGAATTGTCAAAAATTGAGTTTGAAAATTTGACGTCATCATTTTTGAACAGTTTTTTCGCTATAACTTGGCCAAAAAACGAGGTATCGATCTGAAAATTGGTATGTAGATAGAAGACGGTAGGCACTATCACATATATTCCGGCTTTTTCGAAATTCAAAAAACTTTTTGGATTTTTTGGCGAATATATCCAAAAAAATGTTTTTTTGATTTTTGGGGGTCAAAACTCAAAAATTTCAAAAATTCGAGATAGCAGTTTTGTAGCCCTGTCAATTCTACACCTTTTATGTCTTGATCATTTTTCTGTATCTTCAAAGCTGTAGTCCTGACAGGTCTTCTCGCGAAGGTCTTTTTTCGGTCGAAAATGACAGAACATGACGTCACTCTGACGTCATTTGTGGCCAACCTATCATAGCCTCTGGAAAAAGTTTTGGTCACAATGTGTAAAATTGATGCCCGGAGGGGTTCTGAAAGTTTGGTGGCGATATCTCCAGCCGTTTAGGAGATATCGACCGAAAAGGACAGGGGGGGGGGGCGTTTCGGCCCCCCCCCCCTACGGGGCGCGGGTTAATGGCGGCCAACTTCTCGGCAGTGGCGCCGGTAATTGCGGGTTCGACGCCCGAGCCGCCGCCGTCGTCTGTGAACACTGAGACCGGTGGCGGTGGCACGTGGAGCGCGGAGCTGAGCGGTACGCCAGGACGCGGGTGGCGACACGGCGGGGTAGATCGGCACCAAAGCCCTCGGTACCGCAGTGCTTGACCCTATAGCGCTCAGTTCCACAGAGCTCAGTTCCATAGAGCTCGACCCCACAGAGCTCTAGGCCTTGCAGGATCAGCCCTACAGCTCTCGGTCCACGCCGCTCAGCGCCACAAAGCTCAGCCCTACAGCGCTCTTCACCTCGGTCCTCCGTTCCAAAGAGCTCAGTTCCACAGCGCTCGGACCCACATCGCTCAGCCCCACATCACCTGGCCCGGCAATGTTCAGCTCCGGGGCGCAGGACTGTCCTGTAGCAAATTGGGCTTTTAGCCGTGGGTGGCTGCGCGGGAATCCGTCTTCCTGGCGCGGTGGGTGCGTTAATTGCTGACTGAAATTAATCCGTTGCGCGTACGTCGCAGGTGGTTTCAGGTCACTGACGGTGACTATAAAGGACAGCGAGCATTTAGACGCCACGCCTTACGCACTGCTAGTCCTTGCCTAGATTAGGCGTACAAATTAAGCTGGGAATGGTGGCACATTTGGACGCATATTAGGCTTTCGAAACGCGGTTTAGTGCTTGTTTCTCTTGTTCAGACCATGCTGGTGGCACTCTCTTTTAGCTCTTGAATTTCGGAGAAGCTGGCAAGTTTGTGTTGAGTTACGACAGCTTTGCAGGGCTTATGCTGACTTATTCCGACCCACTTGTAACGCATTGGAAGGGAAGCACATGTCATGCTTTCGGAGAATCGATTAGAATTTATCACAAAATACCATCACTGAGCAATTGAACTAAAGGTTTTACTAAACCAAATCACTATCTAACCTGCATTGTATGATCAGTTGGACTATGGAAACTGTCCAGCTATCATTAGTGTAGAAGTTGCTATCAAGATGAAGAACCCATCTTCACTTTTCGTTTTCATCTCTCATTCCATGTTCTTATGACGTCACTTTGCACCTTGTCAACGTTGTGTACCGCGCAGTAACCATCTTACTGAGCCCGGCAGAGTCGGCAGAGAGAGAGAGAGAGCGCGGCAAGCCCAGTGGCGCAGCGAGCCGAAATTATGCCCGGCTTAATGAAACCGATGGGTCGCATTGCATTAGCGCTTACGTGTCAGAAGATGGAGATTGCCGGTTCTCTGCCCGGAAGGGCCTGGCGCTGAAATTACATGACGGTCACACGTGCGCCAAAGGGCGCACGTGGCATGGTATAAACGGTGTTAGAATCATAGAACGGGCTGATTTTGCCCGCTTGAGTGACTACCTAAAAGGACAAACCGGCAAGTTCGATCTTCATGGTGTTCGCGGTGCTAATTCTGATTTGCTGATTTTTCAGGACTTTTTGTCCACCTGTTTCATTAAAATAAAAACGATTCTTGAAATTCAGATGGTAGTATTGTCCAAATTGATGCCTCGACACGTACTTGGTGATATGATTGATGCCTTTCGGATCAATCATACCGCTCTATTTAGTAGACAGCGTTTCGGGTCCCGGCCTGACATTATCAACTCCCCCCCCCCCAAAAAAAAATAAAATTCTTACGTAAAACCTGAGACAATATCACAGACCGCAATCATTCATTGTCGATGAACTCAACGGAGAGCTCTGTATCTTCTCTACCCTCCTGTCATTTTTTATGAAAACCTAGTGGCAAAGCTCGACAGGCTAGAACCCGGCCTCAGTGGCACTGAAACCAGCCGGGACTCGTGATTACCATATCCGTGATGTGACGACCGTTCGTGCTATGAAATGCTGCCAGCTTCTGACGGACAAACGACCGCTCCGGCTCGGTCCATTTAGCCCCGCGGCTATCAGATCCCGTGCCAAAACGCTTAGCTTCAGCACGTCCTAACGTTCCCACTGGTGAATTTAAATGTGCTGGCAGTCGCACTCGCGACTGAGAATTTGACACCATAACCTTGCCTTTTAAGCACAAACCTTGTCGGAATCAGGGTTGTATACCAATCAAGTCGATTGAATTGATTGATTTGTTTCAACGTGTATTTTGAGTTGATTGGATTGAGTCGATTGACTTTTCGAGATGACTGGTTGACTGACTCGTTTGACTTTAGCGACTGGTTGACTGATTTGATTCCCGAAAATTAGAGTGACTCGTATGATTGAGTCGATTGAATGGAAAGTTCAAATAAGTTTTAGTTGACGAAAAATAATGACACCAATTGATGACATTAAAGATCACAAAACTGCACTGAAAACTGCTTGTCATCACAACTGCAATATGGGGTAGATGGCCAAGTAAAGAACAGGGCCTAAACATGAATAGCCAACTTTGACTTTCAACTGCAATAACTGCTCCAATCCTGGTGATAGAACCTGGCGATGCACCTACCTACCTTTCTGCACCCAGCAGGAAACGTTTTTTTTTTTTTAATCCAGATGATAAAGTGCAAGGCCCTATATACTAATAAAGTGTGATTAATTAACAATTCACATCTCCACTACATCTCCTCAGAAACAACCCACTGAACTCTATAAATATCTGAAACCCCTACAAAAATAACTGAAACAAAAGCGCCGTTTTCGTCTCGCTAATTACGTTTACGTAACGTAACTAATTAATAGCTAATTTGCTGCATTGTTTAATTTGCAGCAGAACGTTTGTTGATCCTTTTCTCCTGAGAGCCTAAGCATAACATATTTGATATATTTCATTTTCCTCAAAATATTTTACCGAATATTATTAAGTGGTTTTATTTCAAATGAAATAAAAATTAAAACGAAATTGGTGTTGTACCACCGATTTATTTTATGATGATCTACCATACAACATGATAATCAATGACGTCATCTTACCAAAATATCAAAAGACGTAGAATAAGGATTTAGAAAAGCTTAGCATACTTATTGGCAAAACGTTTTCAATTGTTTCGCAGCCGCACCGTGTCGCTTTCGCGTTTTAATTTTCCTTGTTCCTACTTCCTTTGTCCTTAACTTATCCTGTGGTTCCAGAGTCCCTGTCCTCTCCATTTCCTTTTAAATATATTTTTAATCTTCATCCCTATCCCCCAGTCGTAACAGTTTCAAATTGTATTGCAATAAAATGTTTTGAATTCTTCACATATAGGTACCTAACATTGACATGCCACGTCCAGAGTCGTGGACCGCTAAATACTTCAAATCTCTTCCTTCCCAATCTGACAACATCCCACGTCTCAAATGCACATTGTGTGGAAAGATTTTTCAGGCTGCCCGTCAGTCTCTGTCTAACCGAAACCGTCACATGCATGATGCAGGTAAGATATTTATTTCTATTTCCCTATGGTTAATATGTTATTGATGCATAACTATTATCCATTAAAATAGACATGGTTATAAAGTCTGATGGCCAAGAGTTGCGAACGAAAATTATAATTAAAATCTAAATCTTTTTGTATTTCAGACGTTTCGACAACACTGTGTCATCGTCAGTAATTGATATAAAATATTTCCTGAAGTCACAAATCACATTTAAAAAAAAATGGAAATATTTTATATCAATTACTGACGATGACACAGTGTTGTCGAAACGTCTGAAATACAAAAAGATTTAGATTTTAATTATAATTTTCGTTCGCAACTCTTGGCCATCAGACTTTATAAACATGTCTTACAATACTGAACAATAGACATGGTGTAGGGTAAATGGCCAAATCACGAACACTGCCAAAATCCAAGCAGCCAACTTTCAACTGCAATATCTGATATTTAGTGTAAATGGAGTTGGAATATGGCCAAAATTAAATTGACAACTTTTAGGTGAAAGGTGGTCAACTATGAAAGGGGCGAAGTCAACTACTGGGCTATTTTTCACCCATTAAATGAATCTTCTGCTACAATTCTACCCATTGAACCTCAATATCATGAACCACCTGTCCATCACTAGGTATCCTTCCTTATTACATAGAAACTTTGAATGGCATGGCAATTTATAATTCTAAATGACAATATTTTTATGTTTCTTCTGTAGGTAGGTAGGTAGGTAGGTAGGTACACCAGACTGCTATGGACACTTTTCCAAGTTGGTGGGGCAAAAAACCTAATGTATGTCTTGGTTTGAGTCGTTTGATTGAGTTGATTGATTCCTTTCATTGTCGCGTTTGAGTCGATTGAATCAATTCCCGAAAACTGCTCTGACTTGATTGATTTGATTGGTTTCCCAAATTTGTCGTGATTGAATTGATTGCTATTGATTGAGTCGTATACAACCCTGGTCGGAATGAGGATCTGACACTCAAACTTATACCATCTGGGCTCATATTTTAGTTCTTTTTCGTTTTTTTTTATAAAATAAAAATGAAAATTTGGAAGGTGGGAACACATGACAAAGCGGTGTAAAAACTATGTGTGAGGAAGTATTCAGCAGACACAAGAATAGAAATGTGAAGAATAATGTTTGTTATTGATTATGTCATTATGCGTGTAAGAAATTTTATGCGGTAAAGATATTTATTTCATTTTCTCCACTGGTATTTCACGAAAAGTGCTTTGTTGTTCCAGTGCTTCCTTCGGCCATTTTTCGACTGTCCTATCGCCATAATGTTGACGGAAATTATTGCTGTTATCGGAACTTCCCGGCAAAGTAAAAACATTTGTCTTAGCGTCGGACAAATACATGATTTCATAAAACGCCCCGCATCAGCTGCGTTCGTAAATCTGAGGAGCAGCCGCGCCCCTAACCGCTGCGCCATGTTGATCTGTGCCGCGCTGCGTCTGCAGTGCGCCGTGTTCGTCTCCGCCGCGCCGCGTTCGTCTCCGCCGCGCCGCGCCGGCCGGCCGCGTCGTGACCGGCGCCCTCCGATACACGGGATTGGCCTCACGTGCGCCACTTTTTGTCAGCGGCCCGGTGATGGCATCTTCCGGCGCGCTGGACCGGTGGACCGACCCTGGACGGCCTCGCAGCACGGCGACCCCTCTGTCTCTGGCCGCCTTCTCCCCCCTCTCTATCCTCTCTCCTCTCTCTCTCTCTCTCTCTCTCTCTCTCTCTCTCTCTCTCTCTCTCTCTCTCTCTCTCTCTCTCTCTCTCTCTCTCTCTCTCTCTCTCTCTCTCTCTCTCTCTCTCTCTCTCTTCTCTCCTCTCTCCTCTCTTGCTCTCCCTCTCTTTCTCTCTCCTCTCTTTCTCTATAGGTCTTTATCCTCCTCCTCCTCCTCTCTCTCTCTCTCTCTCTCTCTCTCTCTCTCTCTCTCTCTCTCTCTCTCTCTCTCTCTCTCTCACGCACACTCTTCTAGAAATTTTTCCTCTCCCTTCTCTTATTTTAATGTTGTATCATTCACTTCTTTCTTTTTATCATATTTCTTTGTACTTTATCAAGAAACGCCTCCGAAATGAGTGGAAATTTGATGTTCCACTGGGAAAGTGTAACAGAAGACCATATTCCTCACCAGTACCTATAGACACAAACATCCCGAAGTGGTACTCAATGAGCCAATCTTACTATCTGTTTACACATTTCGAGTGGCAGAGTAGGTCGAGACCAACGAGACAGCCAGATTTTGAAGTACATCGTTTACGCTAGGTCTGAAGTTCACATGGACTACCGAGTTCTCATTGCCAGCTGTCGCCAATGTCAATATTGTCTGATCCGTCTGTCGCTGAGCCGTGGAGAGATAGATGGGGCAGCGGGCAGGAGAATCAGCAATGCTGCATGACAATCGGCGCTATCACAGTTCATATTGGCTTGATGCCGAAGTGCTGCCATCCACGTGTGTATGCATGAAATATAGGCATGTCTGGAGTGGTTTGTCCACTCACATATTGCTCGCAGCTGCCTCATATCTGTAGTGGTGTGTAACTTATATGTACAGTGGGTTGTGAGTACAAACTATACTGCACGCTCCTCTGTGGTCACCTTGGGCACCCTGTTTCTATCGCTTTCGCCGCTTCCGGTCTTCTGTTACACACTCATTATGTACGCTCGACCTTAACCAACGCCTCCACGTCTAACTTCGCAATTGGTTCTAGCAAGAGGTTTTTGGGGTCTGTTCCAGTCGCACTTCCTAACACCTCTAAACTCCTCCAAGATTGCTTTCCTGTTTCAGTGGCAGCTCTAGCCCCTTCAAAGCCATTCACCATAAGCTATTGAGTCTCCGCCTATTATGTTTCAGTTTCCTGTCTCGCCTTCCCACCGCCAATCGCACCTTCTCTCCGCCAGTCACATCTGTTCCCTGCCTTCTCTCCGTCTGCCGCTCCATTTCTTCGCCTGCTGCGCCTTCTCTCTGCCTTCTCTCCACCTTCTCCCCTCTTTCTCTCCGCCTGTCGCGCGTTCTCCCCGCCTGCCTTTCCTTCCCCCGCCTTTGCACCTCCTCCAACCTGTCACAAATTCTCCCCGCCTTCTCATCCCGCCTGTCGCTCGTTTTCGCCGCCTGTCGCGCGCCTTCTCTTCGCCACGTGAGTCGCCTCTGCGACCCGTGTTTGATCGGTGCTTCTCAGCCTGTTTGCTCGTGTGTTTAGCTGCCGGGTCGGCCGTACGCGCCGTGCTCTTGCCCAGCTAATTCGTGAGCAAATAGCCCAGCGCCCGTGGCCAGGCCGGCGGCGGTTGCTGTGCACTGTGCTGGGTGAACGTGCGTGCTGGGCTGCACGTGACAACGGTATTCGATGGATGGGGGAAGGAACACCGGGGGATTGCAAGGCTGTAGTTGAGATATTGCTGTTCAAAAGATGTACTGATGAATATTCGTTTTTAGCGATGAAATAGAGTCGCCACTTGGAATACAAAGGCTCCCTATGAAAGAGTAAGCCTTGAACTTGTAACTAGTGGAAATGATCGATCCTAATAGTCAACGTGTTTGCTTCTCCAACGATGTTTTTCCATCATTGTATTTTGTATATGTATGTAGGTATGTAAAACATTATTTGAACAACTCAAGCATTATAACATGTGAAGTATTCTGAACTATTGCAGTTTACCAATGCGTTGCCCAGCGTGGTGGTCATTTCTGCGTTGGAGCACCAGTCACAGATCAGGAGCGAGTTTCTGCGGCTGAAGTTGGGGCACGTCGGGCGCCGCGGCCGAGGCAGCCGCTCTCCGCCAGTTTCCGAACCGGTCAGGAAGTTTCCCTCTCCGCCCAGCTTCCCTGAAAATGTACGACGCTCTTCAAACCGTCACACTCAGTCTCGGCATCGGAAATTGACTGCGTTCAGGACTTCTCCGAAACGGCAGGCCAGCACCGCCAGCGAGATATTCTATTTGGGAGTCGACCGAGGCCAGTGACGCTGCCTACAAACGCTTTCCACCGGGCAGCGCGCGGTGGCCCGGCCAGAGCTGGACAGAACGAATGAGACGGCCGGAACGACTGTCCCGACTGGATCTGAAATCACTGTCTCGCGCGCACGCGCTCCCTGGCCACCAATCACCCGGTGTGCGACTCGCTGCCAATTCGGGCGTCTATTAAATCTCTGGGCGCCCGTTGCCTGTCAGCCGCTGAGGTAAGGCGATGCCCACTACGACAGCCGACCCGGCCGGCGACGGAAATGGGTCGCTGGCTCAATGGCCGAAAAGGGCTCGCTGCCCACGCGTGCAGTGCGCGACCTGAACAGGGCGCCGGTGTAATGGTGATAGCCGGCAGTGGAGGAAAAGTTGTGGAATTGCCACGGTTGTTAGAGAAGCAAGTGCGTTGCGACGCAGTTCTGTTTCAAAGCGAACGGTCGATGGCGGGAGGGTGGCGGTAGAGCTTCGGAGTCGACAGAGCAAGTAGGTAGGGGAGAGTGGGGCAAAGCGGCCACCCGGGGCAAAGCGGCCACCCATCGTTTTAGTCCTTCATAGCTGGCGTCAGTTCCAATTTATGGTTTCCAATTCTACTTCTCTTCACGGTCGTTCGAATGAGCCAGACCGGGATTTCAGGCCCCTGGCCCATCACCATTGTTCTGTGAAACACGGAAAAGCATTTCTTGCCAGGTTACCAACTATGTTTACAATTTTTAAATGTTATGTTGTTCCATAACCGTTTGGAATTTTTACAAGCGTTCTTGTCCATGCATTGCATGGTTATCGTAAATGTATTCTACCAATTTTAATGTTTTTTACCCCACTAATAGCTAAGCTGGAATATTTTTGTCTCGGACGGTATGCGCGGGGCAAAGTGGCCGGGGCAAAGTGGCCACCCCCCAATTGGCCATATATTGTTTCCATCTGGATGGATAAAAACATTATTTATATTCAAATGTGTCGTCAAACATTCATCTTCGCCACTTTTCAGTTGCATGAGTTACCAAATAATGCAATTAAATGTTTTTTTTTTTCTCATGAAAATCCTTTCTTTGTTTACCTACAGGTGGGATGCTGACAAAGCAAACATCCATCCTCGCTTAAACCTTGTCACCATCAAATACCCTAGTCGTACAAGAGGCAACTATTTTGTTTCTCATATCGGGACTTGAGAAGACGCCTGTGGCCGCTTTGCCCCAGGGTATGGGGCAAAGTGGCCAATATGCATAGGTTAAAAGTTTTGTCAATATCTTCCATACGTGAACGCCTTTGGAAATAAAACGCAGTTGAAATAAAAGGCGACTTAATAGGAATCACATTGGTATAGAAAGAATCTTTCCAAGTTTAAATATCAAGCGTTGGCATCGTGAGAAGCGTTAGGGTGGCCGCTTTGCCCCACTCTCCCCTATAACGGTCAGCGGCTAGTGTTCTGGCAGGTAGGCAGCTTGCATTTCTTCTTCCTAGCTCAGCACTATGTAAAACGAACAAGTTGGTAAATTGAATATGAAAATGTATGCATCAACAACAAAACCAAGGAGATGCATTCATAGGCGGCGGAACGGGGGGGGGGAGGGGGCACCGGGGCACCATGCCCCCTCTGATTTTGGCATTTTAACATTATCCATTTGGGCGTTGCAAGGAAAGAATGGGACCAAAAGTCGGCAGTGCCCCCCCCCCCTAACTGAAGGTGTTCCGCCGCCACTGGGTACATTTTAAAGAAAACGGTAAGACACAATCGCTTCCGCAGAGCTGTCGGACAGAAGTATCCACCATAACCTATCACTGCCTTATATCAATGATTGACATCAGTCCAATGGCTTCTCAATCTATTTCTCTTTAACCTTTCTAAGCAAATATGCAGCCACAATACTTTTTGGCTGCCCGTACTCTGCGTTGAGGCCACATAACCGTATGTCATTTTACTTAGGTTCAACAACACGACACAATTCCCCGTTCACCTGATAATGCCCATTCCCGCACAGTTTGCGTCAGTTCCGGCGGAGTTACGGTGTTGATTGACATCCCTCCGTCTTACCATGAAGATCTTACATAAGATCTTTACGGTCTTACCCAGCACAAACGCCCACATTAGCAACTATTTTCGCGACGCCCACATTAGCAAGACAGGTTTACCGTTTGCACGGATACCCGTTCTGGACACCAATGTTTTATTGGTATATATTTTTTGTCATGCGCCTGTTGGCGCTGGTCGATGTGAACTCAGGGTGTGTGCACCGGAAACCCGGCCACTCAGACAAGGACATGTTACCGGGGGAGCGAGCTGTCAAACCGAGCGAGCTAAAATGCACACATGTGTTTGAGAGGAGTGAGAAGCTCATTGCTCACACCCGAGCTTTGAGTGAGGAAGCATTTGCATTGCGGTCTACTTGTACTAAATGTGCACCTTCAAGCGAGCCAAGTGAAAACAAAATGACAGATATGATGCTCTTTTCTTTTTTCATCTCAGGTTGCAATATTTCTTAAAGTTATACGACTAATTGAATTTAAAACGACATGCTTGTAGCTTTTTTGGAACATGCCTTCAATATTTGTTCGGAAGTGTCTCTGTCTGTTCATCGTTCACAACAATATTCATCAATATGGTTTCTAAAAAAGCTAAATCAAGTCACAACTCAATTATCAGCTGCTCTGAATTTTCCGCTTCACTAAAACTAGAAGTTTCACCATCAGGGTCCTCAACACAACCCGCCATAATCATCGATGACCGATCCTTGCGAAAGCGGCAGCTCTGACCATTAGCAGCGCTGGTTTCTGTCGTATTCCCCGGTCCGATCCTAGATAAACCGGCCGCTCTGATCACCAGAGCACTGCTGATTCCGCCGTCGTCTCCTTACCTCACCCCCAGAGAAACCGGCAGCTCTGACCAGCAGCAGCGCTGGTTTTTGGCGGAATTCCCGCTCCCCACTCCCGGAGAAACCGGCAGCTCCGGCGCGCTGGCGTCCCTACCGTCCTCACGTCTCCCAGGCTAGTCATTACGAGCGAATGTGGCCATTCTTTCCGCTATCAAGGGCCACTGAAATGTGTTTACAAAAACCGAATAAATGCCCCGGAGCGGTGCGGCGGGGCGGCCGCCCCCCATTAGGGCCGGTAAGCGCACGAGTGGCTGCAGGCTGCAGCAGGCCACCCACTTATGGGCTCGCCAAACGGACTGATAAGACGCGTTTCGGAGGTTTATTGTGATTTCTGTCTTGGCTCTGAGTGCTAGAACGACGCAGACTCGTAAATTTTGATCAGAGCCCGTCTCCGTTCAGAAGGAGGCGCATAACGGACGGCTGAGTGCGTGCGTGGGGTTGCCGGCTGATGTGAAATGTAAAACAAAACAGGAGTATGTCCCGCTGGCTCGGGAGAAAACGAGCGGGTTAGAAAGGGATACATTAGGCACCTGTAGAAGAAATCTTATAACCCTCGCCCGCACATGGGGGGGGGGGGGGTGGTTGCCACCCCCCCCCCCCCCCCCCAGGTAGTCTTTCTGCTCTGCACTCAACATTTTTAGAGCTAGAAGGCTGATTTTTTCGTATAGTTACTCTCCTCTATCCTTTCTTGATGTCCACTGAAAATTTCAGGTTTCTGTGACTTTTGGTTTCGGAGATATGACCTTGTTTTTCAGGTCATGTCATGACCCAAATGGCCAATTCTCGACATCTTGCGTTGGCTATGGGCCTTGTGAGCTTTTGACACCTTGATTTCGGCCTTTTTTACCAGTCTTACCTCCTACCTATCATGGAACATGTTGTTCGACGATGTACAGATGTCAAGGTCAAGGTCAAGGTCAACCTAGGTCATCTAAGATAATTACGTTTTAGGCAAGCGGAATTTACTTTTTGTGAAGTTTTTTGACTGCATTTTTGGTAAAAGCTTCTCAGATCATTATTTCATGTAATATGGACACATAAACCATCGGTGCACACATCAGTATACACACAGACACACACAGACATACAAACACATATAATTGACCTTGACCTAACTTGACCTGAAATGACCTCAGCAGCAAAAACCTGGTCGGGTAGTATGAGAAAGAGGTTCTAGCTGGCTTGGCACCAGAAAACGGCATCGTCATCAGTATATGATAAGCAGCGCACTTGATATCAAACGGTGACCCAAAACAGCAACATGTTTTAGTTTGACCTGACCTGGAAGGTCAATGACGGACCTGAGAAGGTAAAACTGGGTATCATTGGATTCGTCTCTTCCCAAAGAATCTTTTTGGTCTTTACCGCTAAGCTCTATCTCCAACAGGAACGAAATGGCGCGGGGGGGGGGGGTGGCAACCACCCCAAGTGCGTTCTAGGATGGGAAAATGGCATGTGCGGGCGAGGGATAAAGCTGTTTCCAGCCACTGGCGGATCCAGGGGGGGGCCACCGGGGCCATGGCCCCCCCCAAAAGCCTGAAAGGGGGGGCCAACATATCTTTTGGCCCCCCCCAAAACGCTTGGAGAAAAATTAATGTGAGAAGGTTGCGTAGTAGATACCTACTAGAATCAGCAGCGTGATTCAATAGCGTAGAGAAAGTCAGGGGCGCGGGAACTACTTTCAGACTGGGGGAGCACACCATAATAGAGATCAACCTAGGGTCCCCCCAAATCTAGTTTTCTCACCGGTTTTAGGCCACTTATTTTTCATCCCTTGGCTTTTTCAACAAAAAAAAGAAACAGTTGCAAAAAAGGACGGTATTCCGTTTGAAAGTTGTGGGGGCACCGCCCCCACTGGCGGATTCAAGGGGGCCACCGGGGCCATGGGCCCAAAAAGCCTGAAAGAGGGGGCCAACATATCTTTTGGCCCCCCAAAACGCTCGAAGAAAAATTAATGTGAGAAGGTTGTGTAGTAGATACTTACTAGAATCAGCAGCGTGATTCAATAGCGTAGAGAAACCCAGGGGCGCGGGAACTACTTTTAGACAGGGGGGGGGGAGGTCACACCATGATAGAGATCAACCTAGGATCCCCCAAATATAGTTTTCTCGCCGGTTTTAGGCCACTTATTTTTCATCCCTTGGCTTTTTCAACAAAAAAAAAGAAAACATTTGCAAAAAAGGAGCGGTATTCTGTCTGAAAGTTGTGGGGGCACCGCCCGCACGGCCCCAGAGTTGGGGGGGGGGGGGCAAGCTGCCACCACTGCCCCCTCACCCCGGTTCCCGCGCCTATGGAGAAACTACCGGGTTTACTAGCTTCCTTCATAAAGTGTCGTCATGTCTTATCGTCACCCGAGAAGGTCTTATTGCATAAATATCGATTGAGCTGTCAAGTTAACAAACTTGCTGTGGCAGCCTGACCTGACATGACCCGGCAACTTTTCATTCACGGAATATGCGCAATAAATTTTTTAGGAAAACTCACTGAGTTTTCGTTGAAAAAAAAAACTTGTTTTGTTTCGTAATTGTACAAGAAGCATATGAGGGACCTTTTTGTCCCTTCCTGCGAAACGGTAAAAGACTTATTTCGGTCACAGCTCAGGCCAATCTCTAAGGGTCAGTCGGGTCACTTATTTCTTAAAAGGTTCCTTACGGCATCCAAGGACCAATTCCGGCTTTTGAGTGCACATCAGCATTTGCTGCTACGACAGATGTCGAAATCTGAATATATGTTACAGGCCGTATGAAAATTCGGTCCGTTTGCAAACGGCCTGGCCCAGTCAGGCCATATGAAACTACCTGAAAACACCGGCCGTTTGCAAACTATGACCTGAAATATCAGACCGTTTGAAAACCACCTAGTTAGTTTCGGCCTAGCGGATCCAGGGGGGCCACGGGGTCATGCCCCCAAGCCTGAAAGGGGAACAACATATATTTTTTTTTTGTCCCCAAAAACACTTAAGAAAAATGAATGTGAGAAGGGCGTAGTAGGTAGAGAGAAAATACCGTATCATTAAAAATCTGTGAGCTTGATAAAAGTGTTGGTCTTGTCTTCACCCAAGAAGTTTTTATTGCACACTTTAACCATGGATGAAAGAACCTTCATCCCCTGGTTCTCCTTCATCCATGCTTTAACTCTCGATCGACGTGTGAAGTTATCGTGTAAGGTATCATGAAGCCGATCGCGACGAAACTTTAGTACCCTCATGGTGACAAAGTCTGAAAATTTCATGACCCTGACCCAAGTGAACTTTGACTTGTGGCCTATTTCTCGAGACTGTTTGGCCATGTTGGAGGCCATGTTTGGCCGGAATAGCGATTCGGCGTATGTCGGCTCACATTATCCGCGCTTTTATAGTCTTTTCGTGGTTTAAAACGCTCAAACATGTGATATGATGTTGCTCCCACGCATTAGGGCGGATGCCAATGTCACCTTACGGTCAAGTCAGGTCATTGACCTTTGATGACCTCGGTGCACTTTTCCGAGTTTAACATGTTTCTAGGATAGTTTCGTTTAGCTGATTTTGAATTTAGCATTTTGCAGCCATTTGAACATTTAAGAAGTAGTTTTGATGCCTTCGTATCATGTTACGTAGCTGCCAGTGGTAGTGGACACCTGCTATACGGACGCCCATAAGTACTCCTACTGGTTGATCTGACCTGACCTGCCCCGACATGGTCTAAACGCATGAAGACATTATCTATGATCCAAACTAACATGAAATTTGTGATCAGCACAAAAAAAACGTATTACAGCCTTACTTTAGGAGGTTCTGACAGGTCCTGATTTTCCCGTCTTTTGGGTCTGTGACCTGACCTGGGCGGTGTTTCACGGCACGCTGCCAGCCGCTGCCAGCGCTGATGGCACTTATGGTTTCAATGGAGACATCAACAAGCCTATACCCACAACACTACCGAAGGCTGACCTTAGCTCGCGGAATGCGCTGTCAGCGGCTGTCAGCACGACCGTGAAACACCGCCCTGGAAGGTCAACCAATGACCAAGGACCTTAAAATCGGGTATCATCGGCTTCGTCTCGTCACTCACGGGCAACACGCCTGTTTTTTTTTCCGCGAGCTCTAGCTTAATCAGGGGCCGAACGGCAGGGGGTCCAACCGACACCTCCCAGCCCGCGAAGGCTGCGCCACGCACCGACCCGGAGCGGGCTAATTGGTCGACAAAAGCAATTTGAAGTGTTTTCAAAGTAATATTTAGGCTCGGGTTGGGTGGGCTACCATTTCTTTTTTTTTTAGTTTAAAAAAAATATATCGTTTCAGGGCTGTGACGAAAAAATAAGTGGCCTAAATCCGATGAGAAAACAGGATTTGGGGGTACCCTAGGTTTGGTTACTTGCAGGAGTTGGCCCCCCCCAAAACGCAAGTCTGGATCCGCCAGTGTTTCCAGCATCCATTTACAAACATGTGGTGAAGGAGAAACCGAAGGTATTTTGTGTACTGTTCAATGTCCAGTGTCCGCCGTCCGGTGCCTATGAGCCCGATGGTCGTGTCCGTGAGCCCGTGTCCGTGAAGTTGTGACCGTGAGTCTGTTCGTGAGCCCGTGTCCGTGAGTCCGTGTCCGTGAGCCCATGCCCGTGAGCCAGTGTCCTTGAGTCTGTCCGTGAACAGTTGTGTCCGTGAGCCTGTATCCATGAGTCTTTGAGCGCACCCCACTCGGTGAGCGCAATCCAAGAAACAAGCTGAATGACAGCCACGCCAATTGCCAGTGTGATGGTTGGTGTCAGGTGACGCTTGTCCCTGAAACTGTAGGTCGTCTCATCCGCTTGGTAATTGGTACGCTTCAAGTTCCATTTACTGCTCAGCTATGCTACATTGCTACATATCGATGGCTCAATTTCATTTGCACATCCTCTTGTTCCACATCATACTACCAAAAACAATCACATACCTATCTACCTTAGGAATTTAAACCATGTCAGCCGCCATCACACCTAGCCCCTGAAAACCCGCAGCTCTGCGGACGTTGTCGGCTGAAAAACCGGCCGGTCTGGCGGTCCTCCCGTCGAGGTGACCCGCTCGGACGATCGGCGGATGGGCCGGGGTCGCGGCCATAATCGTCCTGTTTACACGCGTCCCACGCTAATGTCATACCTCACGGCCGGGCAGCTGAAACAACGCCCTTCCCCTCCCCCTGCCCCTGCCCCGGTGTCCCGCCCCATGAGGGTCGGGGCGGAGGGGCGCTACTTGCGCAAAGAGAAATAACTCACTATGAAAGCTGTTCTATTTTGACTGCATCAAAAAGCGCATGTTATGCTATGCCATACTGCAATTTAGTGGGGAAGTAAGAAATGTAAGTGATGGTAAGTAAGCAGTAAGGAGCAAGAAATGAAAATGAAGTAAGAACAGTAAAAAATGTTTGCAAAGATAATACATATACTTTCTTTTAAATGAAAGTAGAACTATAAATTACGTGCTTCTGTGAATGCTAACTTGCTACTTCTTTATTTACAAGCATGGTTGACATGACACCCATAAGGTAAATGCTTTGCACCAATTACGAACAACAATGAAGCCTCATTTGCAATTTTTTACAGTTATCTTTTTATGCCATATTCGTATCAATTTATAGTGCCGCTATGACAATGATATATCAAACATTTATTCACAAATCCACATAATGAAGTCTGTCCGGGTAGCATTTGGAAAGCCACCGCCACCGCCACCACCACCACTGCTACTGCTACCATCGTACCACCACCGCCCTTGTCACCGCTACCTCCCCACCGCTGCCGCCCCCGCCCCCGCCCCCACCCCCGCTGCCTATCGCAGCCTCCTCCCACGGCGCGTAACTCGGGCGCGCATTGATAATTGCATTTGCTGCATGAGAAGAGGATCGTCTTTCGCGCAGCATCGACCGGCGGATCGACCGACCAGGGAGCCGTGTAGCCACAGGCAGCCACCGCGGCCGCATTAGCTATCCTAAATGCGCCTTACATCGGCAGTGTTGGTTTGGCGGCGGCGAGTGCATGCAAATGCTCGGCGATGTCGGGAATTAAGCGGAGGGAGGGGAGGAGTACAGGGCGGGATCTGTGGAGGAGGATATAGTCTGTGGTGAGCTGACTGTTTGTTATATCGGTGAGATGGTGGTAGATGTGTTAGTGACGGGTTTATTAGGAATCTTCTTGTGTGTATTGCACATTGTAAGAATGGCTGATCATTTGGATAAAACTGTTGTTCATTTTATGGTAAAAAATCGGATATTCAGTTAGAAACTTCACCATTCTATCGGCGAATCAACCATTTGCAAAGGGGTATTTATTCAATTCAATTCAACCTCGGCCGTTTCTCGATTTTGATCTCAAAATGAATAGGGCTCATGCTAGTTGCCTCCCGCTCGTATAGTAACGGTGTTACACACAACACGTGCCGATGAAATCAGTTCAGCCTGGCGCTGTACCACCCAAGGTCTGTCCTTCAGAGGCAGGTGGTTGTCGGTCTCCACCTGACTGGTTACCACCCGGTAACCCGGCTATCACCCCTCCCCTCCCCTCCCCTCGCCTCTCCTCCCCTGGCTGTTTCCTATCGCGCCTCCGAGCGGGCCCAGTTTCCGCGTTACTATCGCCCAGTCTCCCGTTCTGTTGGTGCCAGATAGACAGAGGCAAACACTGTGCCGCCGCCAAAGCAGCCACTGAGGTTTATTGGTACAAACACAGCGTTTGCCGGCCCACGCGGCCCGCCCGCCGACCCGCAACTGAAGGGTGGAGTCGGTTGCGCACACGTTTTTTTTTCTCGGCCGGTCGTTTAGTTGCGTGCGCGGCAATCGGGACGTCTATCGGAGCGGCGATTGTCTGATTGCCAATGATTGGCAGTTATTGCGAGCGACGCCAATCCAGGTCCACGCGAACCTGGTGCGAGGCCGGCGTCATAGAACACGATCGACAAAACTACGAATCAACGGCATTGAATAACTGTTCTTGAATAACTAGGGCTTCTTCATACAGAGAATCCTGAATAAATACTGTGCATAGATAAGTTTGTGTATCAGGATCAAACATAAATCATCAACGTCGAGCAGCTACTGTCACTGCCTTCATTGAGGGTGCTCAATGTAGAATACCTGCAAGCACCACATGTCGATATTACATTTTCACTTACGTCAAACCCACTGAAACGATCCGTATATTCCACAGCTCTCTTGCATAAGCTTCCCGAGATTATCCTACTCGATCTGATAGCGTGTGTTTGCTGCGTCAGCCAGTCATTTTCCGCTGGCAGTGTCTCAGTGTTTCGCCCTCGCTGTGCTTGCGGGTCCGTCGGGCTTTCGCCGTTCGCTGGAGGAAGAGGAACCACTGCGGCCGCACGTGTGCTAGACGAGACGCTGGGACGTGCTCCTGCGCACGTGTGGTCGTGCTCGCACGTCCGGTGGTCGGAGCTTTCGGAGAGGGTGGGAGGGAGACAGAGAGAGAGAGAGAGAGAGAGAGAGAGAGAGGAGAGAGAGAGAAATAGAGAGAGAGAGAGAGAGAGAGAGAGAGAGAGAGAGAGAGAGAGAGAGAGAGAGAGAGAGAGAGAGAGAGAGAGAGAGAGAGAGAGAGAGAGAGAGAGAGAGAAGGGAGAAAGGGGATGAGACTTGAAAGGAAAATAGATAGATAGATAGCTAGATAGATAGACAGATAGATAGATAGATGGATAGATGGATAGATAGATAGATAGATAGATAGATAGATAGATAGATAGATAGATAGATAGATAGATAGATAGATAGATAGATAGATAGATAGATAGATAGATAGATAGATAGATAGATAGATAGATGGATGGATAGATAGATAGATAGATAGATAGATAGATAGATAGATAGATAGATAGATAGATAGATAGATAGATAGATAGATAGATAGATAGATAGATAGATAGATAGATAGATAGATAGATAGATAGATAGATAGATAGATAGATAGATAGATAGATAGATAGATATAATATATAGATAGAATATAGATAGATAGACAGATACATCCAATCACCATTTCAGCATCGCTATGGGAATAAGGAGATACCCAGGTATCAATTAGTGAGCTCAGTAACACGGTGACCTTTCCAAAGCCATCACCACCTTCGCAGCCTCCTGCACACGTTTCTTACCGACATTTTATAGTAGACGTGCGACCGCGAGTGCGAACGCGCTGTCCTATTGGTGTCGATCAATGACATGTCACCGCCCTATCCTCTGAGTGGCCTTATCTGCGACCACGAGAGGTGTCCTCCACCGCCGCAGCATTAGCAGTGGCACCCTGCACCCGCCTCCGCCGACCAGGAAACTATTCCAAGCCGCCACGACGAGACTAACTACGGACGTCGCCGCAGCCAATTCCGCCCGGATTGGTGTTTTTGGCCCGTGGGCGTTTTCGTCAAATCACGTCATTTCGGAGCTCGCCGGGCGAGCGACGCCCGCCTGGCGACACGGCTCAGACGCTCTATTGATTTTGGCTTGCGGTGACAAAAAAAACGCCGACAAGAACGATTCTGCCGGGTCCGGAGATCGCACCGGCGTGGCCTGGCGCGTCGACGGTGACGGGGAGCCAAATGTCCGAGAGCTGCAGCCGATACGTGCCTTCTGCCTATGTGGGCGACTGTTCGGTTGGTGGGGGCGGGAGGGGAGGGAGGGCTGTGTGGGAGTTTATGTGTGGGGGTGCTGGTGTGATGTACATACTCGGAGCTTCTTTAAGTGGATCGCCTCAGTATCTTGCTTCGGTTTCATTTAATAATTCCGTTTGAATTGAAGAACAGACAGGAGGTCAACAGCAAAAAACAAAAATCAAACGGTCAGCGATCTGTCTCTCTTTCCTTCCCCCCCCCTCTCTCTCTCTCTCTCTCTCTCTCTCTCTCTCTCTGTCTCTCTCTGTCTCTCTCTCTGTCTCTCTCTGTCTCTCTCTTTCTCTCTCTCTCTCCCTCTCTCTCTTTCTCTCTCACCCTCTCTATTTCTTCCTCTTTCCGGTCGAAATCGTCATAATTGGTGAGACCCCCCCCCCCCCCTCCGTCATAGACCCTTTCTTTGCTGACTCTTTCGTATTCCTTCGCTGCTTTCCGGTCACTCGCCAGTGCTGACCGTCCCTGTTTTCCGGTCACTCGCCAGTGCTGACCGCCCCTGTTTTCCGGTCACTCGCCAGTGCTGACCGTCCCTGTTTTCCGGTCACTCCCCAGTGCTGACCGCCCCTGTTTTCCGGTCACTCCCCAGTGCTAACCGATCCTGTTTTCCGGTCACTCCTCAGCGCTGACCGCCCCTGTTTTCCGGTCACTCCCAGTGCTGACCTCCCCTGTTTTCCGGTCACTCCCCAGTGCTGACCTCCCTGTTTTCCGGTCACTTCCCAGTGCTGACCGCCCCTGTTTTCCGGTCACTCCCCAGTTGACCCCGGCTGACCTCGGCAGCCGTCGCTACCGACACGCGAGCGGTTCGTCGTCGGCGGCGCGGTCGAGCGACAGTCCCTGGGCACGTGGATTACCGGGGCCGCGTCAATCAGACGACCGTCGGGCCGCGGCCAATGCGACGCTGCCGTGTCCGGCTGCACGCCATCGACGCGACTGAGTGGCCAGCCGAGCTGGAGAGGTCTGGCGGTTAGAGAGGTCTAGCTGAGCTGCCGTGGCCAGCCGAGCTGGAGAGGGCTAGCGGTTAGAGAGGTCGAGCTGAGCTGCCGTGGCCAGCAGAGCTGGAGAGGGCTAGCGGTTAGAGAGGTCGAGTTGAGCTGCCGTGGCCAGTCGAGCTGGAGAGGTCTAGCGGTTAGAGAGGTCGAGTTGAGCTGCTGTGGCGAGCCGAGCCGCAGAGGTCTAGCGGTTAGAGAGGTCCAGATTAGCTGCCGTGACGAGCTGCGGTTGAAGAGGTAGAGCTACCGCGGCGAGCCACGCTTGAAGAGGGCGAACTGCAGTGGCGAGCCGCGCTTAGAGGTCGAAACCAGCTACGCTAGCGAGCCACGACTGAATGGCGAACCACGGTTGGGACGTGGAGAGTTCGAGTCACGGTGGCTGGAGCGATAGAGCTACAGCGGCGAGCCACGCTTGGAGAGCTCGAGTCATGCTTGGAGAGGTCGAGCCATGCTTGGAGAGGTCGAGTCATGCTTGCAGAGGTCGAATCCCGCTTGCAGAGTTCGAGTCACGGCAGGATAGGTCGAACTGTTGTGACGAGCCGCGTCTGCAGAGGGCGAGCTACACTAGAGCAGCGTCGTCGCTATCGGAGCTGAGTTCGAACTGAGCCTCGGCATGTCATCGAGGCTAAACAACACGAGGGTGAGATTATGCAAGTGAACGGTGAAGATGCTCTCGATCAGGCGTCAATGCAAGTAATGCCACTACGCCATGAACACGAGGCAGTGGCACTGAGATCGAAGTAGCCGCTCTTTGGACAGCACTTCCTCTTGTCATTCACATAAGAAAAAAGTTTTTTCACCTTTGCATGTCATCATTTCTTTCACATTTGCCCCAAGAGTGAGTCTCTGTGAATATGGCTCGGTGGTAACCGCCGCTCGCAGATCAGACAATGGAAACATGGAGCTCCTTTAGTCACGGGAAAATACTGGATAACAACCCGGAACTCCGGACCATTTTCCGAGAACGCGCCCGGCGCAATTTTCGCAAAGCTCACCTAATTGGCTGCCTTGTTTCCCATACATACCGATCGGCACAGCGGCCATCACTCTACCAGATGAAACCCATATCCATCGGCGCTCGGCGGCGGCGCTCTCTTCCCATCGACTGCCGCTCGACCTCGGAAACTTTCCACCGTGTCTCGGCGAGCGTCAGCTGTTCGGTCGGCGGCGAGGAATGCGCCCGCCGACAGCCGAGGGGAGGGCAGGGGAGGGGGCAGACCGACATCAAACACACTCCCCTGGGTAGGCGGCCGCCCTTCGCCGGCGTCCCCTCCGGTGTTCGGCGGCAGATGGGGCCAGCGGGGAGCCGGCCGCGGGAGCCGGTCGCGGGAGCCGGACCGGGAGCCGGGCGGGGAGCAGTCGACGGCAGGCACGCCACGTCAGACAGATAAATCAGAACCAGACCTGTGTCTGTGCGCCGACACCCGTCAGCGGGCGGAAGGTCGAGCGGGGAACTCACCCCCTCCCCTCCCGGAGGTGGAGTTGAAAACCTCACGTGGCACCGGCACCGGAACAGTCGGCGCTACAGGAGACGTGGACACTGGCAGTCCAGTGTTCCAATTAGGATGATGTGCAATGCGCAGTATGTCAGGGGGAAGTTGTGTGGAAACGCTACTGGAGAAATGCCCCATTGAAAACGTTCAGAGCAATGCCATTTTGAATATAAAGTACTTAGTTGACGATTTCCATACTTATGGAATGCAGTATCGTAGTGAAATAAATGTGCTTTATGAGTTGTGCAGATACAGGACCAATGGAATGTAGCGAAAGTTGTCATGGATATTTAAAAGGGGGTCGTTTTAGTGGCTCGTTTAGATGTTGCGTAAGAATGGAGTCCTCTTTTACACATACCTTCTAAGTAAAAACCTACTTGTTGTGTCGTGAATTTAGTTGCGCTGTTCAGTGTTCGTATCAGCTGCGCCAGAATTGTGCGAGGTTGCTTTGTTATTTTTAGGGAAGACCCAAGCCGTGTCAGCTGATTGCAAATTCCGAACCGGCGCCAAGGTGATTTGTAAAATGTAGACGTTTCATGCCCACGCGTTGTAGTCGTGCTTAGTTTCTTATTTGATAGGCACTACGATTGTAAGAACGCTCACCGCCCTCTCGTCTCGTGTTTAGTCACCGGCATCGGCCCACTACTAAGTCCGGGGTGGACTTCCGGTAATGGCGGCGTAGGCGTTGGTCACGTGGGTTTTTGGCATCTTGTTGTGCGGCGGCCAGAATACATGTCCGGCAGTTCCGGTGATTGTTTTCGGCCGCCCGCCTCTCACGAGGCCACAGTGAAGAGGTAACACAACAAATTGGCGACTGAGGACTTCGAACAGTGATTTTTCACCATGGATTTCGCGGCGGCTCCCGCGCCGTTTTTGCCCACCGCTGGAGCTGAGCCGGCGATTCCCTGGCCTCGGTGGGTCAGGATGTTTGAGAACTTTTTGTGTGCGGTCGGAGGTGACGCTTTCCCTCCCGCACGTCGCCAAGCTGTCCTCCTGACTTGTCTAGGGACGGAGGGGCAGCGGGTGTTTGAGAATCTGCCACCCATGGAGAAGCTGGAAAGCGAGGACGACTTCCAATGGTGCCTGCGCCGCCTCGAGGCCCATTTCGCTCCCAAACAGAATGTTTGTGTTGAGCGCTACCGCTTTCGCAGCCGGGGGCAGCAACCAGGTGAGACCACCAGCCAGTGGGTCTCCGTGCTGCGCCAGTTGGCCAGCACGTGTGAGTACGGTGCCCAGATGGACGAGTTTATCAGGGACCAGGTGATTGAGAAAACCGTGAGCTCTAAGCTGAGGCAGCGGCTTCTCATGGAAGGGTCAGGTCTGACTCTGGAGAAGACCCTGACTCTGGCCGACACCTTGGAGTCTGCTGAACGAGAAGCAAGGGTGATCGAGGGACCAGCCGTGCCTGTGCCTGTCCAGGCCCTGCAGCCACAGAAGTTTCAGCGAGGGGGGTCCAGACGCAGACGCTCCGGCCCGGTCCCAGCCCAGCAGCAGGAAGGACGGCAGCAGCTTCCGCAGGGGAGGCAGCAGCAGCCGAGACGGCAGCAACCACAGCAGCAGACAGCAGGCCCTGAGTGCTGGGGCTGCGGGCGCCCTGGACATCGCAGAGGTGACCGCAGCTGCCCAGCGTTCGGTAGGAAGTGCTCCAAGTGCGGTAAGACCAACCACTTTGCCCAGCACTGCGGTGCTAGTGTGGTTTCTAGTGTCCAGGTGCTAGCTGTTGGGGCTAGTGCCGTGCCGCTGACCCTTGATGCTGAGGTAGAGGGGCTCAAGGTAACTTTCACTGTGGACTCAGGGTCTCCAGTTTCCATCCTGCCGAGGGACTCTGTGCAGGGTGATCTCGGGGCAGCCGAGGAGAGCCTTTGTGCCTACGGGGGGAGCGTGCTAAATGTGCTGGGGGTGAAAAGTGTTCATGTGTCATGCCGGGGGAAAACAGAGTTGGTCAAAGTGTATGTTGTGCCGTCAGGACGCGCTCTGATGGGCCTTGACCTGATGGAAGTGTTTGATGTTTGTATTGTGGGCAACCGTGTGTGCAGTGTGTCCACCAACCCCACCTGTGTGTCCTCTCCTGAGCCTGCCCAACCCACCAGCCCACCTGACGAGCTACCAGCCTCTCCGGGGGCCCAACCCGCTATCCTTGGGTACCAGCACCGAGTGACAGTTGACCCAGGGGTACCACCAGTGCGCCAGCCACTGCGCCGCCTGCCTTTGGCTGTGCTGGACGCAGTGAATGCCCGGATTGATGAGCTGGAGGCCCAGGGTGTGATTGAGAAGGTGAGCGCGTCTCCCTGGATCTCACCACTGGTCGTTGGCAGGAAACGGGACGGTGCCATCCGCCTCTGCGTTGACATGAGGAGGGTGAACCAGGCGGTCATCACGGATGGTCATCCTCTCCCGAGGATTGAGGACGTTCTCGATCGGCTCCGTGGTTCGCTGATGTTCTCCAGGCTGGACCTGAAGGACGCGTACCACCAGCTGGAGCTGCATCCCGACAGCCAGAACCTGACCACGTTTGTCAGCCACAAGGGTTTGTACCGGTTCCGCCGTGTAAACTTTGGTCTGGCGAGTGCCGGCCCTTGTTTTCAGAGGGTGATGACGTCGATGCTGGAGGGCATCCCCGGGGTGGAGGTGTACCTCGACGACATCATCATCCACGCACCGTCCCAGGCGGAGCATGACGCTCGCCTGAAGCAGGTGCTGCGGCGGTTGGAGGACCACCGTGTGAAAGTGAACTGGTCCAAGAGTGCCACCGGCTGCCGTGACATTGATTTCCTCGGTTACAGGATCTCAGCGGCCGGTGTGCAGATCGACCCAGGGCGGATCAGTCCGCTGCTGGAGGCTCCAGAGCCACAGGACGAGAAGGGCCTCCGCGCCTTCCTGGGAGCCACGGGCTACCACGCCCGTTTCATGCCGCGGTACTCGGACCTGGTCGAGCCGCTGCGAGCTGCGCTGCGCGCTGACAAGTTCGAGTGGTCGCCGGCGCTGTCCAGCGCCGTCCAGCGCGTCAAGGACGCCATCCGTCAGTCACCGGCGCTGGGTATGTTCGACCCCGCGCTCGCCACGGTGCTGACGACCGACGCCAGCGACGTCGGAGCAGGCGCGTGTGTGACGCAGATCGACGCCTCGGGGTCGCCCAGGGTCATCGCGTACGCGTCTAAGTCGTTCTCTCCGGCCGAGCGTAACTACTCCACTGTGGAGAAGGAGGCGCTGGCCGTGGTGTGGGCCTGTGAGAAGTTTCGCCACTATCTCTGGGGGCGGAAATTCACTCTGCGCACGGATCATCAGGCTCTGTGTACCATTTTCGGTCCCAAGGGTTCCACGCGCGTCGGGCGGCGTGTCGCGCGGTGGGAGGCCCGCCTGCTCGAGTTTTCTTTCGACGTTGAGTACGTCCGCTCGGAGCGGAACACCGTGGCCGACGGCCTGTCACGGCTGCCGGTAGCCGAGACCTGGTGGCCGGATGATGACGATCTCCAGATTGCAGCTCTGACGGTGGCAGCAGCCATCTCTGAGGAGGAGCTCAGTGACGCCTCGGCGGCCGACGAGTGTCTCAGCGTCGTCCGTGGGTACGTGTCCGGGCAGTGGCCCCGCCAGAGGGACGTTGACCCCCGAGCAGCTGGTTTCTTTCAGGTACGGGACGAGCTGTCCGTACATGGCCAGCTGCTGCTCCGCGGTGACCGGCTGGTGGTGCCAGCGGCGCTGCGCGAGCGCGTTCTGACTAACGCGCACGCGGGCCACCAGGGGGTGGTCCGCACAAAACAGCGGCTTCGTGAGCGTTTCTGGTGGCCGCGCCTGGACCGGCAGGTGCGTGACCTGCTGAAGAGCTGTGAGGTCTGCTCTCAGCACGATGGGCACGTGCGGAGGGAGAGGCCGCCCCTCCAGCCCATCCCACTCCCAGATGGACCGTGGCAGCGCCTCATGGTGGACGTGATCGGTCCCATGAGAGGTCCGTCGTCTGAGCGCTACGGCATTGTGCTCGTCGATATGTACAGCCGGTGGCCGGAGGTCGCGCTCTGCCAGGACGCGACGGCAGACAGTATCTGCCAGTTCCTGGAGACAGTGTTCGCTCGCGAAGGTGTGCCGCTGGAGCTACTGTCAGATAACGGCCCTGCGTTCCGGTCGGGCCGACTCGCCGAGTTTTTGGGTCGCATGGGCGTCAAACAGACGTTTAGTTCGCCCTATTCGCCGCAGACCAACGGCATGGTCGAGCGGCTGAACCGGACGGTTAAGGAAGCCATCCAGTCGGCTCGCCTGGCGAGGGAGCCGCGCTCGACGTTTGTCAGAAAGTTCCTGGGTGAGTACCGGGTCACGGTCCACCCGGCGACCGGAGTGTCGCCCTTTGTTTTGATGAGGGGGCGGGAGGCGCGGACGATTCTCGATGTGACCCCGTCCGATGTGACCCCGTCCGGCCGTGCTGCCGAGGATCGAGCTGTCCGGCAGCATCACCAGTCGTACCAGGAGACCTACAGGGCCCGGTATGACCGCACCGCCACGGCCGCCCCGCGATGGGAAGCTGGCGACTGGGTGCGAGTACGGAAGCCCGGGACGGGCCGGGTCGAGGGGCAGCGCTCTGTGCAGGTGAGCCGCAGGACCGGTCCGGTCAGCTACAGGCTGGCCACAGGTGAGCGGGTGCATGCCAGGCGCCTGGTACCGGGCCGCCCGGGGGAAGCTGATCGCGAGGTGCCGGTGACCTTTTACCCAGTCGGGGGCGAGCCCGAGCCTACTGACCCAGCCCCTGTGACCGGGGACCCCGCTCCTACCGTTGATGTGTGTCCCGAGCCGCCCAGGGGTACCAGTCCTGTCCCAGCGGCGCCAGTCGGTGCCGCCCCTGACGAGCATGCGGCCCCGCGCCGCAGCCGTAGGGTGCGTAGGCCGCGGAAGCGTTTCTCGCCGTAGGTTAGGCGAGTTTGCGCGTGTACAGTTTAGCTCAGCACCGTACCTGTGCCTGGGTGTTTTCATAGGGTGTGTTTTCCCTCAAAGAGAGGGGTGGTGTTGTGTCGTGAATTTAGTTGCGCTGTTCAGTGTTCGTATCAGCTGCGCCAGAATTGTGCGAGGTTGCTTTGTTATTTTTAGGGAAGACCCAAGCCGTGTCAGCTGATTGCAAATTCCGAACCGGCGCCAAGGTGATTTGTAAAATGTAGACGTTTCATGCCCACGCGTTGTAGTCGTGCTTAGTTTCTTATTTGATAGGCACTACGATTGTAAGAACGCTCACCGCCCTCTCGTCTCGTGTTTAGTCACCGGCATCGGCCCACTACTAAGTCCGGGGTGGACTTCCGGTAATGGCGGCGTAGGCGTTGGTCACGTGGGTTTTTGGCATCTTGTTGTGCGGCGGCCAGAATACATGTCCGGCAGTTCCGGTGATTGTTTTCGGCCGCCCGCCTCTCACGAGGCCACAGTGAAGAGGTAACACAACACTACTCCTACATGGAATGACGCCATCCTTCTCCGCATACCTGAAATAAGAGGGTGTTGGTGTGAGAAGTAGAGAAATTCCGTTAGGGCCTTATGTATTTTCAGCAGAGAGATGTTATCCGAGGTCATTATAGCGTACTACGGTCTGGCCGCCCGGTGCTTGGCGCCTATTAGCCGTCGCTTTCGGTCAGCCGATGCTTATCTCAGCGATATATTTCATGGTTAGCCCGGTTCCCATGTCATTTCCTTGTTCTTTGCGTCACTAAGCAGCGGTTTAGCCTGCTGTTTAGCCACGGACCTTGAATTGCCGAGTGGATTGTTCATTGTTCGGTTACGCCCGCCTGATAGCTGCCAAGGCTGACTGTGCTGCCGGTATACGTGACTTGGTGCATTGAGGCAGTGCGCAATGCCAGGGACTGGGCGTCACAAAATTTATGAGGTCTTTTTATTGTGATGACTAATGATTCAGTTTGACAGCTATGTAGCTAGGGAGTGAGTACCCAATGCCCAAACAGTTGATGAGGTTTTAGTTTGATAATTTCTATCAGCCAACATCGTACATACTTGCCAATGCTTGGCCATTAGATGGAATTATTTTTCTGCTTCAGGAGAGCTGCTAAGGAATCGCCCTCTAGTGCTTCGTTCTGTTGTTTTTTTTTTTTTATCTGCTCTATTGAATAAATGCTCAAGTAGCCCCACTACGACAGGATCATTTCCTGAGTTACATAGCTGGAGACGGGCTCTTTTCAGGCATCGGGAGGGGCGGTGGCGAGGAATGTGAAGCATTTGTGACAACCCCAGGTCTGGTTATGAGTGACAGTCTGTGAATTGGCACATGGCAAACATTTCAGAACCCTTTTAGCTCGATGGGCCTTGCGATCGGAGTGAGAGACATGCCAAACAGGGAAGAGAATGTATGGGAAGTCTGAGAACTGGCCGAGAGATGAAGACGAAAAGGACAAGAAAGATGTAGGGTGCTGGATAGAAAAAGGACGAGAGGAGAGTGCAATAAATACATATATGGCGTGTCTCAATATTCATTGGACGCATGAAGAAAACCAAAGAAGGACAAAATGAGATGGGTTGAAGAGTGGGATTCAATCAGCATGACCAAAATTTAAAGGGTCCATGGACCTGGAATCGATATCAATTATGGATACTCGATGTGAATCATTGCCAGTAGGTACAAGAAACTGGTATGCAAATGTCTTGTTATTTGAAGTTGATTCTAATTGCATTAATTGCATTAATTGCAATTAATGTGCATTAATTGCAAATTTGCAACATATGAACCGATCCTTTAGTTGCTCAAACATCAGCCCAGCTTGACCCCATGGACTAAGTATATGTGTGGTAGGTCTGTAACCATCCCAGGCTGATCCGTCAGTGAGTCATGTGTTAGACCCTATCTGACGAATGCCTGTCTCTAAGGCCACTCAGTGAACCAGCCAGCTCCAAGATCAATGTTGCCGCCTCACCATGCTGCCAGTGCCACCACAGCCGTTCGCCGCATCGCACAAGTCGTGACCTGTTCAGCAGTCCGCTCTTCGCTCGACAATGACTCACGGACCACAGTACAACACTGAGCACCAAACTGGTTTGTGTGTTTAGCGCTCCCTCGAGCGTGATGCAAACTCGGCTCAGGTGCAAGCAATGGCCTGATGTCGTCGAGTTACATACAAGACCTGGTGCAAGTGTTTTGGCGCTGGTCAAGGACAAACAACGCTCGGCGGTGGACATCACAGATCCGCCTGAAAGCCCAACCGTTCCGCCTCAGTTTTGCACAAGGTCATCGCAGTCAAAGAGTCGGTGTTTCGTTTTGTAATTACACCAGACAGAGTGGCCATTCTGGTCGGTATATATGTCGGTGCATAAACACCGACTCGTTGTCACGGATGACGCTGTCGTCGACATCCCGAGAAGGCCGTTTGGCTGCAGCTGCACTCCACCTAACGTCGCGACGAGCCGGCAATGCATTTTAAACATGACATCAGCACGACGCGACGCGACGAGACGAGGCGCTAGCCATAGGACTCTGCTACTTAGGAATCCGCCCCTCTGGACTCCGGTACTTCGGGCTCCGTCATGGCGGACTTCGTCAGTCGCTGACAGCGGACTCCACCATGGCGGAAGCCAGATGTGCGAGACATTTGCTCACTCCGAGCTGACATCCAAAACGGCAAAGCGACTGTGTACAATTCAGTACTCAAACCTCGACTAAAAAATCGCCAGCTGACTGCAAACCATGAGACCAGCGGACCATTGGACCAGCGGACCATTGGACCAGCGGACCAGCGGACCAGCGGACCAGCGGACCAGCGGACCAGCGGACCAGCGGACCAGCGGACCAGCGCGAGCGTATCGGCGACACCAGTGTGCCCATTCCGCATTCGCCACGGCCCACGGCTGGCTCCTCGCCGACCGTTCAGCACGGAAATGGTCCCCTATTGTGTTGCCTAGCGTCAGAGCGCAGGCGAGCCGCGCGGGAGGTCGGCTCACCGCTCAAAACAGCTCGCGGTCGCAGTGTGCGGCGGCGGCGACAGAGTCGCGAGCGCGACCCGCCGAAAATAGCGGCGGTAATTGCGGCGGTGGAGGCTGGTGGTGGGCAGGTCGGTCAGCCTTCCTGGAAGGCTGGGATCGTCAGGTGGCCAGCGCCGCTCATCCATTCATGGGCTCTTCACGTCAGGAAAGGATGCGATTAGAGCTCTTCTGGTGAGTTATTCTGGGTCATGCGATGGTGCAGACGTGCGGATGTGGTGTTGGACAGTTACCGCCACCATCGCTGTCGTTAAAATCATTACCAGCACCACCGACAGCGACACAGCGACCGTCACGGTCACTGCCCCCGGTTATTGCCACAATATTACCAGCTGGAGACTATCATTGGTCAATTACCGCCACAGCGTTATAGCCACCATCGTCACTGTCAAACAACACTCCGAGCATGTCCATTTGCGCTTGACATCATCATAAAAGTCACACAATGCTACTACATTCTACTTTTTTTTTTACAAAACACAACAATCTGTATTAATTCAGTAGATGATTATGATCACCTACATCCAAATTGGCAACAACATTAGTTCGTCCTAAGCCACACTTGTCACTTAGATCAGTGTTCGCTACCACTTTCAGTCACCACCACCATCACCAGTCACCATCACCACCGCACCACGTCCACCGTTCCCTCATCACCACCCAGCCGAAGGGAGTCTCCCCATCGACCGCGACGGCAGCTGGAAGTAAATAAGCCCGCTGCTGGGCCCAGTGTCAATAGCCGCTGTGGAGATGAGACGTCGCCAAGAGCGACGGAAAGTGACGATATTTGACGCGTCTCGGTCACGACAAGAGCTGCCAATAACCCCGGCCGGCGAGCGCGGCGCACTGCTGACGAGAGTGGCGCAGTGGTGCAAGGAATGCCGCGATGGTGACAGAAGGGACGCTCAGGCGGCGGCCGAGGCACAGTTGGTAGTCGGGGCATGTGTAGCGTGGCTGCATGGCGAGGAAAATGTGTCGACCATGGTGGTCCGAGAAAAAGGATGGGCTCCAGCCGGTCTGATGAAAGCCCTGAACGATCATGGCGACCTCTCATGTCATTTCTTGGTCCGTCTTCGCGTCTCGAGATGGCCAGCGTTGCGAGCGAAAGTAAGAGCTTCCTGGTTTGGGCTCATATCCCTGCGTCGTTTGGTGAAGGCTCTCCAGGGATTATTCAAAGTTCAAAGGTCACAGCTCAAAGGTCAGCCAGGGGTCATCGCGAGGTCAGCCGTCATTTAGAGGGCCGGACACGTGGCACGCATAACTCGGGAGCTGGTGACGTTTGACAGTGAAGACTGGAAGTCCCGCACTGCGCTGGATCAGCTGCCGCAGCTCTGCAGCTCCGAGAGTCTGTCCCAGTATATAGCTGTGCTTACAACCATAGTTCTTCTCAGAGCCGGTCTGATTGTTCGGTAGCCGCGTAACTAAGATGAAAGTGAACGGAGGTCGGGCGAGGCCGGGTGAGGTCAACGGAGGCTCGATGGGACCGGGTGAGGTCGAACAGAGAAGGGCGAGGCGCGTCCTAATGTGAGCGCTGACCCCGACCAGACCAGGGCGTGTCATAGATTCACTGGCCAAAGGGCCTGCTGACATGAAAGGAATTCGATTAGATACCGACCTCAAGGCCGCCACAAAAACTGGTAAGGAATGGAAACTGACAACTATTTCGTTTTATATTTACAGACGTGGTTTAATAAGAATGTCACATTTTTACAGGGCTTCCGTATCTTTCCACCATATGCTCTTACATTCGGTTACCCACTCATTTCAATTAAGTTATGCTTCTATCAAAATTCCCCTCAGAAAAAATCCAGAAGCACTGTATTTCACCCGAGCCCTCACGAAGCCATCGCGATCGGCGCCCATCCCGTACCCGGCGGTTGGGCAGTGGGCAGGGTCGGTCGGTCGACCAAGGTCCCTCTCACGGGCCGCCGCCCGTGGGCGCCCACCCGGCCACGGAACTCCCTGCCGGCCGTCCCAAGGCCCGGACGGCTGCGTCAAGGCTGCACTGTGCACCGTGCACAGTGTGTGCACGGCCGTGCGCCGCACCCATCCCGTGCACGGAGCCTGGAGTGGCTGCGCGCGCCGCGGGAGCCGGCTATTTGCGGAGTGGTTCTGCGAAGTCGCTCTGTCCACTCCCACGTGAGGTTGTTATGGTGGGTGGGGGGGGGGATGGGACCCGTCTGATGGGGTCAACAGCTGATGTGGTAATTGAGCTGAGGTCAAGGGCGGTGGTTTGGATACCATCAGGTGGTTTTAAACCCTCAGGGATTTAAACCAGCGTAATCTGTATGCAGTCCATCTGAGTTGGATGCCATCAGGTGGTTTCAAACCCTCGGGGAGTTAAGCCAGTGCACTGACCCATGACTCCGCACAATCGATAGCTTATTAAACAAACACACCAAAATTTCCTAACAAATACTTTACTTCGTGATATAAGCGGGTCAATACCTTTTCTGCTATTGAGTGTTATGGAGTCTTGATTTGTCTGTCTTAGATCTTGCTCAGGCTATTTTCTTGAGCCGTCTCCCGGGACTGTCTCCCCGGACCATCTCCCCTGCACTGTCTCTCAGACCGTCTACTTTCATCACCTCCCCGGATCATATCCCTGACCGTCTTCCTGGACCGCCATCTTATACCGTCTCCCTAAGCCGTCTACCTAGACCGTCTCATTTCATCATATCACCGGAACGTTTCCCTGGATCTCCCTAAATCACCTCCTTGGAACATCTCCCCACGCCGTCCCCTAGGTCGACCGTCTCCATGAACCGTCTCTCTAAACCATTTCCCCAAACCGTCACCCCAGACTGTCTCCCTGTCTCCGCGGTCCAGCCGGCGGACCGACTCCCCGTACCGTCTCCTCAAACCTTCTCCCCGTCTCCCAAAACCGTCCCCCGTCTCCCCAGACCGTCTCCCCGTCTCCGCGGTCCAGCCGGCGGACGCGCGCCGACAAACGGCCGCCCGTCTCTCAGTTTCACTATCACGCTCGTATGGTAATTTGTCTGCTGGCAGCCACATGAAGGATGGACCGACGAGCCTGAATTGCAACCGACCCCTGTGGCAGGCTGCCGGGGAGAGGGGTCACAGCGAGAGAGGGGGCACAGAGAGAGGGCGGGAGCTGCCGCAGCAGGGAGGCCCAGCCGCAGAGCCGCCGCCTTCAGGGCCGACGGGCCGTGCACTCTGCAGCTGGCTTCCTGGTCCACCTCTTCCTGGTGGCTGTGAACATGGTGATGGGTATGTAGTCTCTCAATATACCCTGGGTGTGTCAACGTGCGCCGATCCACCGATAAGGGCGGTGGCCTGGTGTGACCTACGTGAGTGAGTGTCTGGTATTTTTTTTCGTAATAGAGCAGTGCCACTGCTGAAATGTCAACAGTTTGGTGTGGTATAAAATGACTTTGGCATTGTTATATTCAATGAAATAGTGAATGATGGCAATGTCAAGCAAGTGATACATTGGTGTCATTTTGAGCATCTCATTCATCGTGATGGTTTGCATCTCAACAGCTATGTTCAGTCTTCAGATGGGTTATCTATTTTGCAGATTCAATTCGTCGATGTTGAGAAAGGCTTGCTATTATCCCATCAGCGAATAACGGCACATTTATTATCTTTATAGCGTTGCTCATTGTCAAGAGCTGGAAAAGTCAATGCAATGTTTGATGCACAAATTTGTGGCGTCCAAAGCACTGGAGAGTGGAGACTATTAGAGCTGTGATTTGTTGATTTTTTTTCAGCAAATTTACCGTGCATCTGATATGTCTATTGTCTATGCATTTTAGCACGATTGACATTAGATTTGAAAATAAATAGAAACAAAGTCGCACATCGGTACTCCTCAGCATTTGACCCAGACAACGACTGGGGACAAACGTATAAAATCCAGATGCCGTGTTCACCGTACATATAACGCTTCCATGTGTGTCCTTGATAACACTGCCCATCAAGTAAAGCACGCACCAGCGATTTAGTATCGTCACATAAAGTGGTAGATCCAGACGAAACCACACAGAAGTGATCGCTGTAGAGAGTCCGATTGCACCGATAACTTGATAGAAACGCGTGGGAAACGGATAAAAGAATGTGGAAATGACCGGTCGTGATGTGATCCTTAACCCTCGCCCGCACATGGGGGGGTGGTTGCCACCCCCCCCCCCCAGGCAGTCTTTCTGCTCTGCACTCAACATTTTTAGAGCTAGAAGGCTGATTTTTCGTATAGCTGCTCGTCTATCCTTTCTTGATGTCCACTCAAAATTTCAAGTTTCTGTGTTTTTTGGTTTCGGAGATATGACCTTGTTTTTCAGGTCATGTCATGACCCAAATGGCCGATTCTCAACATCTTGCGTTTGCCATGGGCCTTGTGAGCTTTTGACACCCTGATTTCGGCCTTTTTTGCCAGTCTTACCTCCCACCTATCATGGAACATGTTGTTCGACGATGTACAGGGGTCAAGGTCAGGGTCAAGGTCAACCTAGGTCATCTAAGATAATTGCGTTTTAGGCAAGCTGAATTTACTTTTTGTGAAGTTTTTTTACTGCATTTTTGGCGATACTTCAGTTTTTTACATTGAGGTAGCACAATTTTGATGATGCTTCACTGTTTCTCCTTGGTCAATTACATAAAAAACAGCTTCAAAACACTTTGATTCGCAACATTTACCGAAATATAATAAAGAAACCACCCTATCGTCAGCACGCTACGTCAACTGCCACGACGCAAAATGGCGACGCTGTTTTGCCTCTGATGCGCCAGATATGTAACCTTAAGTAATTGGATACGACTACTAAATACAATATGCCGATAATAGACTATTTTCCTCCTAGGGGACACTGGGAAATCGGGGTTTTCGGGTGAAGGTGATTGAGAAACGTGTTTGCTAGCGACGCGAACCAATGATGTGGCCTTGGCCACAAATAGGGGATATCTTAGGTAAGGGTAAATGGAAAAATGTTAGGTTAAAGAGTTCTGGAATTGTCTCCAGGCCGGCCGAAGGCCGGCCTGGAGCCTATTCCAGAACTCTTTAACCTAACATTTTTCCATTTACCCTTACCTAAGATATACTCCTTTTCGTCCCTAGCGCACAAACCCCTGGAAACGTGGTAGGTTAGGTTAGGTTAGGTTAGGTTAGGTTAGGTTAGGTTAGGTTAGGTTAGGTTAGGTTAGGTTAGGTTAGGTTAGGTTAGGTTAGGTTAGGTTAGGTTAGGTAAGGTTAGGTTAGGTTAGGTTAGGTTAGGTTAGGTTAGGTTAGGTTAGGTTAGGTTAGGTTAGATTTGGTTTGAATCTAACCCCCCCTCCCCCACCCAAAAACCCCGATTTCCCAGTGTCCCCTAGGATGAAAATAGTTCTTGTTTCAGGATATTGTATTTAGTAGTCGCATCCAATTCTTTTAAATTACATATCTGGCGCATCAGAGGCAAAACAATGTCGCCATTTTGCGTCTCTGCAGTGTGTGCGTAGCGCATCAAAGGTGGGGTGATTTCTTTATTATATTTCGGTAAGTGGTGCGAACTTAAGTGTTTTGAAACTGTTTTTGATGTAATTGGCCATCGAGAAGGAGAAACGATCATCAAAATTGTGTTTCTTTAATGTAAAAAACTGAAGTTTTACCGCATTTTTGGTAAAAGCCTCTCAGATCATGATTTCATGTGATATGGACCCAAAAACAATCGGTGCACACATCAGTATACACACAGACACACACAGACATACAAACACATATAATTGACCTTGACCTAACTTGACCTGAAATGACCTCAGCAGCAAAATTCTGGTCGGATAGTGTGACAAAGAGGTTCTAGCTGGCTTGGCACCAGAAAACAGCATCGTCATCGGTATTTGATAAGCAGCGCACTTGATATCCAACGGTGACCCAAAACAGCAACATTTTTTAGTTTGACCTGACCTGGAAGGTCAATGACTGACCTGAGAAGGTAAAACTGGGTATCATTGGATTCGTCTCTTCCCAAAGAATCTTTTTGGTCTTTACTGCTAAGCTCTATCTCCAACAGGAACGAAATGGCGCGGGGGGGGGGTGGCAACCACCCCCCCCCATGTGCGTTCTAGGATGGGAAAATGGCATGTGCGGGCGAGGGTTAATGGATAGAGGTAGCCTCTCTGAATCTAGTGGACGGAGATCGCTATGTGATGGAGGCAGTTATGGAACATTGGGTCACCAGCTAAACTCGAGCTCGCCCAGACCTGGGATAAGGCTACTACATTTGATGGTCTGGTACGATGTAACACTGGGGAAATAGCAAAATATTTATGGGTATGTAAATTGTATAATTGCAAGCTTGAATGACAGTATATTGCCGGAAGATTATCCGACCCTATGCAGGTCACTAATCGACACTCAGCGGAACGTAAGGATGTCAGCTGTATTGAAATTCACCCGAAAATATGTATATGTGAAAAATATGGAGGAATTTTGATCGAAACATTGCTTTTAATTTTTTGATTTTACTAGTAGTACCAAATGATGTATAATTGGCTCGACAAAAAATCGTTTTACAGAAGGTTAACCATGATAAAAAACGTATGATTTAATTTTGTGCATGTCATGGCCTGCGCTGTCATGTGATGTCATACGCCAGCGCTGAAACTGAATAAAGCTCCAACAGCATGCTCGGATACCGGTCGGTGAGGCTTGAGTGAACAACTGCGATCTTAGAAGACAGCGCACGCACACCAAACCTAATTGGATTTATTATAACCAAAGCAAGCTAGGAAGTCAGGCTAGGTTGTCAAAATCTATCTTCGGCCCTTCAGTTTTTCATGGTTGATGTCCTCCCATCTTTATTTGATGTTGCACTGTTGGTGCAAGGCAAGAGCCTTGAGCTCAGCCGGTGCATGAACAATGGCCAGTTGGGCTTTTGGCAGGACCACTCGCGATCGCCTGTAAATCCAGACAATCCGTCTTACACCACTGCAGTGCAGTGGCTAGATTATATTTTGGGGACTAGAAACGGTTGGGTAAATCGGCCACTTACGTAATGCACACCAGCGACAGCCCAACTATATTCCTCGCGATGTCTGCATTTGTGAGTCGGCGGCAGTGACACAATGCACACATAGAGTGAGTGAGATGATTACTTATGGGTTGCGTATGAACGACCTGGCCTCAACTGGAAAACACCTATAAATATATCTGTATCTTGAGGAAGCTGAATCTTGAGCAAAAACGTGACAACTTTTATGATGAGCAAATACGCAATTGCAGGTAAGGTCTGAAGGAGACTTCAGGCTTTACCTACGTCCTGCAGGACGCCGTCACTCGTCTTTACCACTAATCTTGTCATCATTTTTAGCTCATCTTTTCCCATCACGCCCCTAATTCTAGCTCAGCCCATTCCACGTTCTTCCGTCATTCCCAGCCTTCCAGACATCCCCTCCCATTCCATTCGTGCAGCAGCTCCTCATCCCTCCATTCGACTGCCAGCTTTTAAAAGACGAGCGGCCACAACCCTCCTGGAACAATGGTCGTCCTCGACGGCTAAAATACTGCGCCGGCGCACAATGCGACCTCTGCAGCGCAGACCTGTCATCTGCCCCCCCCCCCCCGTCCCCCCTGGCGGCGCCATGACGTCACCAGGGCACCGCTGTTTGACAGACTGTCAACAGCGGGCGCCCGCCGGGCGCGGCGCCGACAGGCCGCGATTGCTACCGGTTATCGCATGGCGCGCGCTGCGGCGACCACGTGCCCGCCGCCCTCAGCAGTCAACAGCGCGTGCAGGGTGCTGTCTGGCCGGTTGACAGAGGCGCTAATACTGATGTGTGGGCTGGTATGGTCCTTATTTAGCGATGTAAAAACAGTCAGTGATTTAAAAATATTTGGTTGATTTTCAGCATTGCCGCTAACAAGGAAACTCATCTACTCTGATCGCAGATGACCTTAAAACCGACGCTGCATGGCCTATCTGTCTCTAAATTCCATATATAAAAGGTCATTCTATTTTGGTAACGGATGCATGCGTTTTGTGACCGGCAGGAGCGAATCTTTTAAGCCGAGCCATTTCATTTATCGGTCAGTGATGGGCGTCATTTCGCTACTGTCATGATCTTGGGTGGGCCGGACTGAGCCGGTGTGTTTTGAGCTGACCAAAGAAGGGCAACGCGTCGAATCACCGGTGGTTGAGCAATAGGTGTGTGGTGTCACGGGGATCTAGACAAATGTATGTGACATCGCCGCATGTTAGGCTCAATTTGTTGGTCATCGTACATCTGCCTGCGGCGTTACTTGCAAAAAATGCACGAGTTATCCGACAGGACGTGTTTCACATCAATATTGCTACATCGTCACAACGTGGTCTCTTTTCTTAGCAGGCATGGGCACAAACCCAAGGACAATTTGCAAAATAGTTATCAATTGCAAGTAGCATGTGCAATGACTTTCTTTTGCCTTTACTTATTCGTAGTTTATCTGTAACTTTTCTCGTGAATTGGGAGTTCTGGATTTGCGTTAACTTTACTTGATTTGTAATCCAGTTGTCGTTTCCATCTTGAGGTCAAGTAGGTACTTACCTATTTTTAGGAGTAAGGTGTGCTTTGACTGGTTTTAGCTATTGATATCTCCAAACGAAATGTTAGCGAATAATTCCGTAGCGTAGATCAGGCACAGTAGATCAGGCACCAGCGCCAGCAAAGGTCACTCGATCCCCCTCGCAGCTTAGCGCCCATTCTCACAGGGGCCATTTCATCAGTGTCCATCTGCCTCATGACCTTCCATTGACCTCCCGTCGAGGCTGAGCCCCGGTGGACCATTCTTCTCCTGTCACGTGACCAACGCTATGAGTCCGCCCGGCCATTCTGCCGGTGTCACGTGTCGGGAACGGGGCTGAGCCGGGGGTCATCCGTCGCGGGCAGATCGCGGTATTTGCTGGAAGCCCGGGCTTCATTCATTCAGTGGCCGCCGCCGGAACTGGCCTGCACTGCCGGCCCGGAGGAGGTAATTATAGCCGGAGGGATCGCTGGGCTGGCCGGCCGCCGCGGCAAGCTGAATCGGTGACCTTTGACCTGAGCGGCGCAGTGGTCCGGCCGGCCGGTCCGCCGAGGGTGGCAAGTGGGCACGGGGGGGGGGGGGCGAGGTGAGTGTGATGTGCAAGGGAGAGGAGGAGAGTTGCTGGGGTGATGCTGTAGGCATTTACAGGTGAGCGAGTCTTTACATGAAGTTATTTGTGTTTTTTTTTTGCGTTGGCTCGTGAAAAGACGTTCGTGATTAGTCAGATAGATGCGCACATATAACGTCCGATAAAGCTCCGCTCCGTGTCCAGCCTTGAAACTTTGGCTTGTGAGCGGGCGGAAAGGACCTTATTGGGCCCGTCCAAACTCGAGAATGGGCTATTGTGACTCGGCAAATGTTGCCAGAGGGCTGATGTAATGGACTTGCGCGCCTCGCCTAAAAACAGTGTGATTAAATCTGTGCCGTATGGCTCCGAGACATGCTAGTGGCGCCCGGGGCAGCGTTGGGAATAACAACGGAAAAATCCTATTACCCAGCTGAAGTGATTTCGCTTTCACGTGCCGCGTGCCGCGCCGGCCTGGGCATCTTAGTTCTCCGAGACACCAGTCTGGACCTATCTTCCGCTTCTTCTTTAGGCTATCTCAGAGCACTGGGATCAAGCCTAGATCCCTGAAGACATTTGCAGCTTTCTGAAGTGCAGATTTCTCGCTTCCAGTGCTCACGATTCCAAAGCTATCGATTTCAACGGCTTCCACGGTAGATCACTTGATGGGAGCTCCCTCTCTTGCCCTCCCTCGGTTCTTTTTTCTTAGTTCTGCTGCCCTTTTATCCAGCCTGCAGGATACCAGTAGATTTCACTCCAAGCTCATTCATTCCAGTTTTTATCAAAGTTCTCTTGGATCTAGCTTTATCAATCCAGGCAGATTTCATTCCAATTGCATTCCGTCACACTTTTTTGGATTCCTTTCTCCTTTACCCCTTCTCCATCAGTCCTTTTTTCTTAATCGAATACCTCCGTTATCATACAAGCTTTGTAGACCCCATATAAAAAACCTGTTCACCCAAGACGAGTTGAAAAAAGTCAGCTCGTTCCATTCCAGTTCCATCCATTTACGTTTCCGGCTCCAACCTCCCCTTGAACTCACCTCTTGAACGGCTCGGAAACGGGCGGCACTATTGCAGATGACGGATTGGAGGTCTTAGCGGCGCTTTCCTGGCCTCCGAGATGCGAGTTACGAGCCATATCGCTCTCATCCAGGCTGCAACTCGCCGGCCCACTGGTCCGTGACAGGCCATTGCGCCACTTTGTCACGTCAAACAGTGCAACAATCGGCCGTATTGACTGACGGCTCACGCATAAACACTGGCGCAATCTACGTCCCGTGGCTGACTGCTATAGCCCGGCCACAAAAATCTCCAAAGGTGGCGTTTTTGGTAGCGGTTTGTTCCAACTCACAATGTCGAAACAGCGCCGTTTATGATCACGAACGTCCATCGCGTGATAAGCCGTGATGTTCCCTCCGTAAACACAAAAGCCGCCGCGGCCTTGTCAGCTGTTCCGCAGCAGTGCGGTTCGTTAATCCAGTCGACCAAGGCCGCAGACTCGGTCGGCTCCGGACCAGTGAAACTGTCCCCGCTCCGGACCAGCCGCCTACCTACCGCCTAACGCTTAACGCCTAATGCCTAACGCCAGACGTCTGATGACAAACGCCTAACACCTAACGCCTACTGCCTCCCACCTTCCGCCTTCCGCCAAACGCCTCTAGCCTATAACTGCCCCTCCGCCCTTCGCCTCCTGCCTACTGCCTTTCGCCCACTGGCCCAGAGCCTCCTGCACCCTGCGTTCAAGCTCTCATGTCCTTTTTCTGATCCTGTACCTATCCTGCTCTCCTGTCCTCCTCCCTGTTCGTCCTGGGTCTGCGTGTCCTCCCACTTTCCCCCACCCCTGTCTCAGACAGTGGGCCGATCTTTGGAGGCCGATTTCAGGGGCTGGAGCGCCCGTTATGGCCCCGGCCATCTGATTCCAGCCCGCTGATAGTCGTTACCGCGATTGCGCTTACCTCGTCCCTCACCTGTGGAATGGGGCTAGGGCGTGTACGCGCTTATCGCATGTCACTGATGTGCCAGGAACTGGTTTTAGTTATTTTATTTGTTTTTTTTCCTCAACTATCCTTCATCCAAGGACGGTCGTTCCCAACTGTCGTTTGAATAACTACTGAACTGGGACTAACGTTCAAGACACAACATAATGGGGAAGCTTTATTATGTACGCACCTCCATTTAGGCATCGCATTTTTATTATGATTCGTTTATTTAGCCATTAATTTAATCAATTATTTGAATATTTTCTATTAGCATGCCAGTGATTGTCACAACAGGCGATTACTGTATGCCTGGCCCATTCAAATACATTAGCCAGAGGGGTGTGGTAATAACTGGTGTAAGCAAATTGACCACGGTCAAAAATGCATTACCAGAATGCACTTAAGCGAACATTTTGGAATGGTCTCGTTCCTAAGTCGGCTAAGAGCTTCGGTCCAGAAAATAAATTTATCGTTGGCATACAGTAAAATACATACCAAACTCGGCCGGTGATAAATTTTCAAGACCTCAGTCCTTACTGATTTTTGAACTCGGCCTTCGGCCTCGTTCAAAAATCCAGTAAGGACCTCGGTCTTGAAAATTTATTTACACCGGCCTCGTTCAGTATTATATATTACCGTATTATGCAGCACGCCTTTCGGGGCCTATTGATTCCTGTGATGGCCTGTTGTCCCGTGCTCATGTGAAGGACCTGGTCAGGTGTCTCCGTATTTGATGCTTCATTTTGGATCTCGTGATCTCCTGTTATGTCTTCCTGTCTCGCTTATTCCCTACCATGGTTTCCTGTCTCCTGTCCTGTGTCCGGTCTCCTGTCTGGCTATGTCTCCTTTAAAACCTGCCGTCTTGTGAGAGCCCGTTGTCTCTTGCCGTTGTCTACTGTCTCCAGATTAACTCATTTCTCCTTGAGGCGTCCTATTGTCTCTCACTTGCCACTTGTCTACTTACGGATACATTTTCACTGAGTGTATCCCTCGTCTCATGTCATAGTTCATAGTAGAGTTGCAAAGTTTTGCCAATGGGCTGCTACCGGCACCGCCCCGCCCCACAAAAATTTTCTGGGATACCGGCATGCTACCACGCCCCAAGCAAAAAAAACGCCAAATTACCGGCATACTAAAAACCTGCATTCTTGATTCTGGCTTAACCCCTACATGAGATGCCACATTTTGGCAATTTCAGTAACCGCCCCACCCAGCAGCCACCCATTGTCCAACCAAAACTACCAGCAGCCTGATTTTGGCTGTTGGCCCCACAAATACCACAATTTTGAAACTCAATTCCAGTCTACAGCTGTTAAAATATCACCTGTAATCAAAGAGGTATTGCCTACAAAAAAGCATTAACACATTCATCAAAAAAGCAAGGACAAAAAGAACTTGAATTAGGCACAGAAATGTGTTTCTGAAGACTGCACAGTGAGCAGCAATCACATTTACCACAACCGTTCTTATTTTCCACATTCTCCTAAAATGTTACAGGTACCAACCAAATAATGAACTATAGTCACAAATCACAATATAAAAAACTACAGATTCGGCCATGTTGAAATACCGGCATGCTACCGGCAAGACATGCCAGCTACCACGAAAAAACCTGCGGTAGTGAAAAATTACCGGCATGCCGGTAGTGCGGTAGGGAAATTTTGCAACTCTAGTTCATAGTATTTTCTGCCGGGAAATTGTGTTTGCCGTCAGGTCTAGCCGTCTCCTGTCAAGTCCTGAAGTCCCCTTTTAGTGTCAGTTGTCACACCTCCGCACGCCTGTTGTCTCTTGTCGGGGTCCGTCGTCTCCTAAAGGCATCTCGTCTCGTGTCTGCTCCTCGTGTCATGCTGTCTGCTGTCACTGTCCGTTGTCTGCTGTTAGCTCCTGTTGTCTTCTTTAATTTCTCGTTGTCTCTTTTCGGCGTCCGTTGCCTCCACGAGTGCCGGTCTCCTGCTGTCTCCTGCCGTTGTCCGTTGTCTCCACCAGACTCCGGTGTCCCTCTCGCCGCTTAGCTGGACAGTCTCTGAGTCGGCCGATCAGCTGATCAGGCCAGAACCGGCCCACATCAGCTGATCGGGCGGCGTTGGAGGCCACTAACCCGTCCCCGAACTGGTCCCAGTGGCGGCGGCCCCTCCTAGTCCGCACCCGCTCACAACCGGATCGCAGTGGGCATTGTCGGCCTCGTTCAAAAATCCAGTAAGGACCTCGGTCTTGAAAATTTATTTACACCGGCCTCGTTCAGTATTATATATTACTGTATGCCAACGATAAATTTATTTTCTGGACCGAAGCTCTTAGCCGACTTAGGAACGAGACCATCCCAAAACGTTCGCTTAAGTGCATTCTGGTAATGCATTTTTGACCGTGGTCAATTTGCTTACACCAGTTATTACCACACCCCTCTGGCTAATGTATTTGAATAGGCCAGGCATACAGTAAAACTTAGTACCAATACCTACCAACCTACAACCTATTTGGATCTTTCATATACTTATAACATGCTGCTGCTTCTGCTAACATGCTGCGGAATGCTGGTTGACATGATGGAATGCTGGTATGACAGTGTTCCATGTTTCAGAATTTTAGGTGAATAACCACACATGATGGGGAAAATGTTTTCATCCTAAAAATATGACAAGTGGCTTTATTTCATCTTTGCTAAAAAAAAAATGTCAAAAGTTTGATTCAACAGCCAGCTGCCAGGTTACGCATGACTTGACAGTTGATGCATCTACTCTACATCATTTCATTTCAGATCCTGTGAAGGTTCTGACAAAATCTGAGGTAAAAATGGCATTATGCAGTTTTGCGGAAAGACTAAATCAATCTCATTTTGTCTTCAGATTTTTTTTTATTGGGACACCCAATTGAAATCCAATTTTAGAACACTGTGACACCATGCCTGTGTGCCAAGTAAGAGGAAGGGTCTACAAGTATACATCAAGCTAACCAATTATGGACAAGTTGAGACTTGAGTCATGAGCTCTTATTTGTGGTTACAATACCTTCAACTGCATGATTTTGCACAACTTCCATACAGGCATCCAGACTGGAAAAGGTTCAAGTCCATACTTATTCTGGTGCTTGAATATGGCAGTTCAAAGATGGAAGGCATATGATGCTACAAAATGAAAAAAATAATTCAACTTACAAAAAATAGGTATTCATATCTATCCTAAACTAAACTAACCTAAACTTACCTAACCTAATCCAACCCAACCCAACCACCCCAACCAGCCCAGCCCAGCCCAACCCAGCCCAGCCCAGCCCAGCCCAACCCAACCCAAAACCTACAGTCTAAAACCTAGAGCTAAAACCTGCAGCCCAAACTGGAAAACATCCATATGGTACGCCGGACGCCCGTGAAGCCGTCATGCGCCGAAGTTCGGCGCAAGCTATTTTGCAATTTGCGCTGAAATTTCTGCATTATTTGCGCCGAAGGTTAGTGCCCTTTTGCGTCAAAATTAAGCCACTTATACAAAAAGCACGTTTACATCTGCTGGCCAAGGTTTTATAAACCAGACAGAACGCTCTGGGCCTTAACCACTCCTGACTCCCATGTTTGAGCGTCCAAATTAGTTGATGTTTCCATGGAAGCTGAATACCACAATACGTGTAGCGCACTGTAGCATCGTGCCGTGAAATAAGGCTCGGGACGGAAGTTCCGGGGTCACAAAAATTGGTGTGGCGGTGTTGTCGCGGCTGGCGGGCTCCAGCAAGGGGTTTAAGTTTACGACACCACTCTTGTTTCAGGAGAGGTGTCAGCGATTCGAGACTACTTGGGCATGCGGGCAGCGGGGTCGGCGTGGCTGCCTGCGGCTGCGGCCACACATCTTGGCGTCCTGGAGGCGGAGATGCTGATGGTGGCATGAGTCATCACTGGCTGCCCGATTTCCATGCTCCAAGACTCGCCGTGAGGGCCGAGGCGGGCGTCGTGCCGATGGAGAGATGAGGAGGGATGCGCTGGCATCGCGCCTACTGGCGAAGGCGCTCTCCCTCCCGTCGGAGGACCCGCCGCGTCGTGGCGGAAGCCCCCCCCCCCCCAACCGTGACTGAAGTCAGTGACCGGCTGGAGAGAGCGCGGGGGAGCGGTGTGGGACCACTGGAGTGGCGCTGCCCGCCGAGGCGCGCTTATCCACGAGACTGCCCCCGTAGACGCCAACAGACGGCGTCACGGTCCACCTGGACCTGCTGCCGATCGGGGCGTCCGCGACAGCGAGGAGGAGTGCTGCGGAGGCGTGACTGGGAGCGCTCCCCCAGCGTGCGACGTGGGCCTGGGTCGACGGGTCTGCGACCGGGGGAGTAATAGGAAGGCGGCGCTGGGGTCCTCACCGAGCACCCAGACAGTACAACATTGGTACTGCGGGAGGCGGCGGGGAGGATTTGCTCCATTTACCGATCTGAGATGGTGGCGCCCAAAACGGCAAAGCAACATCTCCTGAAGCACCCGTCCTTCGAGGAAGACCCCATAATCATTTGCTCCGACTCGCAGGCGTCGCTGGCGACGCCACGAGGTGGACAAGTGGCCCAGACACACCCCCCCCCCCCCTCATCCCCTAGGTGCCGCCATCTGGGAGTATATGATGGCCCTAGTGGCTGTAGGGGGCCGAAGAATCCACCATAGAAGGAGGGCGGCGATAGCCCGATTAAGCTGGGCGTCCATTGGAGCCTCGGCTCTATCATGGGCATTGGGCAAGGACTCTGCGAGCACCCCCGTCTCCTCCATCTTCGACGGCACTCCAGTCAGAAAGCTGTCCCCACCCGAGTTTCCCAGCAGCATGGGCCACATGAAACCGAACAGCGCCGAGCCGCTCGACGCTGAGGACCAGGCGAGAGTAACAGTGAAAAGGTGAAACGCTCGAAACGGCGCGCGCCGCCGGCCGAGGGCGCCGAGCCGGCCCAGGCCGGCTGCGGGTCAAACAGAAGCCGTCTCCGCGGCGGCCGCCCAGTGACAGCGACTCGGACTGACGTCGAGGCACCGCTGCCGCCTCCGCCGACCAACCCGCCGCCTAGCAAGGGCAGTTTGAAGGCGGCTGCGCCGGTGAAGGTGGCGCGGCCTGGCAGGGGCCGCGGCCGGCCCACTCCCAGCTACCCGTCCCGCGAGGTGCTCAGTACCACCGACTCGTCCGATTCTGAGGCAGCGCCGTCGGCGGGCCGCCGCCAGCAGTGACGACGACCGGCTGGCGGCGTTCGCGCGGGACTTGTCCGACTCCTGGTACTCGGACTTGCCGCCCAAACTGGACGCCGGCGGCGTGAGCACCAGCAACGCCAATAAAAAGTCCACCTTCATCCGGCTCTTCTCGCACCGTGTCAAAAGGACTACGCCGCGCGGCCGGCCGGCCAACTCGAATGAGCTCAGCGAAGGGCACACGTCCCCGACGGCGGCACTGGCGCCTCCCGCCGCGCCGCTGCCGCCGCTCAGCCAGCACAATGGCGTGCCGGTGTTGCGCTGTCGGATCGAAAAGCGGCTCGTGCAGCGGACGGACGGGTGCGGCCCGCGCGATGAGCCGCCGCCGCACACCGAGCTGCGCCGCACGGACGTGAAGGTGGAGCTGGCAGCGGCCTGCTCAGTCCCCTCAACGGCGTCGACCGGCTCTCCGGCGATTTGCGGTCAGAAACGCCGCCGCTTCTGGGACCAAGGTGTCAGAGCGCGGCGCTGCCCGTGAGACGTTAAGTTAGCACAGGCAATGTCGTCTGCACTCCTTGCAGTTCATGTTGAATACACAACCATGTTGCGAAGTAATAGGCGCCGGGTTTTTCAGTTCATAGAACTTTTTCCCTGGCTATTACACCCCACAACCGAACACTGACACCTTGCACAAGTATGACTGTGTGTATGAATGTTAATAAATACATGAACCAATGTTGTGTTTTCGGTTCCAGTACCTTCTTTGGGCACCTCGGCAACAAGTAAGTAATCCGTTAGCTTTGCCACACCTAAGATAGGCTCCCACGTTGTTATTTGCTCCCGGGTTAACATAAACTTTGCATAAGTTTCTTTGTTAGTTACGTTAGTTACGTTAAGTTACGTTAAACAGTTACGTTAAACAAACTTTGCATTTGTTTAACGTAACTTTTGCATCCCGGCCAAAATTGCCGGTTAACTGTCCCACCGCTCGAGACTGGCGCTAGGCTGGCCGAGCAAAAAAAAAAAGTTTGTCCGCGGCTTCGTCTTATTCGCAGCTGCTGGACACGGGGGAGGGGGGAGGAGGGGCTGCATCGGACGAAAAGCGGGCTCTGGTATTAACTGGATTTTTTGCCAGCTGGCGCCGTATGGTGGCGCTAGCAGAGCTTCTTACATATCAATGCTAGATATAAAAGAATGAATATTTACCAATCAATTTTTCATTTAAAGCCATTTGAAATATTTATGTCCATCCTACTACCGCGCTTAGGTATATCTAAAATTAAATACCTTTCGTGCGTCGCCAGCTGGCCAGCCAGCTGACGCAATCCAGCTTTTACCAAAGCCCCGAAAAGCGATGACCTGAGCCCTAATATTGGCTTCACCACACAATTTGAGCCCTCAAACTGGAATCAGGTGAGCTCGAAAATGGGGATCAGGCTGAAAACTGGTATCATAGTGAGACTAGTTTTAGAGCTTGACACCGATAATGGGTACTGACTGAGCTCTGTTTCTGCGATCAATGATACCGATTTAAGGGATCGTATGAGCCCATGTGGCGCTAGCTCAGAAAGTATTCTCGAAATGTGCTGTCTGTTTTGAATATGGTACATTAGCCCGAAAACTGGTCTCTGAGCCCGAAAATCGGGACACTGTTTTCTCAGTGGATGAGTTGCAGACTGGCAGCCATCGTTTCAACAGGACGTCCGCCATCATCATGATAAAATGTTTCCCTTTCAACATTACACTCAAAGAAGCACACTGGTGCAGCTCTCCATCGCTGAAGAGGTGCTTGCTTACTGGATTAGATGTCGCAGATCCCTGAGTTTCAGTAGCCAGACATATCACAATTTACATGTGCATGTCTGAATACCCGCCCTCTCACTGCCCTTCAGCGGCGCTCTCTGCCCTACCCACCTCACTGGTGACGTCTATAATGACGTCATTGCTTACGTTATTCCTCTCACGGTCAAGCTGGCCGTTGAGAGACGGCGAATGGTTTGCAGTCGTGCTTGGGCACCCACACTGATGAACTGTAATGAACCGGGTGCGCCACCAATGAGCCCTGCGTCACCCGCCCACGGCACCCCTGGACGACGAATCGTGCAAGGTCAGACGATTTGCGATGCAGAGAGTAGAGCCTACTTGCCGTGGTGGTTCCGTGCTCCCCTGGTAGGCAAACTGCAAGAACATGCTGAGTGTGGGCGAAGAAGTTCCGTGAGCGAACTTTATTGAAAACCAGGCACAGGAAACTTTTTGGTTCCATGATCTCCTGAAAAATGTAATAGGTCGATGCAATTTGGCGTTTTATTTACAATTATTTATGATAATTATGTGCTCTAGTCTAGGTTCAGCATGCAAACTTTTTGATTGGTCCCACCAGCGTCGGCATGAATACGTGCAGAGCTTGCATCCGTAGCCATGTGTATGTAACTGCACCAACAGCTGAGAATACCGTAACTTCACCAACCCGAAGGCCTCAGGGCAGGCTAAGGCCATCTGAGACCGACGGCAGCGCAAATACTGTTCTGCAAAGGAGCACTCGGTACTTGAGCCAAGGCCTTGACGGGGGCGTGGGTTGATCGGCTTGCAAGAGCTGGAGGGAGCGCGTGGGACGATTAGGACAGACAGGCCTCAGGTGTTAAACGGAAGAGGCCTAAGGTGTAGACTGTAGAAACTCCTGTGACTAAGTATGCTTTTTCTTGGCTTATGATTTAATTTAATTTGTTGAGCTAACTCGTCAGTGACGTGATGAACACTAAAGAAGTACCGAGCCAGACTTTCCGACTGATATTCGATCCCCATCCTACCCGAAGCTATGCCAGAACATACTCGTATGCATTATGCACGGCGACTGGTCCTGTATCAAGTGGACGGACCAGCGCTATCCAGGCCATTTTATGATCTCTCAGGACGAAGGTTGGCTCACATAGTTGACGAGTGAAACGACCCATTGTGTAATATCATCCAAGGCCATAGTACTTTGGTTACCGGGTGGGACGGAGCCGCGGGGGGGACGACGAGGCCCGGAGGGTGGGGTAAAAATGAATGTAAATATGCGCTGCAAGGTGCACTGTGCCCTATGTGCGGTGCACGATCGGCATGCTCACAATGCTCTGCTGTGGTCAGGCTGGTGCATATACCATGCTGCGCCAGTGCACGACCTCAGTGCACCGCACAGGGACAGTTTTGGCGCGGCCAATAGATGTCAAATGCCTGCGCGAGGAAGCCCGTATCATGTGTTACAGTATTACAAAGCCCAAAGGAAAAGCAAAGGTATCAAGGCCGCATTATCTTTCGAATTACTGCAGGTATTCGCCTTTCAGCGTGCGCGTACGCGCTCTGTTTGCAGTTTTGTTACAGGACGCCGACGAACTTAGCTGAAATGAGCATTGCTGCTCAGATTAAGTGAATCTTTTCAGATACTTTGAGCTCTCCTACGGTCAGACCTAACGGTCCAGAGACGAATTCGTGGTACCGCTTGCAGTGTCCTCATTCGTGTGATGCATAATAAATGTGAAACATGTCATCCGACTTTTATGCGCACACCAGCAACGTCCCACGTGACTCCAATATGATTTCGTCTATATCCAACTCTCAGTGAAACGAACCGAGGACATCACGACCTCCCAACTGTTGCGCTGCACTTATTGACTACCAGTTGCCTCGGTTTTGTTGTTCGGCGAGAATTAGTACCTGTTGATCGGGCACAGATTGTCCCGTCACACACCACTTCGCTACCAAGGCTGTCAAAATGTGAGCGGAACCCCCGGCCGCTGTCGAGCTTCAGCCTCTCACCTGTCAGTAGTGATACGAGTGCAGTGACCCGCTACCCCCGTACTCCACCCACCACCCCACCCTCCAATAGCGCAACTACGGCGGCGACGCCCCGGCCCGCCCACCGCACAGCACGCATCAATAGTGCACCGTTACCGACCGGCCACCGCCGGCCAACCGAGCCGCGGCAGAGAGAACCATTCCCAAATCATAATTGACCCGATTTCGGTGACGTTTCGGCTAATAAAAGCACGGCCCGGCCATGACGAATGCCCTCGGGGCGTGGCGGTGTGTCGGCTGCCCCGCCCTCAGCAGGTCAGCCGCGTAACGAGCTCACTGTTAGGGGCCGCGAGCGCGAGCCAATTTTGAGCTCTCGCGGCCCGACAGAGGACTACTTCAAGGTTGAATACTGTCGCCCGTGATATTTGTCTCATTGCTCCGGGCGCTATGACACCTGTCTCCACAGCCGGGTCGGTGGCCTCGTTCGCGAGCAATGTGATTTCCGAGCGATATGCTTATGCGAATATGGTGCGCCGACCTGGGGACCGTGCAACCCTGTACCGCGTGTGCGTGTCAGGTGGAACGCATGGTGCGGAGGGTGCAGCCGGCGATACGGCTCGATAAGTCACCGACCAGCGACCGGACTGCAGCCGGCACTGCGAGTCCGTAATCGGCGCACGAAGCCCGCCAATCGGTGTCATGAAGCCCACACGATGCCAGATCGGTTACCGCCCGCGCACACAGCCGAATAAAAACAGACACCGCAAGAATAAAAATCATGGCTTCGCAGTGGTCACGCTGCAGCTGAATACCGGTCCGAGTGCAGGAAAATCTACCAAGCCTTCTGTGTGAGCCGGGCTTAACTGGGCCGGCCATGACTCGGTGAAAAAATCTTTGACACGTGGGGCCGGAGCCTGGTCCGGAGCGGGCGGACAAAGCCCTTCGGCCGGTTTGCCAGGGAGAACCAAGGCCGAGTCACATTGCTAACGATTCTCTAAAGATGTGGTTTTTGACGTCCGCCTCACATCGATCTTCATTGTTAAGCGTTCAACCGCTGATCTCGCTGTTCCTTACCGCTATCGTTTCCCAGTCCCGCTCCTGGTTCCGCCGTTTTGCCGTCGTTTGCTGCTCACCGCTCTGTGTCGGGCGCCGCTCGGGGCCGTTTCTGCGGTCGGATGCCCACCTGCAGGATCACTCGGCCCCTCTGGCAGCTCCATAAATACCGTATGGCCAGCAGCGTCGCCAGTGTATTGATCGGATAGCTGGCGCGGCGCGTGTCAGTCCGCTAGGTAAATAGAGCTGGGCTGGACCGATTTGCTCGGCAAATTCAGCCCGAGGCACGGTAGCGACACAGAACCTAAAGATCGTCTGCTACCCTAGAGTGCAGAGGTCATCCCTCCCTGGGGGTGATTAGTGGGACTTTCAGCGTGTATTTTTCAAGAAATGCACAACTCCTGGTTTTTACTTGCCGCTATGTTACCCCTCCGACACACGATTCGTTTCAGTTCACGACCCTCTCTGATGAAAGTGCCAGGCTTGTAATGTGTTTTTTATTTCTTTCTTTGTAAACAAACTACCATACAAAATGTACAGGACTATGTATATATACCCAGGGTAGATGGGACTTGCCTCTCGCACATTCATTTCATTTTATATTATGAAAAATATTGCTCCACACTATAAATATGGTACAACCGAGGTGACATGAGCCCGAGAACCCAGCCCACGCAGCGGGCGGGTGGTCGTCTCTCCACTCACGAGAACTTGCAGAGATAAAATGTAAGTACAGGTAATAACAAAACAACAAACATAAACTAACAAACGGTAGAACAGTTCGCTAAGAATAGCACAAAGTAGCACGCGCGCGCTGTCGGTGGCCGCGGTGGCGGCTCACCGGTCCCACCGTAAGAGCGGTCTACCCGCCGGGTGGCCGCCGAGGTGGCCGGCCGACCGGCACAGCGCCGCCGGCCGCAGGCCACAGCCGACCCACCCATCGTCCAACCGTAGTGTACCATTGCCAGGCGCTCCCTGGGCCCGCGGGCCGCCCTCTCTCTTCCTCTCGCTCTCTCGCTCGCTCTCTCCCTCACACCAAAGCACCATCTAGACCTAACACCAAGAGAAAACACCGAATGACGGGGGCGACGGGCTCACTCGGCCAGCGCCCCAACTAGAGAGACATTAAAAAGCGAAAAGGTAGCCGGGCGGCGGGGGCGGCGCGGCCACAGGCGCCAGCACCACGCAGAGGCGGAGACGGAGGCGTGAAACGGCGCGCAGAGACACCAGCTCGGCTCAGACGCGCGTGAGTATGAGCAAGTTACCGATTGCACTTGATTTTCCAACCCAACTTGGCATGGAGCGCGTGTCGCGTCGTCATATTGCGTGAGGTTGGGCGCGCGCCGCGGCGATCGTGCCCGTGAGGTGAGCGCGTGTAGACAACTATGGCGCGCAGCGCCGCGTCCTGTGGCTGAGCGCCGTGCGCCGCGCTCGTCACCGCCGCGCCGCCCACGCCGCACTCTCGGCGCGTGAACGAACATGCAGCAAACATCGTGTTCTCGCACAGGAAGCTCCGTGTGGCGCGTGAGGTCAGTGTGGCATCCACTAGATCGGGTGCGCCGGCGGACGTCTCCGCCGCGCTGAGATCGTCTGGGGATCGAGGGTGTTTGTACTGCGGGCTATTACCGTATATGGAAACTGTGGTACAGTCATGGCACAAGCGATCGTGTCAAGGCATCGGAAGGTAGAGAAGTTGACATGGACGGGCGGCGCACCACGAATGCCCAAATTATTGGAGTGGGTTTGATTTGGCGTTCACGGAACTGTGCGAAAAGGACGGGCGGGCCGTCCGCGTCGCGCTTTGTCGACTAGCTTGTGCCCCAGTGAGACCCAGTTGGCATCCAATGACGCGACTTGATATGCCAGCGCAACGCTAACGGAAGCGATGAAGCGCGGCCCGGGAACCAGACACACTCGCACACGCACAGGTAAGGCCTCTTCCAACAAGCAGACCGGTTCGCCAACACCCGCTCACAGCCGTGCCGCGCGCGCGCGCGTCGCGGCGCGGCCACAGCGCACTCGCACGCCGCGTTCAGCAGTTGACGAGGTCGCGGAAGGGCGGCTCGTCGGCCCACGGGTCGCGGAAGTCCCCCAGGCTGCAGAGCACATCCGAGTCGTACTTGAACTCCAGGTGCGAGCCGGAGCTGCTGGCCACTGACATACTGTCCAGGTCGAGATCTGCGCCGAACGACTCGAGCGGCATGTCGAGGTCGGAGACCAGGTCAGCCACCTTGAGCTGCAGCAACTCATCCAAGCCATCCGGATCGACACGCAGTGGATCCAGAGGCTCGCTCTTCACCAGCGTCGAGTCGTCGGCGACCGGATCGACGGGCGAAGTGGAGGACGGCGAGCCAACCATGAAGTCGTACAGGTCCGAGGCCTCCGTCTTCACCGTGAACGCCGGCTCGTCGAACATGGTGGCTGACTCGGGAGAGTCGGGCATCACCGTCGACGGACTCGTCGGGACGCCCGTCGGACTGGAGCGTGCCGACGAGGAGCGTGTCGAGCGGGACGAGGCGGAGCTCGACGGCCGCTTCGGTGGCGTGGAGGGCCGCTTCGCCGGCGTGGAGGGTCGCTTGGAGCGCTGTTGAGTAGGCGGAGGCGGTGTGGCAGCAGGGGAGCGGGGCGTCACCGATACCAGTCCAGACTTGTTGCCCTTGACGCTCTCCTTGAACTTGCTGTCGATTGTCAGCTTCAACTTCAGCCTCTGGTGGTTGACCGGCGCGAAGGTACCCGCCGTCTGTGTGATGCGGGAGCGCGAGGCTCCCGAGTTGTTCACCACCGCCTTGAAGCCTGTCGAAGCTACCGCTCGTGCCTTGGACCGCGTCCTCTCGGTGGTTTTAGTCTGACCGGGCTTGATCGTCTTCTTGCGCGGCCGGTATTTGTAGTCGGGAAACTCGCGCTGGTGGTACTCTTTGAGCCTCTTGGAGATCTCGTGGAAGGGCGCGCGCTGCGCGTCACTGAGCAGCTTCCAGCGCCGGCCCAGCTCCTTGGAGATCTCCGCGTTGTGCATGTCGGGGGTGACCTCGATGATCTTACGGCGCTCGATTTGTGACCAGACCATGAAGGCGTTCATGGGACGCTTGATGTGGTTCAGCGGGTGCTTCTTAGTCTGCAACAACAGAGAAAGAATGGGTCAATGATTTGCAACATCACGGAGGCTGGTGCAGCTGATGCAATCAAAGGGGCATACAGCGATTTCCGGTAATAGGTCACAGTAATTGACACGAGTCACAAATCACCGAAAATTTGCAGGTCACGGATCACTGAACAAGTGTCACAGCTGGCAGCTCGTGATCTATTGGTTGGGCTTGACAGTCAAAGGTCACAGAGAACGCGTCACGCGTGACAGGCTCCCCCAGCTCGATGGTGTTTACATATGTTAGCGAAAGCGGCTCCGAGCCATGATGTCAGTGGTATGGCACACAAGTCAGCGTATGATGATGAGCTTAACGTCTGATGTCATCTGCCGTATCAATTCGGTATCAGGATCGAAGTAAACGACAACCAATTTCCTCTGATCAGTCCGCTGTCCGCCCTCGACCGGCAGCTGATCATTGACCTAGATCGAGCCAGAGTTCTGAATACCGGCCAGTCGTGCCTACAATTCCACACAAACGAGCCAGTGTCCGATCAGGTGACGCAACGCGACCTGACCGACCTGACCCGAGCCGGTACGGCCACCCTGACCTCGCAGTCTCCGCCCCACGCGAGGCAGTAGCGACCCGACCCACCCAGCACCGCCAAACTTCGCCGGGCACGTCTTTTTCGGGGCTCGGCGCGGCGCTTTATTACTAAAGTTGGACGGACAGCCGAAACTTGAGCCATTTCCAGGCAGTACGGTGGATTTACATTGTAGTGACGAAACGACCCGGCATTGTACGGGGCGACAGGCCGGTCCGGTCGCCAACGAGAGCAAATGAAGTTGTCAGCGAGTTAGAGCTGCAGATCAAGCATAGCATCATATCCTGTTGGACCAACGCCAATTGATCTCTCACCTAGTCAAGGGGAGACTCGTCACATTAGTAAATAGGAGGACCACCCAGGGAGCTGAGTTCCATTTCGTTACAGAAAGTTCCCTCATTTCGTCACAGAGGGCTCAGTGTTTCCGCTATGGCAAGCGGCTCCCTGTCTCCGAGGCCTGGCGGCGGGGACGACCCAGCGCTCTCGCACGGAGGGGAGGCAGGGACGAGCTCGCACTGGGTGGAGCGCGGGCGGCGGGTGGGCCCGGGCGCGGCGCCCCGACGAGCTGTTGTGTCAGGGGTCGGGCCAGAGGTGAAGGCGGCTGCGGAGGTCGCCGGGACGGCTGACACGGCTCCGGGTCAGCTGACAGACCTGCCGCCGACCGACACCGGCCGTGAGCGGCATTAATTGGCGGCGGCGGCGGCGGCGCGGCGCACTATGGTTGGAAACGGCCTCACGGATGGCCGGGGGTCAACGCGAAAAAATGTTTTGCCCATAACTTGTTAATGCGTAGACCGACTGCGATGAAACTTTGCATAGGTATACCAGTCTCTTTCGTGCATCATACAGTAACTCAGAAATGACGAGGTCACGTCACGTCACGCATGTGTGACGTCATCATTGCAAGTATGTTATAAGTCGCCTATGTCTTTCGTTATGTTATCGATATCGCGAGGCATTTTGAACATGTTTTGAATACTGCTATTACTGAATGGATATTGTTGTTATGCTTTAGCGCGAGAAATATCAACGTAGTGACGCACAGTGTCTTACTATTGGTCATAAAGGGTCAAAAATTTGGAGAAAGAGTATTTATGATTTTTTTTAGATTGGGCAAAAAAGTAAGAAATAAAATGACGCGCGATCAAATGACAAAACATGCGTCAGATTAACCCGGCAGTTGCTGGGGTATTTCCCCATCCGCCGTTTGCCGGGGGGGGGGGGGCGTTCAACGCCCCCAGCCGATAACTCGCGAACAAATAGGCGCAGCGAAACGCACGAGGCGCGGCAAACGAAAGAAGAACGCGACGAGACGATTCACATGAATACTTTAAAGCTGAATTTCGAGGTCACAGGTCGGGTCAAAGTCAGGTCAAACACTTGAAATCGGGCTTTCAGTAGCATGGACTTTAGAACCTCGCAATCGGTGCCTCGCGTTTCGCGTTTCGATTATATCGTCATCAGTTGGTCCTAAATAAATTCAGTCATCAGTTGGTCCTAAACAATCTGTCACAACTGTCACAACTGTCACAACCCTTCATATAAGTGCTAAAAGAGTGTCAGATCAATGTAGGGGTCAGTCAAACATAGGCCACTGGCCAGGGTCAAAGTCAGGTCAATCAGGTAAGCACATAACCCCGAAAATTAAAACTGGTACCTATTCGCAGCCCATGCATGACACATGTTTTATGGGTACTTTTGGGCGTAGAACACGATGGTGACATTCATTTTATCATACGAGTACCTGGCTGGTTGAAAAAAGATCAATTTCAGAAATGCATGCGTCATGGTCGTGAAGTAGTCACGAGAAATTGCCAACATTCAGTTCAAGATTTTGGAAAATGTAGAACGATGATCAAAAACCATAGATAGCCATTTGATTTGCCATGGTATTGGCAGTGTAATGGCGTTTACAGCATGTCTGTATGTCTGCTCTGTCGGTGGATATCCATATCCATACTCCAGGATATCCATACACGTTTGCACGATATCCATACTCCAGGTGCAGGGGTGAGCAGTTACTTCTTACGAGGGGTGCGGAGTCGAAGTCAGAGTCGGAGTCAGAGTCGCCCAGAGTCGTGGCAACGAGCCAGGAGTCGGAGTCGGAGTCGGGGTCGGTCAGGAGCCCGCAGTGGAAGTCGGAGTCGGTCCGAATCGGAACAGCTCCATCACGACTCCGAAACACTGGCAGGGGTCCGGAGTCGGAGACAGAGTCGGCCGGAGTCATGGCAACGAGTCAGGAGTCGGAGTCGTAGTCGGAGTCGGATTTGGCGCCACCACGACTCCGCAACCCTGCTTCTTACCATCATTTATAAGGATAAGCGATTGCAAGACTGACGAGCCGACCTGGTGCTAACGAAGCGACGGGTAGGTACGCCTCGGGAGATGAAGCTTCATGGACGATTTTGCGCACAAGTGCGCAGTCTGCTTTTACGTTCCCCTAACGCAGAATTGAACAGAGATTTATTCTGCCAAAAAGCTCAATGGAGGTCGATGGAGAACTTTTTGTATGTCAAATGAAACATAAACGTAATTTTGCAAATATTGCTGTGGTGACACTGCAAACAGAATGCAATGCCGTTCCTGATTTTGAACACGCATGGGAAAAAGAGTCACTCCACTCGATAGCCAACATAACAAGGATTATTTTGATATATAATAATCCAGTTTTACAACGTCATGGAGGTACTCCACATGCTATCAACAGCGCGGTTGTTTAAACCTTTGACGGCGCACCAAAAAAGTCACTATCAGGAACTCCCGATTCCACGTACAATAATGGAGACTAAATGCGCAACTAAATAATTTTTGCTGCCCAATTCAAAACATTTCATCAATTTCCAACAGAATGACACCCCAAATATACATATATTCCGAAATTGCCCACGGCCATCCGTGAGGCCGTTTCCAACCATAGTGCGGCGGCCTTCGGGGTCGTGGACGGCATCCGGTCCGCCGCGCCGCGACACAATCGGTCGCGGCGGAATTTTAACAGACCAGCTGAAAGGCGGCCCGAGGAAGTCGGTGACGTCGCCGTTTCCAGACAGTCGGGACACGTTTCCAGGAATCGGGCCGACGGAGAGATCGTTAATTGACATGCCACTTCCATTTCTTTCCACAAGATCACGTCTCGGAATTTGAGAAACATACCAACATTCATGAACGAGAAACTGACATATTTCTGCAGCTAGCCCCGAATGTAGCCGACCCCGAATGAATGAAATAAAAAAGAAGTAGGTATTGGTATATGGCTGGGATACAAGGCAGGGCTCCAAATTGTTTCATGTCACTATGCTATAAGGTACCTCGATTTAATTTTCAGCTATGGTTAGCCGAGTACCTATAAATTTATATACGGCACTTGTGAATGACTAACTATTTCGTGTTGAGATATTGTTTGCTTGACTGTTTACTATTGAAGACACACAGGATGCCAGAAAAAATCGTTTCTTAATTCCATCACAATCATGTAATATCGCACGCATGACCTTTGATTCACGACCTGGCAATCTCCACATCGCTTGAAGCTAATGACACCAGCGCTCGGTGGTTAAACTTTTGCCAGCCTCATAAAGACAATTCAACTACGTAGAACGAACTATCTTAATCTTGCCAGTACCATGAACCGTGTGGCTATAATTCCGCGCTAAACGCAGCGCTGGCCGACCCGTATCGACCGCGCTCACTCGGGTCGACGCTCTACCCTCCCCTCCCCCCTCCCCCCCCGGTGTCGGATCAGCTGACTGCGCCACCTCAGCTGCAGCTCGCTCCAGCGGAAGACACGTACTGCAAAGCCTCCAGGCGACCGGAACGTTATTGGACTGAGTCAAAGCAGACAGTGATGGGGAGAGAGGGTATGAGGGCGAGACGAGAGAGGGGAGAGTGAGACACCGAGAGTGAGTTGATGGTCGTGACAGCGGCCGAGGGAGTCACGATAGAGGCGACTGAGTCGCGTGAGAGGAGTCGAGAAAATCGAGGGAGTCGTGACGGTGAGTCTAGCGATTCGTGACAGTCGAGGGAGCGAGTGACGCTCTAGTGAGTCAATCTAAGGAGTCATCCGAGTCGAGTAGATCGCAAGCCCCCTCCAAACACGGCAAACCCGAGCGCGGTTCGAGCACTTCCATTTGCGCTCTTAGTAGGCGTGTTTCGTGCAGGTGCCGTGAGGGTTTCCAGCCCGTGCGATCGTATCACGATCCACCAGACTGATAACAGTCCGTCAGCAAACAGGCGGCCCCATCGACCCGGCGACTTAGCATAGCCACCCGGCCGAAAGACGACCAGAATAGACGCGCCCTATCAGTTTTTTTTTCCGGACCCGTCGCCGAGGTCACGAGTGACGTGCGGGCTTCGTCACCAGGAATAGCGTGATTTTATTCACCCGTCTGGCGCGGCTGAGGCGTTCGCGGCTCTCTGAGTACATATCGAGCGAGACGCTCTTGGTATGTTGCCAGCTGACGAATTGGAGTCGGGAGATTGTCTGATGACAGCTGAGTCGAAAAGATCGGTCATCAGGATGCCTGGCATTGTGTAACATCTTGTTACAATATATGCTGTCTATTTGGGAGGCGTATTGACCCGCAATCCAGATTCCAGAGTTTCAGCCTCACTGGTCCCTTTTTGACACAGGTCAATAGCGCACATCACTCTGATCACTTACTTATCTCGCAATCGATAATTCTCTCAACAGAGGGTGCGGCCGGTCCACCGTAGCCTGGCTAGCCCTCAGCTCGTCTCGCTTTTTCGTCCGTCGATGACCGGCTCCACCCCGTCCAAGCCCCGGCAGTCCGTCCTTCTTGCGACCGTCTCCTCTTACCCCTCCCGTCTCCTCACGTCTCTCCCTTCCCCGGAGACACGGAGAGACCCAGCAGCAGGCAGACGCTCGCAAACGCCCACAACGAGCTCCCAAACTGCCACGAAAACACCGCCTCCCGCGGCGGCCGACTGTTTTGACAACGCGCGAATCCTCCTCGTCACTAAAGGGCTGCTGCCAGCGTCGGCGCCAGGCGCGCACGAGCAAACATTCCGACCGGGGGCGAGCGCGGCGCGACGAAAATTGCACAGAGAGCGCAGGGGACCACACACGCACACACATTAGAGGCCGGCGGGGGGCGAAGAGGCCGCTGATGTTTATACATGCTCCCTGGCCGGGACGGCGCTCCACCGCGCGACGTCGCCGCCGAAAATCAATTCACAAAAAGGAGAAATCAATTCAAGAATCGCTGCCAAACATTCCAGCGTCCGTTGAACGGCGCGCTGCGTCTACAAAAGCAGCTGGCACCGAAAATCCCACCAGGATGAATCGCCGACTCCCTGGGGGTACGGGCGCTGTACCAATACCCGGGAGAATAATGGGGAGAGACGGGCACAGCGGGCGCCTCCGGCCCGCCGTCCGTCTGCACAGGCAGCGAGGAGAATAGTATCGATTGTGCGGTGGCCCGGCCGGCCGGTCCCAGGGGCAGCGGCAGGGGCCGCGGCGGCGCCGACAATCTGTGTGCGTGCCAACGGGTGCGGTCCGAGTGCCGGAGCGGCACGCGCGCACCGGCACGGCAGCCGGCCGCGCTGTCACGGCGCCGACAGTTTCCAATGACAGCCGGCGCGCTGTACGACACGAGCACGTCTGTCCGGACGGCGCGGAAGCCACGCCCTCGGCTCCGATGGCAGCCAGCTATTTCAGTCACGTAGTACTCTTTCAGCGCAGCGCAAAAACATGTTCCGGATATGGTCAGAGAAGTAAAGTTTCGATCATACCGCGGTTCGAACTCAAGACCTCTCGTTGAGCAGGACAATTCATTGCCGCGGAGAGGTGATGCCGCGTCTGAGTTCTCTGCCGATATCGAGCCTGTCGGGGGAGCTCAGCAAGTCAGCTTTGATCAACGTTAAGTCGCCGGTTGAGCCTTTGCAGATCTGCCAACAGACATTTACGTAACTCTCACGTCTGGGATGAATTTGAAAATGTTATCGGTTAACTGTTCTACCAAGAACGTGCCCGCTGTGCAAAACCGTTTCACATTATCGTTCATTGACCGGATGAAGGCTTTGGGGGTAATATGTACGCAACTCAAGCCGTGACAACGTTATTTTCCATTCAATATGATCCACTCCGGGGCCTGTTATAAGAAAACGAGTTCTGAAATTCGCGCAGGAGCATTATCAATTGTTCAACATGGGCGTGGGATGGTGTTGACATCTCCACCATACCCAGACGCTGCCGGATCGGGGCCGCGTGGGCCGCCCGAGACGCTCGCCTTGCACGCAAACACCGCCCTAAAACCGGCCGCTCGAGGTCGTCGCGGCGGTGCGCCAAATTGGGCGCCGCGTGCGTCGCTCACGTCTCGTCGGCGCAACTCTCCGCGGTACGGCCGTCGGCACCTCGACAGGCCGACGGAGCGCCACCCGACGCCCGTGTTGACGGACTTGGGAACCGGGCGCCTCCCCGCGGCATTACATCTGATCCTTCCCGGCGGCGGCGGCGGATCAGCTGGGACCAGGACCGGCGGCTGCGTGTGATGGGTGCCCGCGGGCGGCCGCCGCACTCCCACGACGGTGGAACGCCAGCACGCCAGCGACGCTCTAGGTTTATGTGTGTGTCACACGCACCTAAACGCCATGGTTTGGTGGCTGGTATGAGCGCCAGGTTTACTTGTGCAGCATGAACGAAACCGATAAACATATTTTCCATAAAACTAGTCCATCGCGCTTTCCGGCTACTCAGCACAGATTTAGAACTAGGTACGCCTTTGGTTTTGGCTCTAGTCTAGACTCCTGAGTCACGGTTGACTCGAGTCAGACCCACAGTCCCGACTCCCCACACAGGGATGAAACCAGTGTTTCAGTCAGCCCCGGGTAACCCAGCTGAGCCGCCAGTGGCTCTCAATCTCGGCTGACCTCGGTTTGAGGACCGCGGCCTCGCTCCAACGATAATGGAAGGCTGGCCGAGGTATGCCGATTATTTCGAAAATTAATCGCAGAGTCCCTCGACGAAACTACCGCATTGAGTTCTTCCTGGCTGCCTTGAAACCAACTCTTCCCAACCCGGAGCAATGTGGCCTCTCTCAGCAGTCGACATGCTAAATGGGGCAGTTGCCAAGCAGAAGCAGAAACCAAGGCCTGTCCGCATGCAACATAGACATTTAAATTGAAGTGAGTTTTCCTTACAGCTCTTTTGATCACACCTTTCAGTTTCACCGCAAACAGCAATCTCACCACCATCCCTTACAGCCAGGACTTTCCTAATCGGAATACTACCTATCCGCCCCTCCCCTCCCACCCGGGGATGGGGGGCCGGTGGCCGGTACCATCCACCAGGGAAGGGGGTGGGCGCGGGCCCCTCGGGACCCATCCATCACCCATGGCCCCGGGCGAGGGGCCGCCAGCACGCCGGCCGACCGGACGCGCAGCCCATCTTTCCGCCTATCCGTTGGCGTCTCGCGCGCCCCAATGACGCTTGCATAAGGGGAGACTTTATAGCATCCCAGACCACTGAAGAATTCATGCTTCCGATACATGCTGGGGTTCTGCTATGGTCATGCAGAGGTGTACCGAGGATAATGGCCCATTAGAAATTGTACCGCTGGGAAAACGGCGGTTACTCGATAACTATTTCTCTGCAGCTATTACCTCACGGCTCATGATAAGTGTTGTATTGACGGTGTCGAACTGAAGCAGGAAAGAAACCTTGGAAAGCCCTGTCAAAACTTGTAGAAAACTCTGCCAGGTGGAAAATCGAAGCCAAATGGTAGGTTTAGTGACGTCAAGATTCAATTATGTCCATTCCTTGTGATTTCCCAGCTCCAGATAAAAAGTTTTCGAGGCTGACGCGAGGAAATCGAAGAGCCAGACAAAAAAAAAATGAACAAGAGTGACGACACAGCACACGAAAAGTTAAAAGCGATATTCCGTTACTTATATCTGATTCTGAACGACGGAAACCACCATCGAGACCAATCACCAATCTGACCTGAGGCGGTCCAAAGCACTCGTGAAGCACTCACGACTGGGCGGCGACGCTGCCAGCAAAAACAGCCTCGCCGCCGCCGCCGCGGCGCTGTTGTGGCTTCTAGGGCGCCGAGAGTCGGCCGACCCACAGTCCAAAGCGGACCTTGAGCGAGGCACGGAGGGAGAGAGAGAGAGTGGGAGAGCTGACTGCACCGCCATCTAGTGGTGACCTTTAGCGACGCGACTCAGGTCAAGGGGTCAGGTGATAATATTTAGGCAATCGTCCTCCAGATCACTGGATTTTTGAACCAGTGTTTGTGTGTGTAGAGGGGGAGGCTGCGAGAGAGCGATTCCTTTATACAGTTTACAGTCAAATGTGTTACGGAAATGAAAAAAAAAGTTTGAAACAGAACGCATCCCTTACAAAAAAAGCGATAAACGTGGGCAAACGACCTCAGCCTCGCCCATTTGGAGTCGGTCGCGCCGCGCCACTTCCGGCTGTGCGGCGAGATCAAAGACCTCTGGTCTCGGCGGTCGCCGGCAGCGCGCAACAAACGCCCCCAGCTGCCCGACGTATGTGCCGCCCGGCCCACCGGACAACCTTGGGCGTGCAGGCGCGGAGAGCCTTCCTCGGAGCCGGCCGGCCGGTCGTACCGCGATAATCGGACACCGGCCGACTCGTTAAACGGGCAGGCCGCGGTGAACTCAGCTGATCGGACCGCCGCAGGCGGACGGCCGGCCGGCCGGGCGGGTGGGAGTACGGAGCCCAGCGCACGGAACCCAGCGCACGGAGCCGGGCGCGCACCGAAACCGGACTCGCTCAGCCGCGGTCTCCGGTCGATTTTCAGTCGCGGACGGCGACACGTCGCCATCGAACCAGCCAGCGCGGCGGTGTTATTCGCGCCGCGGTCACCTGAACAAACGTCCGGCGACGGAGAAGGCGCTCCGGCACCGACACAAACAGAACGGCGAGGCGCCGGCTTCCGCCGAGACCGCCCCGTGCCAACTGCGCTGCCCGCCACAAGGTTCGAACAGCAACTCTGACCTCTGAAAATCTCACCCCTTACTTTTCATCCATTCCAGCTTCATCCCTCCAACATTGTCATGCCAAGACCGTGTGTCCACTCAGTTTTCATTAAAATGCTAAATTGTTCTGTAACCGAACTGTCAATCCCAGTTGCTGTCTCCCAAACCCAAACCTCATACACCGACGCTGAACGCGCATTCCACAGCCACGTCTCACAACAGCTGACCGAAACTCTCAACAGCTGACCGAAACTCCGCCGCGCTAACCCCAGCTGCCGGCGCTCAAGAAGCCCTCGACATGCCGCAGACCATTCTACGTCGTCGCCCCTTGTTTTCGCAATCAGTGACGACGGCGGCAGCGGTGGGCCATGTCCACTGGGTGAGATTCCACACCCGTGAGACCAGCGACCGGCCAGAGAAAAGTACTCCTTTTCCGCCGACCGCGAGAGGGGCGAGGGAGCGCACGGGCGGCACCAGGAGCGCGGTGGCGGAGGCTCGGGCACCAGCGGCAAGGGCGGATAAAGGGTGGCTTAACGTGGTAGGCACTTGGACAATGTGTTTTGATTTTATCTCCGTCGATTTCCGGAAGGACGTGATGCCCCGCAGAATAATAGAAAGGCGTAATAAAAAAACGAAAACGAGTTAGTTGATACTCGAGCAGCACCCATGATAGAACTAGTTAGTGGATAAATAACCCACGAGCGCAGTAGAGCAGCACATAAAAATAATACCTATTCAACCAGGGGCTAAGAAGCAGATCATCACGACATAGCCAAGATAGCCGCGTTGCCACCGCGATATCTAAGGCGGGCTGCGACCGAGCCAGGTGCGGCAGCTGGGCCGGCCGGCACCCGCAGAGCGGCACGGGGCAGGTGCAGCCGCCACTGCCAGCTGAAAAGGAGCCGGCAGCTGCCGACCCGGCGCCCTTGTCCTCGCGCAGCTGCCGTCTTGTCGTGTCTACCCACCCGTGCCAGTCGAGGGTCTCCCCGTCGTGGGGACCGCTCACCCGCCGGTGGTCTCAGGACTGAAACGAGTCCAGGCACGGCCACCACAGGAGGTCACCGGCTGGCCATATCTTACGACAGGCGACCGCGACCACCGCGGCCAGAGTCGATGGTATGAAAGAGGCGTGAAGGACATCGTTTGCTACAATCATGGCGCGCGGCGCTGCGGCGGTGGCGGCGCAGCGAGGCATTCAGTGGCGCTCCACGGCCGATGACCCGGCGGGCGCGTACAATACCGGGTGAGGCCGCTCAGCTGGTAACGCCACATCCGCGCTGTTACGGCCACCGGCACGGCACTGTCGACCGCCGCCGCCGGCGTCACATTCCGTGACGGCAGCCGATTTCGTGACGTGACTATGTCGTGACAACTCCACCCGAGTTACGCCAGCTGGTCGAAAAAAAAACGAGAACGAACCCACCCCACCCCACTCGCCCAGCGCTCACACGAGCGGCGTACCACTGAAGATAAGCCGTCCACCAGAGACACAGCACGACATCTGAGCTGGGTACTGGTCGGACCCCCAACAGCTGGCGGCGGCGGGGGGAGACGTTGAACAATGGTCACTCTGAGGACGGCCTGCGGTGCCGGGCTCTTGTTTATGGTCGCCCAGCGGGCCCGGAGCGTCACCGGCGTCACTGGGCGTCACCGGACGTCATCAGGCGGCGGCGGGATGGTGACGGAGACGCCACAGGCGGGAGGCGAGACACGGTCCCAGCAGGCCGCAGAGAGATATCAACCCGATCTGCATTCCGCGGCCGCGCGCGGCAGGTTAGACGGACCGGCCAACGGACCAGCGGACCAGCGGACCAGCGGACCAGCGGACCAACGGACCAGTAGACTTCCATACAATGTAACGTCGGACTAACGAACCAACGGATTAACGGACCAGCGAACGAAGGGACCAACAAACCAACTGGCCAACGGACCCACGGATTAACGAACCAACGGACCAGCAGACCAACAAACCAACGGACCAACGGTCGGGCGGACCAACACGATACCGGTCCGGACTGGGAGGGCAGACGGAGGACTCTCGTCCTCTTTGGACGGGAGGATGGGAGGACGAGAGGACGGCGAAAGGCCGGCAAGAGGAAGAGAGGAGAGGCTCGGCTCGCTGGGTGCCGACAAGCTGTGCGCCGCGTGTGTTTGTGCGTCGGCGCGGCGCGGCGAAAAGCGGCGCGCTCGCGTCACATCCGCCGCCCCCGCGCCGGAGATGGGGTCCAGTGGTGCGCGGCGGCCGGGCGGCCAACGCGGCGCATCGCGACAAACGCGCCGCGCCACGCCGCGTCGGCAGCTGCCGCGCAGGGGAGCTCTCAATGCCAGCGCGACCGCAGTGGCTGGGCGCCGCGAGGGGGGGGGGGATGACAGAGGGGCGACTGGGGGGGGGGCGTCGTGACACCACAGCCCGCCTCTGGGGACCGCCGTCCCCGACCGCACAGAAATGCGGTCGAGCGAGGCACCGCAGTTGATTACACGGCAGGTCACAGGAAACCGCCGGCGGTATCACTACAAACTGTGACGCAAATGTTTCAGTCTGCAGCTGGTCGCAAGATACTACAGCAGTCTGCAGCAGCGAGCTGCTATCCGCCGCAGCAGGGCCCACCGAGCACCAGTATCTAGACACATACACCGCTACACGATCCGACAGTAAACGAGCGCAGACCAACCGAGGGAGTCGGCAGAGTTCAACGGCCACCTCTCCGTCCCACATCCCATCCGATCCCATCCCATCGGATCCCATCCCAGGCGTCCCGTCGGCGCTCGGAGCCGCACTGTGGTCCTGATGACTGTGTTTTTACACCGATGGCCGACTGATTAATTGTGTCGACTCCTGAGAGGCCGGCAGAGCGGCAGGGGTCCAAGACGCCCTCTCCGAGACGGCCGATCCATACTGGGCGAGAGAGAGAGAGAGAGAGAGAGAGAGAGAGAGAGAGAGAGAGAGAGAGAGAGAGAGAGAGAGAGAGAGAGGGAGAGAGGGGGACGAGGGACGAGAGAGAGAGAGGGAGAGAGGGGGACGAGGGACGAGAGAGAGAGAGAGAGAGAGAGAGAGAGAGAGAGAGAGAGAGAGAGAGAGAGAGAGAGAGAGAGAGAGAAAGAGAGAGAGGGAGAGAGGGGGAGGGAGAGAGAGAGAGAGGGACCAGGGGTATTTCTTGCGCCGTCACTCTATGCACGACCGTTCAATACAGCGCGATGCAGGCAGGCGAATAAATTGTTGACGAAACATCTCCGTGGCTGATCTGAATAAGCTCGCAGCCAGCAACGCAATAACGGCATTATACTGGTAAGCAAAGCGGCTCGGAAAACGCTTTCCCGGGTAATATCCTGGACAGTATTTGACAGGCGGTGTGGATCTCTCTCTCTCTCTCTCTCTCTCTCTCTCTCTCTCTCTCTCTCTCTCTCTCTCTCTCTCTCTCTCTCTCTCTCTCTCTCTCTCTCTCTCTCTCTCTCTCTCTCTCTCTCTCTCTCTCTCTCTCTCTCTCTCTCTCCCTGCGGACGAGTCAACATCTGCCGTCGTCTTGAGAAACAGCGGCAGTGGCATGGGACAGCGATGGGGCCGGTGAAGGGGGAAGGGGGCGGGATCGGGCGCACCAGGGGGCCAGGGTCACCAGGGTCCTCAGGGACGGCAGGACCGCCGACAGGGCCACCAGCAGGGCCGCGGACCGCCCCGCGTCAGCCGCTGGGCACTGAAGAGCGGCCGCTTTCGAAACCGACGGCCTTAGAGTGGCGCTCCAGTTCCGACGGGCGGTCGGGTGGGGAGGGGAGGGGTGGACGGGGAGGGGGAACAGCTGAAGCGTCGGCCTTGACTCAGCTGCCCGCAGCGGCGTGACGCTCACAGTGGCCGGCCTGGCGACCGAGCCGAGCTCAGACGGAGGAATGACTGCTGGAGTGGACAGTCTGGGCAGACTGGTGACTGATACTGGACTGAGTACTTGAGTAGTCTGTGCTGTTATCCGAGTTCAGACTCGTCAACCAGCGACTGACGACTGGACTAACCAAACAGCCTCCTCGAGGCGACTGAAGCAGCGCTGCAGCGGACTAGCCTAGCACCAGCGCAACGAGGACGACCAGCGATCCCACGAGCGCCATCCCCCGCCGCTAGAGGTACGGGCCGGGCGCCGGCGGCGGCGGCGGCGGCGCCCGGTTGGGGTTCAGCGCTCGGCGCAGCGGCGGCAGCCGTCAGCAGTGCCACGCGACGCGTCATCGGAGGAGGGTGTGCCGGCCGGGCTCCTGAGACTCATGACAGGAACACCACTGGCAGAACCAATGTCAGCCCGAGCGACAGCGGAACGGTCATCGGGGTCGAACTGATGATGTTACCAGCGGCGACAGCGCTCGACCCAGCTCGACGGGCCCCCGGTCGCGACCGACTCTCACCCGCTGTGCGTAAACACGGGGGCGAAATTCCGGCCCGGAACGCCCGGCCGGCTCGCCACAAACATGTTGAGTAATGAATCCGGCCGGCCCACAGCGTCCGCTGCGGGTCAAATTTGGCCCGGCCGACCGGGCTCGGAGACCCACTGGGGTCAGGCGACACGCACCCTGGCGATCTAGAAATCTTACAAGAATAAACTTACGTTCTTTTGGACGAGTGGTGGTTGGTAATATGCCAAATGATATTGCAGGCTTGCTAGGTTCGCAGAGACGTACTGTATTTAATGTTTAGAGAGCGTTTTATGTTTGGCATACGATATGATAGTAAGCGGCCTCGTACCTTGCCGGAATGCCTACTTCGAGTACGGAATTGTACGCGTTTCGCCCATTTCTCAGGAGCCGCCTGGATGATAAATCACGCCGTGGTGCTCGTTAGAAAATCCAGTAACATAAATACGATAGAGCCACTAATGCTGGGACTTCACTGAATCGGGGCTAGGGAAATGGATTCCGCATTAATTCTGGTGAATAAGCTGTTTTGGTGGGCGCTACCTGAGCATGCTCCATAAGGTGTTGCCCACATTTTCCAGTCATGGCTCGGATAGAAAACGTGCCTGTGAAAGCGTCGTTGAGTTTACATTAAGATTCAATATTTATTGTGGATGTTGATGGCACTGCTCAACAGAACAACGAATAAAGGTGAAATAAAATATGTTGTAGCTTCTTAGTGAAGTCCAGAACCGTCATGCAATGATTACCGAATGCCGCCAGCTTCGTTATGGACGAGCAAACTGGATAAAACGAAATGGAATTGTTCCCTGGATGATACAGACTATGGATGATACTATATATTATTTGGATGTTATCTATGTTCAAAATTGGGATGAAATGCGCCAAATATTTGACATGATAAAATTATTGAGCCGATGAGGCTTTCAATAATTTTAGCGTAAATATAAGCGAAAATACCTGAGCTTTTTAACTTAGAAAACAAAGCCATTGTGCGACATGGGATGTTATTGAAACGCTTTCACAATCAATGTTTAAGACGTTTGTTTTCGTAAATTTTTCTTTGGAAAGGACCTAAAACACTGTACAAATTGCGTTGGATTTTAACACTGGACTTGCGTCTGATAAACGGAACCCAATAAATCCCAATTCAAAGAAATGAATTAGGAAAATGATAACATATAACGTGTTGTTACCCATTCAAAATTTATACCTGACGGAAATTTTACAATTAATTTGCCAGTTTTTAAGACCTTAATATTTCAGGGAAATTAGAAGCTACCCGTCACTTCCTCGGACGAGTAGCCTCAAGTGAGCATTTAATTTCTGTATTCGATTGTAATAAATTTGTCGCGTGCTCCGATTCAGTGTTTAGTAACATCGACGGCAGATTTGTATAATCATATCTGATTTTTTTTATAAAAGCATTTCACACTAAAAGGTAGAATGTAACATTAGCCGCTATGCTTCGATTTATATTTTCGAAATATGCGAATAAGCCAGTCACATCAACGAGCTACAAGTCCTCAGAGTGAGGAAAACTGTCACGCAACGGAAAACTTGTTGAGCCTTTTCCGACTAGGAAAACTTGTATTTCCCTTCCTCAGCAAATTGTACGGTGGGTGATTGATCAGCTGTTCGATCGGGCCAGTATCCTTATGCGGAGGATCAGCTGTTCAGTCACAAGCGCCCTGTTGATGGGATTTAAAGATAGCGTCTGTTGAGAGTCCCACTTTTTGCTAGGTGCTGTGATTCTAGCCTCAAATATGATAACCTCGCTTCACCGTATCTTGCCCTATGACATTTGACGAAATTTCATTGGTGCACACGAAGGTTGCAAGTCCCGAGTAACCTATCTGCTTTCGTGGCAGTTGCCACGCATTTGCGAAGTCCAAAACCTAGTCGCACGAATGTCGGAACCAACGCCAAGCTTTGCTTTGGGGAGTTTCAGGTGCACATAGGATAAGGTTGAGTGGCTTACCTGTGTGGCATCTGTGTACGGCGTCGACGAATTGTCTGCACTTCTAATCACACGCAAAATATCTTCGTCAACCAGGCTGTCTTCCGGCTCACTCTTTATGTGCCGACGGCCGGTATGCGTCTGTGATTCGCCGTGAGGAAGCATGACCGCTGTGTTTTTGCTTCTGAGTGTGAGCGTACCCCAGTCAAGTCAATACAAGTTCCAGGTCCCGCAGGACCAAAGTCCCCACGTGCACACACCACGGCAGCCCGGCCAGAACTGACGCGCGAGCTCCACTTTCCGCAGCGTAGTGGCGAGCAGCTGATTTCGGTGAGGCCAGCTGTTCGGCAGCGGCGGCGCCGCCGACCAATCAGAGCTCGCCGCCGCGCACGCAGCCGCGTGACGTCACCGGCGCTGCGTGACCCGAGTATCGCCAGTCACAGAGGCGCGGCGGTGGCGTCGGGGGCATCTCCGTCGGTCCCACGTGACCCCAGGTGACCTCAGCGGTGACCTAGCGTCACTCGCAGAGGATTCGCGGTCACTTGAATAAAAACTCCCACGAAGCAGATACGAAGGGCCAAGTTTGCGCTGCGAGGGCAGACGTGCTAAATTGGACCCAAATGACCGGGGTTGTAAATCACCTTGTTGTTCAACTTTATTATGGATTGTCGGCGAGTGCCGACCTGTATCAAAGGGTGCCGCGGGTGATAATAGGGTGGGCTTATACTAGGGAAAGAGGATATTTAAAACCAGGGTACCGAGTTGGAGCCGGATGGAATGGAGCAGGACCTTTCTAATCGAAGAGGACATCGTCATCATGATCAGACGTACCGAACAATATTAAATATACGTTAATGCAAATGTTGGCGTATAGCAAACATGATATATGTACAACAAATTATTTTTGCTTTCAAAAGCTTTTAATTTGTTATTGATTTTGGCCAGTAGCAAATGTTACTTTCAATGTGAATTGACACACGACACTGAAACTTCGGGAAGTTCTTTCCCAATGTTAGACCTTTACCTTGGGCCCTTGAAAGCTTCCCGTCTATTCTTATGTAACCAGTGCTGAATAATACACTGAATAATTTACATTAACATTATCTTCACACTATTTTGATTTCCATTTCATTGAGTCAGGCAACAACCGACATGTATTTGACAATTTTATATCATTTAAGAAAAACGCAGGTAATTGTCGATGGAGAGTCTTGACATCGTAAGGAAAAATGATTTGTGTATATAATTATTTTTAGTGGTATGTATTTTAGTGGTATGCTATTTTAGTGGTATGTATGAATTCCAGTTACCTATATAGGTACGTAACTCTTCCAGCTCTCTCTCTCTCTCTCTCTCTCTCTCTCTCTCTCTCTCTCTCTCTCTCTCTCTCTCTCTCTCTCTCTCTCTCTCTCTCTCTCTCTTTCTCTCTCTCTCTCTCTCTCTCATTCTCTCTCTCTCTCTCTCTCTCTCTCTCTCTCTCTCTCTCTCTCTCTCTCTCTCTCTCTCTCTCTCTCTCTCTCTCTCTCTCTCTCTCTCCCCTCCCTCCCTCATGGCAGCAGCTGCTGTCTGGTCGCTGCTCCCTATAAAACCGTTTCTCCCCTCTCAGTCACCGTTTACCCTTCCGTTGGCCGGCGAATCGCCCGCATAGCTCCCACATTGGGCCACTGAACGCGCTTGGCCTGGGAACCAGCGCAGGGCCCGCCCGAGTGAAGGTTTTGTCTAGCCGTCTGAAGGTTTTACTACCGGGGGCAGCCTTGGCCGTCTGTTGGCTGAACAGCAGGGGACCGAGGCGTGGTAAGTTGGGAGCGGTCTGGGTAAGTACTGAAGGACAAACCAGATCTTGCTACCGGCACCAATCACCAACCACTTCCAGCACCACCACCAACACCAGCACCAGCACCACCCTGCTCGATCTGGAGTTTCACCGGTACCCTCTCAGCACCGACCAGGCTTGAAACTGAACCAGACGGGACGGATTGCTGGCCAGGATCACAGGATCAAACGGGCCGGCACGACTCGGCACGGATCAGCTGGGATCAATCGGTCCGCCCGGAGGCTGGCCAGCTGATCCTGCAGACCAAACCAATGTGAACGGCTGAAGGGAGAATCGAACACCTAATCAGCGCCCATGGAAACCTACCAGTTCCGTCCGACGCCGTCCCGACTCATTGTGTTCAGCCTGGAGCCGTTCGGTGCACATAATGCCGCTTCTCGCCCCAAAACTCGCCCAGACGGTCTCAATGAAAGGAGATCGCTCCGAGACGGTCGGCGCTGTCTGGACGCCAGCTGACTCGCGGAGGAGAGGGTGCGGGGCCGCCGACCCTCCCCTTCCCTCCCTCCCATCCCCGTCAGCTGGGCGGCGGGCTGACTGTACCGAGTGGGAGGTCGGTATATGGGCGAAAACCCGGAGGCAGGCGCCGGTGCTATCATAAGGAAGTACGGCCACCGCTCCTCGCGGACGGTTTGAAAAAGTGACCTCGCGGTCTACCGTCTGCTCTGTTAGACCAACAGCAAGGTCAGAGCTAACCGAAATTTCGTCAGCAGATTTCGCATGGGATGTTTTTACCCACCTTAGATGATTGTGGGAGCCATAACTGATAGTAATTGAATAATGATATTTCTTCTGGCTTTGAGATCCCTTCGCTTTGATTGCATATCAATTCATTTGCATATCAACATATCAACAAAACAACTTATGCGCATGGAGATAGGTAAGAAGAAATCAAAGGATAGCACCTAGAGATGTTTGTCTTATTCGTATTAACCCGCGCCGGGCCGGTGCTCTGAAATTCCGCGCCGGGCCGCGGGGGGGTGTTTGAACACCCCCCCCCCCTTCTAACTCGGCTCCTGGGCCACGTAGCGACACGCGGTAAGCGGCAATCGAAAGAACGTCCAAAATAAGGACGAAAACACTTCGGTCATTTTTTGGGTCAGGTCAAAGGTCAGGTCACCAGAGGTCACCAAAGGTCAAATGTTCACTATTTCAACATTTTGGAAACTGCCAACGGCTATCTCGGGAACCGATAGAGCTACAGCGCCGCAAAAAATCGCATTCGATAGCCCTTTTACAGACCTTTCTGAGTAATGTTTTCAGATTTGACCTCAGGTCAACGGTTTAGCCTCCAGAAGGCAAAAACTCCAAAAATAGCCGTTTTTACGAAAAACGTTTTTTCGGCAATAACTTTTGACTCAAAAGAGCTATGACATTACTTTTGCCAGCATCGTGTTCCTCTCGTCGAGACGCGTCGAATGAACTATAATTTGACCTTGAAAGGTCAACTTGAAAATTTGACCTCAGGTCAAGGTCATGACCTGACCGGAAAAGGTCATGTTGCATATCAGTCGATCCGCAACGTCGAGCCGAACACATCTAAGGCGTTTTCAGCGCTCTAGCACGCCTCTATCAGAAGTTATCATCGAAAAACTGTTAGATTCTGTTCGTGACCTGAGATGACCTCGGGGACATAACGAGGGGTCACAGTTGCCATTTTCTGGTTCAGTGTGTCTATTTTACCTACATCTCGATGTTTGAGAGTGTCTAGAATAGCGCTCGTGCAAAACAGGCGCTTTTCAATTTTCTCCCATTGACTTATAATGGAGAGGCCGCAAAATTGACCTGACCTTAGGTCAACGATATCAAAATTCCGAGATATACATTTTATAGATAGTGTTGCTCTAATCAATCGCTGAAAGTTTCAAGGCAATCGTTCAGTCGGTGTAGCTATGACGAACATTCTTATTTTTTCTGAGGTGAGGTCACTTGGCGTGACCTGGTGACCTGACCTAAGGTGACCTGGGTCTGAAATTTTCACAACATGTGCGGAAAAGATGCACGAACAGGTGTGCCAAAAACGGCGGCGCTCCGCGCCGCCGTTTCTGAGATATCTGCGAAAAACCGCAAGGGGGGTGTTCAAACACCCCCCCCCGGCCCGGCGCGGGTTAACATCATCGAATTATCTGAGATAAAAAACAGGCATTCAAAACTCAAGTCTATATTCTCCTAATGCAGCCATCTTTTCGTCTTTCAGTTGTGCTCGTAAGTGTCGAAAATGATCGTTCCCTCACATGAACTGCCGAGACTAAACTTAAAAAAACGGGGTCTTGTATCATCTCAGAAGTGCACTTAGGAACGGTTCGTATAGTTCGGGGTACTAAGGCAAACTCTAGCCATCGCTCGCGTTCAGAGACATCCTGTGAAAGACGTGCAGTTCATTTATTAATACTTACGGTGATGCCTGGAGAAACTCTGAGAGAGGTGTCCAATATTTTCCCATGAGCGGGGCGTGACGGACGATGATGCAATCTTCCGGGATCGTAAGCGGAGGATGAAGGTTTTAGATCCCCGGGGATTTAGATCCGGCTGAGGTAAAATCGACACTAATTTTCCCTCACTTATCAACGCGCGTGCATGCTGTCAGCGGAATCAGCGATTTGAAAATAAATTGGTTAAAATAAATTGGTTGGTTACTTAAAAAAGTACAGTTGTGGGTATGAAATCAAATGAAAATTCCCAGCGGGTCTGTGCCAACCCAACCGAGCGGGTCTATCTCAGTTTACCCGCAGCTCTGTCCCAATTCACCAATTCACCCAGTGGATCTGTTACAGTTCACCAGTTCATCCACAGCTCTGTCCCAGTTCACCGGCCGCCGCCGTAGGACTGCGCCTGTTCATAATGATCGTTTAATGACCGCTCACCACCGGAGGTCTGACCTCCACCGTCCCCAATTAGACGGAGACCCGCCTGTAGACATCAAATCGGCGGCTTTCAAGGTCCCCAGCGGACCAGGGCTCCGTCGCTGGGCCCGAGGCACACCAACTACAGCTCTGTCGCCGGGCAGATGGCGGGCTTTTCCAGGCGATACGACTCACGTCGCGCCTCTTCGGAATCGGTCAGTCTTTTCAGGAGTTGGGAATTGATCTTTGTTGGACTATGTTCACCATCCTGCCTGATCGAATCGCAGCTTCCTGCCCAACCGTCAGCGTACGCGTCTAACATTGGATTCAGCTACTGCCTACTGACTCTGCAGTTTTGCTTCTTTGGCGCCCAAAAAGGGGGGAGGAGCACAGAGGTATGTACGCTTCACTACGGTACGGCTTCGGGGAGGCAGCGCTTTATCCTCAGTTTTGCCAATGCGATCCGAAGCCGTGCTTCATGCCAACAGTATAAGTTAGCTTTGCTGTGGCATTCGATTACCCTTATAGAACAAGTCATCAAGGCTCGATACGGTTCCCGTGTCCTTCCGTATACAACATCTCCCTTTGAAGGAAAAAGTCAATGAACTGAGGTCATTATAGATAAGCTTGAATGTCTTTGTATAGCTAGCCAAATACTTCTTGTATCAATTCATAACTGTTCCTTGATAGCCATCGTACCCCCCCCGTCATTTTCCCCTTTCTCGCTTATAGTTCCCATCAGCCCTCATCTCGCCAGTCCCTTTTCACCACATCCCTACCTCATGACGCCAGCCCCGACAGTCGCGTCGCGTGGCGTCCCGCGGCCTGTCCAAATGTCCGGCTCCGTGTCATTCGGTCTCGCATGGCCGCCTTTATCGCCGAATTTCGACGTTGCCCAAGACAAGGTCAGGCTCTCGCAATGACCAGCACCGATTTCTGCCTGGAAACAGGCGTCGCCGGCTCCACCCGGGACGCGTGTCTTGGAGAGCTGTGACTCAGCAGAAGGGATGGCCGCTGGGCGGCGCCACGGCGCACAGTGGAGCGGGTCGATCGCCGCCCGCGGGCTACTTTAGGGTAGGTCGCGATACCGGGCCGATGGCGAGGAATGCTGTTCGCCGGGGTGATGACGCTGCTAATGACCGAAGGGGAACGAATTATAGGCGAGGTGCAGTGTTACGTTGCCGCACTGCACGCAGAGTACTGGTCTGTGCACTCGGTGCAGGCGATGCATTGATGTGTAACACAGACATCATCATGTTTCCCTAGCAATTAAGTGAAATCTTCATGCAACAGGAACAGTCGCTGAGCCAGCCACAATTCACATCGAGTTCATTCAGCAATGATTTGCTATTTTTGTATGTTAGATAAATTATTCGATCAATGAACTCCGAAAGGAACTGATGCAGAACAGTTAATTTGCTTTTGGACTTTGGTCTGAGCTGACAATGAATATTGAATAACCAAGTAAATGACCGTAATGCACGCTTATACTCCCGAGTATGTACACGCCGATTCCCCCCCCCCCGCAAATTAGCGGTCATTGACATTGTCATTCGCTATACCCTGCTGTGTTTTCGTTCCGCCAATTCAAGGCGAGCGTACCCGCACATACAGCCCATTCATGGAGCGGGTCACTGACACCGGAAGGGCCGTTTCCGGTGCAGTCCCGTGACCCCAGTGGGCGCTGAAGGTGTGTACCCTATTCACCCGTCTGGAGAGCGAGTGTCTCCTATGGGGACAGCACAGGTGGGGTGGGAATATGAGAGAGGGCACTGAAAGAAGAACAGAAGGAGAGAGAAGAGAGAGAGATAGAGAGAGAGAGAGAGAGAGAGAGAGAGAGAGAGAGAGAGAGAGAGAGAGAGAGAGAGAGAGAGAGAGAGAGAGAGAGAGAAAGAGAAAGAGAGAGAGAGAGTTTGTCCTCAGATATGTGCTAAAGCGTCTGCACAAAAACTGGTAGTCACATCAGCATAACTTAGGCATCCTCCTTATCCCACCATTCTTTGGACCTGCGCTGGTCACACTAGGCAGAAAAGTCCCAAAACAATGTGCCAAACTACCACATCATCGATATCGACTTTGATATTTTACCTATACATATATCACATACCTAGCTGCCGGGATAAGGATACTTTATTTTTATCACCCTTCCTATATTGTTGATACCTTTCCGCAGTCATGCTGGAACTGGTTTGGATCATTTTTCTGCTGACTGCAGCGTAATATTATTTTCTCACGGATCTGTCGAGCTAGTTTTATTATAGTGGACGCCTTCGCAATCGCCAGAGGTCTGAGAACTTCTGTTCGATGTGTATAGTTGGGTGGAGCTGAGTGTTCGATTGATTTATCAGCTTGTATGTGGCGAACAAGTTACAAGAACACTTCAGCATCTCAAGTACTCTTCCGTGAAAGGGCTCGCTTCGTAGTTGTGACCTCGACGTTTGCAATCAATGTGTTTTACGCACAGCTCATCAGCACGAAAAATGATCGATAAAACATTACCTACATTTCAAAAGGAATCAAAACTAAAGGGTGCCATCTGATGACCGATAAGCACATGCTCGTTTGAACTAAACCATCAGAAGGCTATTCACAGATAGTTCCTCCGCATTTTCATAGTGCGTTTACAATCATTACCACTTGTCGCGCAACATGAGGGACGATACCCATTTGGTCGTTGTCAAATCCACATAAGTTCCAAGAAACCCTTCCCCGACGGCCGACGGGGCCGGGCCTGCCTTCATATGCTGATTTCAGCCCCAACTCGTGCCCGTCAGCTGGTGCTCGTGTTTGCAATCATAATGTTTGAATAACTGAACCGAATATGCATGTAGCCCAGCTGGTGACTGCTTATTTCCTATTCTGGTTCGCAAATGTTTTCGTCGAACAGAGCCTGACGTGTATTGCATGTTTTAACAGGCAACGGTGCATATCCAAGGCTGTCTCGACGTGTTTGGTTTTTATGTGATCCTGCTTTGTTGCGCGATGGCTCTGTTTGATCTTACCCACCGATTGTGAAGGTATTATTATAATAAGACCATAAATGTAAACGTGTTTTGAAGCTGACAGTGCACAGCTTTATCCTTCTTAGTGGCACACTATCCTTTCCAGTGACATTTTGTTGGAGTGGGACTCGCCGCCAAGGTAAAAGCTCCGATTGGAAAAGCAATTGCTTTATGAGAAGGTGAAATAATTGGATGGGAGCCAGTGGATGAGTGCTAAGATCTAAAACAGGGCCTGTCACCAGTCAGATAATGATCATCATCAGAATTTACCTGTCTATTGACCTGTGAAAAGCCTCATCCCATTGGTATACCTACTACATGTTCGTTGCGCACTTTGATAAATGCAACATCAAACGCTTATATAAGTAGTGGCATACGGAGCATTAGCATTTCCTGGCGGCTTACGAAGGTGGGCTTCAGCCATTGTCTACTTCTGTGCCTAAAATTGGACCCTTGATTAAGCCAGTGCCATACATGCATCATATGCTATGCCATCCAGCCCAGTGGAGCCACAATCGTTTGTCATGTCAAGTGATCGCCTGATGATAACATATAAATATAGATATATGATGTAGGCAGGACACAGCACAGATCGCGAAGTGGCCATTGAAGTTGGAAATTCACCTTGCCTTCTGGATATACCTAATAATGTTTCGATTAAGATTGATGAACTATATAGGATAACTGTTCTAGTGAGTAAGTAAAATATTATAATAAAGGAACAAACCATATCATATAAAATAGACACTCTCGACATTTTATGTGAAACGGAGGTGAATATGATATAGTAGACTTTATATCAAATCAAATGTTGCATAACATGTTGTTTAGCTAAGAAATGCCACTACACACACAGAAATATTGAGCGATGTCAAGTTCAATATACTCGTAAATAGTTCAAATAGCTTCAAAGTTCTGCTTCACGTAGTAAAATATCTTTAGTTTAAGTATTTACGTGATAAACAAGCAAGGTATCCGTCGCACAACGCCATAATAAGTAAAGCCATCAAGAATAAGCTTGTTTTTATACGACGTTTATTGGTTAACTAACAAACATCGGCAGTTTTATTACACCACACAAGCATCTTTACGCAAAACAGGATAATGTAACAGCATAACAGATGTTCAAATACCTAACTGATATGTTTTCATGCAAAGCAAGTGTATCCATAAGCGAATGAGTGTTGTGTCACACTGGTAATTGCGGTACACATCCAGAGCACCGTTCGTTTACGTCAACCCGTGTAAATGTAGCGAAATTTTGAGCTAAATGCTGACGGCGGCGGCGCCATTTTCGCAATCTGTCAGTTGTGCGCCGGGGACCGCGGGGGCCGGCGGGGGAGTGTTGTGGCTGCAGTGCGCAGAGTGAGTTTGCCCATTCTTGTGACATCAGTGAGATAAAACAGTGCTGTGGTGTTTATCTAGTTGGATAATAAGCTGAGTAATGAGTGAATAAGTGAAATACTGCATTGTGGTCATTGTCTGATAACTGCAATCAAGACCGAGTCGGAAATCTGAAGCGGAGCGACATCGGAGGAGCTGCTGGAAATTATCCAGCTTTGTCGGAGTGCTAAGGTGGGCTTGTAATTTTTCAACTGAACTGCTGTCGTGTTATGAAAATAATGGATACACTTTCATGCTTTTCTATGGTTAATTAGGTATAGGTATGCTTATATTTTCTCAGATAGGCAACAGAGAGCCGATGGCTAATTAAATGAACGATAATTTTGGCACAGTGAAGTAGTGCGTACAGATGACATATTTTTTATTAATCAATTACGGGCAGTTGACGGGAGACGGGCGGTGGCTGCGGCCTGTAGCGGCGCCCATGCGTTGTGAAATATCAGCTTATATATGTTACGGGTCATATGCTAACTTGGGCAGTATGCAAACTGCCCGGGCAGTATGCATACTACCCAACAGCCCGGGCAGTATGCATACCGCCCGGGCAGTATGCATACCTCCCGGGTAGTATGCATACCACCCACCTTTTTTCTCACGGGCAAGATGTTTACTCGGGCAGTATGTTGACTACACTTCGTGAGGCTTGTTAATGCAATAACTCGCGTATATATGTGAATGACAAACGTTTTAACCTTCCGGGTGGTGGGGGGGGGGCATTTATTGTCCCCCCTTAGTTTTTTTTTCGATATATCTCCAGAATTCCGCTGCGCCGATTGCCATCAAACTTTCAGTACCCTCCCGGGATCGTAGCTATTACACATTGTGACTAAAAATTTTCCAAAGGCTATGATAGGCTGGCCGCTAATGACGTCGGAGTGACGTCATTTCTGCCATTTTCGACCCAAAAAAGGTTTCGCGGGAAGAGCTGTCAGGCCTACAGCTTTATAGATACAGAAAATGTTTAAGAATAGGTATAAAAAGGGTCGAATTAGAGGGCTACAAAATTGCAATTTCGGATTTTTTTTTATTTTTAGATTTTGACCCCCCAAAATCAAAAAGTATTTTTTGAATATAATAGGCAAAAAAATCAAAATATCCAAAAAGTTTTTTTTTTGTGAATTTCGAAAAACGGAAAATATGTGATAGTACCTACCGCCTTTTATATCCACATACCAAACTTGAGATTGATTCCTCTTTTTTGGCAAAGTTATAGCGAAAAAAGAACTGTTCAAAATTGATGACGTCAAATTTTGTCGTCGTCGTTTCATTTTACTCAGTTCACGCTTCACAATGACAATGACTTGTTGGCCACTGGTTATTCAACAATGGATTTGGGAAAAAGTAATGTCAACACTTTATTGTTATTCCAATCCTCATTCCATCCTACGATCGATCAATCACGTTTGACGACAAAAATTATTCTCGGTCAATCTATTGTTATCTACAGAGCCATTTATATTCTTAATGTGGACATGGATTACACAACTTTAAGTCGGAAAGCGGGCAGTATGCAAACTGCCCAAGCTTTTGGGCGGTATGCATACTGCCCAAGGGGTCGGGTAGTATGCATACTGCCCGGGCGGTATGCATACTGCCCGGGCTGTTGGGTAGTATGCATACTGCCCGGGTAGTTTGCATACTGCCCAAGTTAGCATATGACCCGTAACATATACATCATAAGGTATATACGCTAATCTAACTTTTATTTCCGTCAGATGTCATGTCGATTCTTAACAATAAACGACAAACAAACAAACGTGTTTGCAGCATGGGGTAGGCATTGAGCATCACAATGTTTCGTTGCATTTAGCTAAGGCTCGCGGCTGGCGACAACGTCCCGCCGTGTGTCGCTTGCGTTACAAATTTTGCGGGCCCAACATTAGCTTTACCAGAAAAAATCGTTATAATAACCGTCATATTTGTGTAAATTTACCGCCATGAATTTGTGTACGATTACCACGCGAGTGTTCCTTTTGGTACTTTTTACCAAAAACACATATTTGTGCGTAAATGTAACGCGAGATCCGCGGTAAAGTTACACTGAAAGTGGTTCTCCTACACAATAGTGAAGCACTCCGAAGCTAGCAAAACACACATATAAGTGTTCTTTTACGCAGAAAACAGAGTAATTTTACACCAAAAAAATGTTCCTTTTGGTACTTTCAATTACACCGTTTTTCCGCTCAATATTTCTGTGTGTGTATAACATGCGTGACCAACGATCACACAACCATATCTGCATTTGCAACATGCATGCTTTCATCTTTTATAATGTCAGATAATGTTGATGTCAGACTCACAACACCCTCAACATGAAATTCCTGCGATAGCACACGTATTTTTGTCGAGTGTTCGGTAATGTTACATGTTTGTTCCTTGTCAACAACTTCGTACAAATGGACTGATTGGTTAGATATTCACACGTTTACAAGCTGCATAGAGTGTGCATTTTATGGCATACATTACACACTATGACCTTAGCTGCTGCTTCAAAGAGCTTCTCACTGCATGACACGAATACATACTGAAGCGTGAGACTAGCTTGACAAACGGGTTGTGCTCCCCTTGGACATGACTTTAGAACGTCGACAACACCTCCCATCCCTGATACAGCTTCAAGGAGGGCCTCAGCGGACACAGGGCACCGCCTCTGAGCCGTCAAAGCGGGACCTCTCTAGTGACACGAGCACTCAGTGCCTTCGTATCTCTCCAGCGCATGTCTGGACGACACTATCGCACAGCGCAGACCGGCGCGACATACAACAGGGACCTCCCGAGGCCGCGAGACCGTCTTGAGACCGCAGGGACCGTCCCAGGACCGTCCCACCTGCCTCAGGACCGGGTCTGACACCTGGCTGGAACCAGAGATCGCCCAGAGATCAGATCAGATCAGATGGTGCAGACTCGCTGACTGCTCGGTCCCGGGTGTGTCGTGTACCCACCGCCGGTGACGCGTCGCGGCGGTCACCGATGATCAACTGGGCGCCATATATGGAGAGAGATGGGTGCTCAGTATGCAGACAGCGGCTTCTAGGGTATACAGTTGGCGATGTAAGCTTGTACTGAGTCACAGCCGGTCGCGACATGTCCCCGTTGATCGTGGAAACTGGTTTTAAAGCCGCTCATGTCAGGGCGTCGAGGCCGCGGCTGGTATTCGTCCGAGCGAGCTCGAATCAGATGAAGCGGGCTAGTTGGAGTCAGCTAGAGTCGAGTGCAGTAGACTCAAGTCCGGACTCTCAGTTCCTTTCGCAATGCCCACTTTTTGTGGTTGTCTGTGAAATGAAAAAAGGTTATAATAACAACAATGACAAATTTAGGTAGCGACGTACAGTGGGTCTATTTAAGATCTCCAGAGCCACCACGTGGCGCTACGGTCGGGGTAGGGCGAATCCAAATCCCGAGGGAAGTGAGGTCACCGGTCATTGTGGGGGAAGGAGGGAGGGGGAGTGACGCGGTATCACGGCGCATGGGGCGTGCGTAGCGCCGGGAGTGGGCCGCCCGCCACTGCGCCGAGGCTGAAGGGAGGGGATGATGGTTGCGGGTGCGTTCACTCCGGTATGGTGCACTGAAAACAAGTTGAAAGAACGTAATGCAAAAGCATCTTAAAATATTCCACACTTAGGTTTTTTGGGTATTAGGGTACACTGGCTTAGAGGCGAAGCAGAACGTCTGGTTCATGAAGAACACAGACAGTGTTTCACATAGACCGAAGACACGTGCTGCTTCTTCGCGTGCAGTCTTAGCGGCCTCAGGGGGCTTCAACTCGACCAACACCGGTTCTTCTTCGTTCTCCCTAGTCACGTGATATTACGTCACGCAAAGCGCGCGAAAGATAAACCCTTTGAAGGTTTTGCACGAACTAGCATCAGGTTTAAGAAGAAGGGGTTGTGGTTTAATCAGTGTAATGGCTTTCATCAAGACCACGCCCGCGGTACCACGTTCTAGCGTCTACCGGAAGCGATCGCCATTTTTCGATCGCGTTGGATCACGCTTTGTGCAGTGACGAGCGGCTGGTGCAAGACTGGGTGAATGGCAAGTAATCGAATATTGAAGAACTGAAATAAGGTTTATTTTTGGCTTGTCAAGTGTTGTGTATATCTATATTACTTGTGATTGACAATGATAAGCAATATCACAACGCTCTTCAAATGCATGGATGAATGCATTGGATGAAGAAAGTTCATATGCAAGACCAATCAATGCAGTAAGTATTTATATGTTGTATTAATGCCCCATAGCTTAAATTATGCATGTGGTATTTAGACAAATCTTCCAAATGAAGATAAATCAGGAATAGAATCAGCTTGCCATTTTGGGGTCAGCTGATTTAGGTATAAATTTGGCTGATTTTAATAAACGTAGGTATGTTCTTGCTGATTAGTGCAATATTTTATCTAGCTGCACTTTATATGTTAAGTGCATTATTTTATTTTTGGAGTAGGCTCATGGTCTCTGAAGTCAATCTAAGTTTCTTAACTCTCTGCCTGTTGAATAACGCATCCGCCCGACTCTTCATTCTAGGGGACGAGGCCATCCCGCTCTGATTGAGGCCCTGGAGTCTGAGGAGAGCGTCCTGGCGCGCGGAGACGTCGACATCATCGAAAACGCTGGCTTGAAGCTGCAGTGATGGAAGGAGAAACTGTATGTGATTTGGGAGAATGCGATATCGCCACCCGGCTGCTGACATGGGCGATAGCGCATACTGTGTTTGGGAAAACATCCACTTGCTAAAGCTAAAAATGTGTTCATATTTGTACAGAAAGCAAACCTGAGCGTGAAGGAATCAGCCTGAATAATTAAACATGCCCGAAAGGCTCTGGAGTTCTTTGGCTTGGATGTGTAAGGCAAGTGACACGGCCGAGGGGAAATCGTTCCTGCAGGCTGATTGCGGGCTGATCGCAGGCGGAATGCAGGCTGGTTGCGGGCTGATCGCATGCGCTGGTTGCGGGCTGGTTGTTCCTGACTGTAGACTTGCAGGCTGATTGCTCAGAGTAAAGAGGAAGGTAATAAATTTTAATGTGTTTTAAATACTGTGTTTGCGCAGCAGATGTGACGGCGCAGGTCGATAGCCATGCATGGGAGGTTCAATAGACGAATGAACGGGGATTTTGCGGTGTTGCAATAGAACTGAAAGGGTTCTACAACCGATATTCAGAACACAGGGTGGTTTCCCTATAAACCTCAGGGACTTCTTCACAGACCCTTTGGGGTTCTTATCTAGGTGCTAAGAACGCTCTTATTATAAACCCTAAACCTCATAAGAGTCTTTGGAAGAATCGTGTGGATTCTTTTGATGAGAATGCAAAGCCGTCTACGTGAAGAACCATGGGGGTTCTGAAAAACGGTGGCATAACATTTTACCCCACAGGGGTCTAAATACCCCTGTACGTTCTTAACGTTCTTCCAAAGTGTTTTCAGTGTGGTATCCTGTTCATGTGGAACCGGCAAGAACGCGACTGAAGGCCGAAGGGAATCATTATCTCAAACAAACGGGCAAGCCAGAGGCAGCGTCAGTTCCAGCCAAAATGTTGAACAATGATAATTGAAACAATCTAATACGTATTCATAGCATGCAACTTTTCAGTCGATAGTTGCATGATGCTTTTCATGATGCATGATGAGGCTTTTCTAAACTGTTATTTGAGTTAGATATTTTTCATTTGGCACGTTCAGTTTTGGTGGGGTTTATCGGGTCGAAAATAATCAGAAAAGAAAAAAGAGTTTAAATGGCTCCAGACAAATGACCAAAAATATTTTCCTAAAAAATGAAACTTAGCTAAACGTTTATAAGCGATAATTTTGACTTTTGGGGAGGATATTGGGGAAAGATATTGGGGAAAGATGTCATCGTGCTTAGCTGTGTTGCAGTAGAAGGAAAGGTTTTGATTGTGTCTAGATAAAACCAGACCCGGGAGTGGGGCTCGAACTCACGACATCGCGTTCAGCTCACAGGTTACCCAACCTCAACGCCACGAGCACCTATCGCCCTGCGCAGCTTGCTCAGTGTTTCGGCTAAAGTTCGGCCAAAGTGTCTGACGTCTGTCAATGTCACGAGGCGAAACCCCAAGGTAAATGTCCGTCCCGGTAGCTCGGTCGGTAGGTAGAGCGTTGGACTCCATGTGCCATGTGGTGAAGGCGCACGTCCCGGTTGCAAAAGTGCGGGTTCGAAACACGACGTGTGCTTGACGTTTTTTAGCCTCCTGACGGGTATGGTTGTGGTTGGTGGCAGGCCGCTGCCAGGCGAAGTCAGCGAGGGGACCGGCCGTGCGCGGCTATTTGCGCACGTTAAAATTTGGACTCTAAACCACAGACCATTTTGCCATAGACTAAACCTAAAAACCATAGTCTGCAATAGACCAGGAATTGCTTGATCGGAGGGTAGATGGCAGGTTTCAACGCTTAACAAGCTCAGCTTAGCGGGGACTCTGTCCTTGTGATTCCTTCCATTCAAAAGGTTCGGGCCAAATTTATATTAACATAGGGGGAGCCGAACCAGGTTGGGCCGAGTTGAACCAGGCTGGACCGGGGTCATACATGCAATCATAGTCAGACAAAACAGAAGTTAATTTCGGGTCAAATATTTTTATTAACTGATCTTATTGTTTTTTTTTTTTTTAGCTTACACGTAAGTTAGCTTTTTATAACTCGAGACTTCATGCACAGAAATGTGGCGTTCGTCCACTTTTCCTCATCGTCTCTTAGCGACTAGATTTCATGTGGTGGCGGAACGGGGGGGGGGGGGGGTAAGGAGGGGGGCATCGGGGCACCGTGCCCCCGTTTGATTTTGGCATTTTAACATTAGCCCTATGGGCGTTGCATGGAAAGAATGGGACCAAAAGTCGGCAGTGCCCCCACTTCATTAAAGGTGTTCCGCCGCCACTGCTTGATTTGACCCTAAAGGCGTCTTACCAGCAAAAAAAAAAATCACCTTCGTTGTACCTAAATCTTTGCCCAAGGGCGCGCTCTACGCAAGAAACGCCAGCCGGTCAAAAAACTGGCGAACGAATACGATCTCTCTAGTGCTTGAATTATATTCAACGAAAATTTCAGGAGACATAAATAATCTTAATCCTTATAGCTAGGCGCTCGGAGCATTCGCTAGCATTCCATTGCCAGCTGCATTATCAACGCCACATTTGCATTACTCTGGGTGCATCATAAGTAACAGTAGGTGAACCGGCCACAGCAAAACCATGCCTCATTATCCTTTCCTTCCAAGCTGCCAAGCTAACCGGCCGCCCGGCCTACCACCGCGATATGGAACAACACTGGAGTGCGCCATTTGCCTACGGCAGTGCCCCACCGCGCCGGGGCTGTTTGACAGGTCACCCGCACCGTGACCTCGCCACCCGCCCCCCCCCCCTCCCCGCCCACCTCCCCATCGGGCCCAGCTCGGTAGTGACCTCTCCTTGAATTTGACATGGACTCGACTAGGGCTCAACGCCATCTAGTTACGTCTGGAGATCCTAATAAGATCCACTGTACGTACAGTCTGTCTTAAAAGTACCGCGCAAAGTGACGGTGGATCCATCGAGCCTGACTGAGGAAGGGCCTGCTAAATCTGGGTCACCGAAGCAATTGACATCCTCGTCCATTCCCTAGGTCAATTGGTCGGTGACTTTCAAATTAAAGCAGACCCTTTCTCGGTCTGGCTTGATGGATCCACCGCCACTTTGCGCGGTACTTTTAAGACAGACTGTACGGTTCTCCAGGGTATTAGTCGCTGGTCGCTCGGCGAGCGGGAGGGCAACCAGTTCCGCCCCTGTATCGCGTGACCCCTTGCTCCGCCCAGTTACGCACGAGCGTACTCCACGCCGCGTAGTAGCGTGGGGAGGGGAGGGTTAGGATGGTGGCATGCGTAGAGGCTAGAACCGGTTTCCACCGCCATGCCACCGCCCAGCGACATGGAGCGGGGTCAGTGACCAGGGCGCAGGGAAAGGTCAGAGGTCAGCTATAACGTAGAGCTTTGTGTCTCCCCCCCTCCGCGTGTAACGACGCACGACAGCGGCCGGCCGCCGATCAGGCTTGACATGTCAAGGTCACCCGCAGTCAACGGGCTCGGAGGGTTGGTCGAGTGCGCGTCCGTGGCTGACGACAGTCTCGACCATGTGCTATGGTGCCGATAACTAGACTAGTGTGGGTAATAAGTTTTTGTTCAGTGCATATGGCTGCTGGCCGCTGGGGTGTGTCATCTTGATATGATGCCTTGTAACGTGTATGATACGCTTAAAACCTCGCTGGCAGTGGCCGAGAGGAGAGGGGGAGGGGCGGAGAGGGGGGTGCCGCCTCCACATGTTTATTTTTGTTGATAGCTGCGAAAGCTGAAATTTGGCAAGCCTGACCTTTGATTCAAGCTGAATTTGTATGACAGCAGCTGTATTTTCACCCTCGCCCATATTGGTGTTTTGCCAGCGTCTATCGTAAAGGGGGGAGGAGGGTCCGTTGGACCCCTTTGCTGTTCAGCCCCTGATCGAGCTAGAGCTTCGCGGAAAAAGAGCGTGTTGCCCGTGACGAGAGGAGGCCGATAATACCCAATTTTAAGGTCCTAGGTCATTGGTTGACAGGTCAATATACCTAACTCAAAAGTCGGGGAATCTGGACCTGTTAGAGCTTCGTAAAGTGATTGCGGGGTGCTGATCACGAATTTCAAGTTAGTTTTTATCACAGATGATGTTTTCGTGCATTTAGGCCAGGTCGGGTCAGGTCAGGTCAGGTCACATGTTACGAGGGAACCAAAACTACTTCTTAAATGTTCAAACGGTTTCTAAATGCGAAATCAACTCCAAAATCTACCCTAGAAACATGTAGAACTCGCAAGAGTGAACAAAGGTCATCAAAGGTCAGTGACCTGACTGACCTTCACGTGACCTTGATAGTTGATACCCACTAGAATCCATGGGATCAATATCCTTTCACATGTTTGATCGCTTAAAGCCACAAAAAGACAATGAAACGCGCTCTACTCGAAATACGCCAAAACGCGATACCGGCCAAACATGGTCTTGGAAAACAGGTCACAAGTCAAAGGTCTTTTGAGTCAGGGTCATATGAATAATAGGGTAAGCGTAATATTGATTAACTCGAGGGTAATGAAAGTTTCGTCGCAATCAGCCGCTTTTTGCGCGAGTTATTTGCGAAAAACTGAGGGTAGGAGGTCTGCTCGACACCCTCCTACAAGTGCGAAGGTTAAGGTCAGGCGGTTGACCAATGACGTCAAAAGTGAACCTCTGTAAGGTCCCAAAATGTCGCGACGTCGCAGCACCCTTAGTGCCAGGGGACTTTTCAACGGGGAATGAAGCTTATATGATCTAGTACTATCTCCCAGAGGCCTCACAACTTGTATGTAGCTATCTCGTATTTTTCTTAAGAGTCACCTGAAGTCAGGTCGGTCACTCAACCTCACGATTATTAACAACTGGGAAATATGAAAGCTGTTATTTTGGCGCCGGGAGCCATCTAAAGCTGTCTCAAGCGCATTAATGCGCGATTTATACAATCTTTGCAAGCCCCAGCATTCACTTTTCCATTCTTACAGTTAGGCGACTTAATTTATGACGTCACTAAGGTCACAGGAGTTTTCACCAAAAAGTCCCGATCAAATTGAGCTAGCGAGCCAGGAAGCCACCAGTGGACTTGTGAGGACCTACCGAATCGAAGAAGCTATATGACCTCCTTGGGCCAGCTTCGTGGCCTGAGTGGCTCTGCCCTGACCATGACCTGATGTGAACACCTTAAATTGACCCCAACAAAAACAAAGCGTATACTATTCGACGCGCTTGAGCATGCAAAACTCGATGATGCCATTATCTTGGCTCTGTAACCACTTAAGTGGTGAAGTTGTTTACCAAAAACCGATCCCGCGACTTGGAGCACTTATACTGACCTCAGAGTTTATCGGTTGACCTGAGACATTCAACTCGGATACCAGTTGCTGCATTTCATACGACGCACGCGCTCAGTTTTATCCGGAAAGCGCTAGCTCAATTAGGGGCAAAAAGACGGAGAGGGGTCGTAATCGCCCCCCCCCTCGGCCGGGGTATATGCAGAAAACCCAAAATTTCGTTGAGGGTTAAGCACTGAAGTGATATTATGATGCGAGAAGGTATAGGTCAAAACAAGTATGCACACGAGCGGGTGTGAATAAAAACTGTGTTCGAGTTATGCCCTTTTTATTATACATTCGATTTGCTTTAGTTATTGGTAAGAACAGATACAACCAAGAACAGCGCCCCTGAAGAAAAGGTGGCGCACCGGACGGGTGCGATTTTAAGGTCTAAACTCTAAGGCCAGTCGGAGACCTCTAAGTTTTAAGTTCGGATCAAGCGCTGAATGTTAGGGGTAAAAAATGGGGGCAAAAAAGCATCCCGATTTTGGCAGCATCGTCATGCTTTGACATGGCACTCATCCACTCCCTCGGCCGAAATATTATTTCCTTTTTGCACGAATTCTGGCATAATCCCGCACATTATGCTGCATGTTGTTTGCCATGAAAAAAAAAACAATGCATGTTCAGCTACGTTCTGCGCAGGACGCACTAACCTAACCGCCATCCCATCATCCACCACTAGCCACCATCCCGTTCTGTGCCCCCTTCTACCACACACGAATCAGCCGAGATAATAGTCAGTAGGGCTAGCGCTACCCTATCCTCCCTTCCTGACTGCACAGCGCTAAAACCCAGAGCCGAGACTTCCCGAGCGCGACCTCTGACCCCACGCGGTCCGAAGGGTCGGCCGATGCCTAAGGGCGCGCCGCGCGCCGGCCACCCGAATAGCCTCTGCCGAGTCTCCCTTTCATACACCGTTTACTACGCGCTCGATTCATTCATGATTCTGTGTTTCCGCGTTCCTCTCGTTAGATGGCTCTACTGATGTCATAGGCGATCCCAGGAAGATTGCGGTCAGAATACCCCAAACGGCAGAAAATGAGGTTTTTGGTGAATATCTCGGAAAGTATTTGGCATACAACGATGCAATTTCACAGTCTCGTGGTAAATGTGCAAACACATAATTCGGGTTGATGCTTATGCATTTGAACATTGTATAGGACCAGATATGTCCAAAAAAGCAAAACCAACAAGACTTTTACTGGAGAACCGTACACACTACACAGGCGAAGATCTAGCAAAAGAAATCCACAACTCTAAGTCCTACATTAGAAAATTGTGTACAATAAGCCTGCTGTAGACGAATTTCCACTATAGCTGCGTTTTTGTTACGTCATTTCAAAAGAACAATCTACCTTGCCCTTAGCTTATATACTTTTCACTCCCGCTAAAATATGCATGTTTTGAACTATTTGTTATACATGACTTTTCGCTTATCTGGACCTTGGACGCTCAATCTAAACTTATCTAATGAAATATTCTCAGTGTTGGCCCCACAACGACATCAAATAAATAAATATACCAGCTCACACTCTGCACAGTGCACATCACGGAGCAGGACTCCATTCATTATTTCCGGGGCCGTTATCGAACATGCCACTGCTAAGTCATGTTCCTCGTGGTCCAGGTGCCTCGTGATCGTGTTGCATCAGCTACCGGGTCCGAGCAAACCAAATTAAATCCACCGGAGCCCGGTCCCCGCGGGCCCACCAGAATACATCAGGATATCTAATTACACCATTAATCCGTGATTTAACTGATGAGCCAGCCTTGCCTTGAATCAGCCAGGCTTCATCACCTATATGCATTGTTATTCATTCAGTAAAGTCATGGAGACCTTCAACGACGCTTGTTTGCCATTGGAAATACGCTTCGCAAAAAAAGGTCCATCAGAAGAACAAAGGCGGTATTTTCGAATAATTTTAGATATTTTTATATAAATGCATGCTAATTGCTATTGTTCATAGTCATTCTGGATGTATTTCTGCCATTGACCATCGCGTTTATCTATAAGAATAATCTCAAGCGGCATTTTGTATACTTGTTGTGAGCAGACCTAGCTGGACGATTCAGCTTTATGTTCTGATCCGAACGGCACGATTCGACCTCGGATATCGATCTCAGTTCTGAAACCGCAGACAATCGCCTCCAGTCCGTACCCGGCAGTATCAGCTGTAACATTCTCGTCAGAATGATCCCCGTCTTATGTTCAGAGCTAGCGTACTACATTGCAGGTTTGTATTGCACTGTTTACATGTGAGATGTACCCCGTGAGGTGAGTCTTGTGTCGATCCGGCCGGACTTTGACAAGGTGTTGTTTGACTCCAGAGCTTGCAGCCTGTTTGTCTCATGTTTGCTCTTGCTGTTTGTCGCGACACGGGTACGACACTACATACAGAGGCTGCAACTGAGCGACAAGAGCCGAAGGGAACGATAGATTTGTGGTCTCCGTGGGTGAAAGAAAAAATTGAAGATGCTTTCGTGGATGGTGCAGGTGCGCAAAAGAGGACGTTTGGAGCGAGGAGCTGTAAAAAAAAAACTTTGACATTTTATCGGAACCAATATTTAGCATGCAACCTTTCACACTGTACAAATAAGACCGGGAGCTTCTGGTGCTCGAAATACATAAACCATGAATAATAGGCTGCAGGTCTCTGCCCTGCAGTATACCCGGATATCCAGCAGGACATTACTTGATTATGGAACACGCTTCCAGCAATAAACCTGCTGCAAATCAGCAGAGCGTATCTTGACATACACTTGACACGGGTATGACGCCGTGACAACAGATGACACAATATGATTGTATAACACGATACGGCATCATATGACAGCGAATGACGCAGTGTGAGACCTAGTAACTACAGCATTTTAGGCGCAGTTTCAAAAAGTTAAAGACCAAATTCAAAACGTTCACGTGCATTTTGAATGTTAACTTTTTGAATTTGGTCTTCAACTTTTTGAAATTGCGCCTAAAAAGGTGTAGTAAGACTTGACGACGAAAGACCCGATTTGGACACAGTACTGACACATGACTGACACAGTACTGACAGGACTGACACATGACTGCCTTAGCTCAAACACAAAACTAATATAATGTTGACACAGGATTGACAGAGGGAAGACACGGAACTGACAGAGAACTGACACTGGACTGCCACAGCACTGACATACAGCAGACACAGAGATGATATATAATGACACACGACTGACACCTATGACTCCAGATGACACCGCCCTCTCCCAGCCCCGTCCTGCCCTGGCTCCACTCCGGCTGCTCCGTCGGGGAGCGCCCAGTGAGGCAGACCTTGGTCGTCCGTGCACCGAGCCGCACTTGAACCCGCCAGGGCGTGCACCCGTCTCGGTTCAAGGCCTTCTGGTTCGCTGAGAAGCAGGGCGGACCCAGTGGGGGCGTGGAGGCAGAGAGGGTACAGCAGAGGCATGCCGATGCCGGTTTGGTGGAGTGAGACAGTGCAGGGGACGTCCTGATTTAGTGGGATGTTCGTGGGTAGCTTATCGGGCTTGCTAGTGGAAGGGATTGTCTATGCCGGGCCAGAACACTCGGCAGTTTTTAGCGGCCCTCTATATTTCAGCTAGGAAATACGGTGCTGTCCAAATAACCACAATGAGTATTTCCTTATTCATGCCGCGCTGATGCATGGCGGCCTGGTGCACGATTAGCGAAAATTACGTGTTATTACGATAGTTACAAAGTCGATAGCTTGACAAATAAACTTTTGGATGACAAACGAGCGAATGCACTTCGTAAGTACATGTAGGAGTTCAGCAGCACAATGCATTACAGGTCATTTACACACGCCATGCTGGCAACTTATGGTCATACTCGCCTTCCTATTGTTCGGCGCGTGACTGGCTGTCACGGAAGTGCCGCCCCCTCGCCTGTCATGACTGCTGTCACGGCGGCGTGCTGTCATCTGTCATCAGTACAGGGTGTGCCTCGCCCGCCTGCGGCATCAGCTGACTGCCTGCTCGGCCGCAGACCTGCCTTTCACGGCCGGAAGCCCCTTACAAAGTGCATGACGACCGCCACACCAACCGACTCAGGCCGGAGCGATAGTTCATGCATGAGCCGACACATGCTAACTACGCGCATTATCGTGCGAGCTCGAGCCCAGCGTCAAGGTTTATTGCACGTAATGTACATTCGGCCCATGAAGCGCTTGCAGTGCAGGTGGCGCACTAATGTTTTGGGCGTGTGCTCACACTGCCAGCTCGAATTCATTCAATTTTTGTGATTTACGTGTATGATAATACACGACTTGTGGTACTGGCAGGGAAAGGACCCACCAAGGACGGTTACGACTATTATTAACAAACCTGAAGCATTGTCCAGCGCATAGGTGTCTCCACCCTAAAAAAGACCGCACCAGCAATAATCGCCCCCTCACGAACGATTGAAATCAATGCTTGTCCGGACCTCTCGCGACGCGGTAAGTTGCGCAATCTCTCGCATCTCCGGCGTGAGAGAAACGACACTGTCAGTCGCCATCGACACCCGCTCACACGTAACAACACCCGGCCTGATAGTTTCCATCTGACAGTCGACAGTCAAACAGTGTTGTAGCGACCGGATTTATTTGGGGTTCTGTTCGGCTTCTGTGGCGCACACGTTCAACACTCTGGCGATAACAGACGTGCAGCTGAGAGAGCGTTTACACTGTCTGTCTGGCTCTACGGCGCGGTGATAAAATTGTCTGTCGACTGCGCACCTCTGCGACTGACAGAGAGGAAGGTGGTGGTGACGTGGAAAACAGACCAGCTCGAAAGGTGTTCGGGTGTCTGGAGTTGTTGAAGGTGCAGAGATAAGAGCGGTGAAGCAACGTCATCGGGGCGTATTTGACACTGAAAGCGGTGTTCAACAGACACGTCACTCTACCTAATGAGAAAGGAGGGTGAACGAATTGATAGAATATTTGTTGCTAAAATTAGGACCTCATATTGTAGCTTACCAAAAGGCCCGGCTGCAAGCCAGCGCTAGCAGCTAGCTGATTGGCTGGGCTCCACTCCATCCGCAGATCACCGGACACCGATCACACGCCATTAGCCTTGAACTTACTCCGCTTGGATGGCACTTTATAGGCCGACTTTGAGATTAGGGACAGCCTAATCACCGAGTGATGATGTCACCAGATCGGCGTCATTAACGTTTTCGGCAGGAGGGTCTCTCTTACGATTAATTTGGTCCGAGGAGTGGCGACGTGGCCTGCGTTTACCGACCCAGTCCGATATTCAAGGGCAACTCTCACGGCCAGCCGCTGCTCTGACTGCTCTCTCTCTCTCTCTCTCTCTCTCTCTCTCTCTCTCTCTCTCTCTCTCTCTCTCTCTCTCTCTCTCTCTCTCTCTCTCTCTCTCTCTCTCTCTCTCTTTCTCTCTCTCTCTCTCTCTCTCTCTCTCTCTCTCTCTCTCTCTCTCTCTCTCTCTCTCTCTCTCTCTCTCTCTCTCTCTCTCTCTCTCTCTCTCTCTCTCTCTCCTTCCCTTCCAGCATCGCCTTGTGAAGTTGTATCTGGTTCTTCTCCTTTTTGCAACGCCTTGCATAGGCGCGGGAACCGGAGCGGGGGGGGCAGCTTGTCCCCCCCCCCCCCAACTCTGAGGCCTTGGGGGCGGTGCCCTCACAACGTTGAGGCGGAATAACACACTTTGCTTGCAAATGTTTTGTTTTTTTGTTGAAAAAGCCAAGGGATGAAAAATGAGTGGCATAAAACCGGTGAGAAAACTATAGATATGGGGGTATCCTAGACTAATCTCTATCATGATGTGCCCCCTCCCCCCCAGTCTGAAAGTAGTTCCCGCGCCCTTGAATTCTTTGGTATGATTTGCCAGTGAAATGAAGATTTCATGTCAAAATTGTACCATGGTCCATGCGGCTATGCCTCAAAGAGATAAAAATGCCACAATCTTTGCAAACTAAACAAATATTTCTTTAGGTTGACAAAACATTGTTTTTTCACTTATATCAGTCAAGGTCTAAATGACACATAATACAAAACCACTGGCGGATCCCATGGGGGAGGAGCATTAGGGGCAAATGCCCTCTCCAGCAGCGCCAAAAATCGACAACAATTTGCCTTTTTCCAGAATAAAGCGAAAACTAAACAACTTTTAATAGGAAGTTTGTTTTAAATTACACAGCGGTGCGTAAATAATCGAAATTCGACGAGTTCTTTGAACTTTGGGAAACTTTTTTGGGGGTATGCGCCCCTCGCAGCGTCCAAGACCACCTTTCTGGATCCGCGAGTGCATGCATAACGCTGAAAAAGTATCACTGCTTCAAAGTGAATCATAATTGTTACTTCAGGTAAAATATGGCTGGTGATGCTAAATGTCTACTTATTAGGAAGAAGTGCTGGCTTTATATTTCAGGATCATATTTTGAAGAGACATTTACGTTGCTCCTGGGTGGCAATTATACCCACTAAAATGTCTATTAAAATTAGCATCATATGATAACATGATTACAGTTGAACCATTTATCAAAAACTTTCCGGCTTAAAAAATTTACGACCAAAATATTGTGTCTACAATCATAAATAAAATAAGTCAGTCTGCCATAGTGCACTCGTATCTACTATGTCGTATGTCTACCAACTCAGCACAGGGCACAACGCGGAAGCTACAACGATAATCGATGTTTCATTCCTTGCCGGGCATTAGCATTAAGTTGTGCTGTCAAGCGACAAAGTTGGGGCCGAATTTGAGCAATGAAGAGCACGCTAATACCCTGCCGCCGAGCTATTTGTCAGTGGAAATGTCCGCAGGTCACACCATGGCGTCGTTCGGCAGTGAGTTTTAATGTCCGTCCTGGCCGCTGGGCGAAGGCACTGAACTGCACCTGTGGCACCTGTCGTTTTGTGTCCTCCCCCCCCCCCGACCCACGCCTCTTGGGCAATGAGCAACGCCTGATGACCTAATGGTCAATAGTGCACACTGGTAATTATGCTGTATGGCAGCAGGGTTGTGTGCACTATGCAGCCAGGACGGTTCACAAGTGTCCACAGAGCCAGGGCATGCGATTACGATATGACAGTTGAACAGGGCCGGGATCTTCGCAAATCACAAAAAGCCTCAGTTTCGATACATGGAATGATCTCTCAACGTTTTGTACAAAACTCCCAAAATAGTCATCATCGATGTAAATCTAGCAGATCTAACCGGTTGGCTAGTAGTGAAACGAGCTTACAATGTGCTAAAACCAACCAAGAAGTAGGCTTTCAAAACCTGTTGGCCAACTCCTTGACATGACAAGCTTTGCATTTAGTCGCTAAAACGCCAGACCCTGCCTGACACCACCCACCCTTCCCGACCGTCAGAGCCCCCTCTCTACCCCCCCCCCCCCTCAGCTGCGCACTGTGGCCTCGAGGCGCCGGTTATACGGTCGCAAATAGACGGCGAGCTTCCACCAGCAACTCACCCATCCAGTCAGACGGGTTCCTGCCCGGCTCCAGCCCTGCCGCCAGACCGGCGCTGGCCTTTAAAAACCACGCTGACGCCCGATCAGCTGATTCCCGTCCGGTTCCCGCCTTTTCACGGCGTCAGTGGCAGTTTAAATGTTGACCGTCACGTGTGCTGCCCGGGTGCATGCTGTTGGTCGTTCTGTTGACGTCGCAAAATCGTGATGTTGCTTCGGCACATGGGTGAGAGTGATGCAACTGGGTGCTATAAGTTGAAAATGGCTACCAAATTGGATGCTGGGTAGTTGGGTACTAAATCGAGTGCTGAAATTGGTAGAGGACAGCACTTGAGAGGACTATAGGGCGGCACTTGAGGAACTGAGTGCTTGGTTATTGGGCATTTTCTTAGGTGTTGGCACTGGACACCGATACCGGGTGCTGGACACAAGATAATTCTGGTGCGACTGCACGTGCCGGTTATTGGAACTGGCTTTTGTTGGATGGTCGTTAGTTTGCTCCTTCCTGTGTGTGCAGGGGCGGCGCCACGGGTTTTCGATAGGGGGGGACGGGGACCGAAAATCCCAAAAGTAGATACTGATCGTGTATGCAAAAAAAAAAAAGAGGCACGTAACGCCGCGAAACTTGGCAAAGCCCAAAACACATTGAATGGTGCATCCCGTTTCCAAACTTATCCTAGGACACCTAAGATCGATCACCTTTTCAAGCATCCTTGCCTCTAAATCAAAATTTGCAGTCTTGCCGACTCAAAGCTGGTTTCCTACAAGCTGCGAATTGCTAAGGTATGAGTAGTAGTGCCAACTATTCTTACGTTTCGTACTTTCAAATTTTCGATCTTACGTCTGGTCAGCATCATGGCTTCACCATCATCTAGTCATGGAGGAAAAGTGGGAATGTATTCTGCTCTGAAAAGTCCGCCAAAACTGCAATATAATTTCAGAATCATGACATCACCACCTGATCCATATGCAACGGGCAGGGTGCAGCTAATGGCTAGCCGTCAGTGGTCATGTCATCGGTGGTCACTCAAAAGGTCATGCTAGGTCATGGAAGGTCACCAGCCGTTACTTGATCACACTTTCTGATGGATTTTACTTACCAAGAGCTTCGCGGGAAAAACGAGCGCATGCACCGTTGAAAAAAAAAATTGAGTGAAAGGGGCTCAGGTTCGGCGACCTCTGCAGGTGAAATTCCCCAGGGTAGGATTCCGGTCCTTGTTGATTAACTTCGTCAAAAATGGCAGTAGAGCTGTGATGTCGGCACCATTGTGTTCGTCATGATCGAGCTGGCACGACCTGCAGTCGTTCTCATATTCACCCTCCAATCGTAGGTAACAACTACAGCAGGGATTGGCAAATGGCGGGGCACCCCCTTTGGGAGGTAATGAAGGTCTCTGGAAACCTCATCCCTCATCTCTTTAGCATTAGTGGCTCTCCTTATGAAACAGGTTTCTTGACTGGTCTATTTCACCCCAGAATTCAAAGACTAGTCAAGGTAAAACCGAGCGCACCACAGTGAGCACAATTTGATAAGCTGGTGTATCTCAATTTTCATGTATTGTTTCATGTATTCTTTCATTTTCATGTATTCTTTCACGTATCACGTACCTAAAACCCTTTCGTGCACTCATGCAAAAGCAACTGCCATGTTTCAACAGCTGGTAATGGCATTTTCACACCCACTGACGTAAGAAGGGGGGGGGGCTCGATTAGACCCCCCAGCCTTTCGGCCGCCGACCGAACTTAGTTTTGCAGAAAAAAAAACGAGTGCTATCGAGCCCCTTGACGAGAGGGAGCCGATGCTGCCCAATTATAAGGTCTTGGGCTACTGCGTGCTTTTTTGGTCCTGCCTGTGATCTATCCGAACACTTCTCCCCACAAGTGCTGGGGTTAAATGGCATAGATTTCAAATGGTTCCTGTGGTAGAACTGCCATGCTTGAATTTGACTCATTAGGAATGGAAAATATCCATATAGTAACGGAAATCTATGGAATTTCAGTAAACTTGGTTTTGTCGGCAATGGGGTCTGGCAGTGGGGTGGGGAGGTAATAACCCTGCCTGACGCCCCAAGAAGGAGTGGGGGGGGGGGGAGGGCACGATCCCCGAGGCCCTGCCGATCACCTTATAACTACAGGCATCACAGCTCCACACCTTTTGGAGATGGCCAGGACCCCCTGCAATACATCCCAACAGCAATCTTTATTCACAACCTGCCTTAATTAACCAGGCGATGCATTAAATGCGACGGATAACTCTACGATGCGTTAGTATCAACTATTGAACGGGCCTCGCCGATAGGGGGGTACTGTACCCCCTAACTTTCGATAGCGGGGGACCTGTCCCCCCCGTCCCCCCCGGTGGCGCCGCCCATGTGTGTGTGGCGTTGTGTAACTACCGCAAGCTTGTCCCCTTAGAAGGGACACCACTCGTATACTCGTACAGTGTCTCAGTCGGAAGGTCTATCAATGGCGAGTGCTGGGACGGTGCTCGTGTATCCACTTATCCAGTCCCCACCCAGTACTCAGCTCCCTGCACCCAGCACGTGCTGCGTACATACCAATAGCCGCACCCACGGGATCGCCACGGTGTCACTGGGAGCGCTCCGTGGCCCGTTGGAACTATCCCCGCATCAGTGTCCTTGGGCCACAGGCCGCTCGGGTATATACGGTACCACCTCGACGACTACTGGGCATGAGGAAGAACTGGCACAGAGGCTGGTTTTTGTGCTCGGCGACCGCCGTTGGTACGGATGTGAATAGAACGTGTCGCAGAATATGAGCATCTTTCAAACTCGAGGAGCTACCGTCTTTCATGGGCGCTTCTTTCATAGTGTGACAGTTGGAGAATACGCCGGTGCCAGCTGACTGATCGGGACCGGTAGGTACGAGCTTGTCAGCTTTGGACAGCCGGCTTGGACATCGAAAGAGACCGACCGATCTTAACCTATCCCGTGAGCAGCTAATCAGCATTCAAAATTGTTTCCATTCCAGCAAGCATCATGCGGTGGCCGATGCCGTTTTTCGTCCAAATGTTAGGCGAACGAATAGGTACAACTGTAATGTAATCATAATGGCGTTGCTGGTTGCTTCCTGTGCCCTCACCTTTCTGCCCAGTATCTAATACCGGCCAAAATCGTTATGCATTGACGCTCTTCACTGCATCCTTGGACCTCTCCAGTCATCTGGAGACTGGCGTGCGGGTAATCTCAAACTGTGGCCGACCGGCCGTTGCAGCATGCCTCCAATGACGTAATGGATGGTCTCCAGTGACGTAATCAGTGGCCTTCACGGCAGGGCTGCTTCAGACCGGCTGGGGAACCCGCCCGGCAATAGCAGCTCACTTCGAACAACAATGCCCGCAGAGATTGCTGTCATCTGGGGGATGTAAATTCACCGGCCATTGGGACATCGAGATTACGTGATGAACGCCTCGGAGCGCAGGCCTGTGTTTGAACCAATCAGCGGTGATTACGTCATGCTGACGTCTCGGTGGCGTGACGTTGATATGGTCTGTCGGTTTTTCAACAGGACTTCCGTGATATGCCGCCGAGAGAAGACCGTGACGAGCCATGCCAGATGACGAGTGACCGGTGAAACTGGTCTCCGTGCTGCCTCTCCGTTTCCAAATGATGTGCTCACATGTGCCTGCATAGTGCATATTCATCGGGTATACTAGACCTCATAGTTGCTTGTTAGAGACGATTAGACACAATTCATAAATATATGACAAGTCCATCCCAATAGGTAGTTACCCACAAGAAGAAATTCAGCAGTTATACATTTTACTTAACTTAGTCTGTGATTTAAAACATTTCTGTCTGAAGCGTCTTCCTGTTGCCCTCCACAAAAAGCGATGACGGGAATATTATAGTTTGAGCATTAAACGGCAAAATATTTCAGTTCCACCACTTTCACCGGGAGGACCCAACATTTCAAAGAGCCCCTAGCACTTGAGGTGACAGCAGTCATCCGTTCTGATGTTTTCCCCTCTCAGAGCCGAAGAAGAAGTCGATGCTGGTCGCGGTGTCTCCCTCGTGCTCCAAACACCATAGTCGTCTCAGGTCACGTCGGGCCCGCAAAAACACCCTCCCCCACCGCCTCCGGATGGTCGGGGCCGACTGTCTTCTCTCTCCCCTTCCCCTCCCACCCCAGGGAGGCGTCTTGACAGCTGTTGGCTCCTGTCGACAGCTGGTAGAGTTAGTTGAGTCGTTCTGAGTCGCCGAGTCGCCGCCGGCTCAACTGGGCATGACTCAGCTCTGAAATTCTCCTGTCTCACGCGATTACGGCGCGGCGAGGCGGTCGTATATGATATGCATGCACCGGCGCGGGCGGTGGGCGCCCTCCACCGTCCAAGATCATGGTCAAGGGCGGTCCGAGGCGGAATCAGAGGGGGGGGGGGGGGAGCAGTTGCAATGCGGCAGAGATGGTACCGATGACCCCGGTGAGGGCCATCAGTTGGGAAGGTGATGGATGAAATGACTTCTTCAGCCGGGGTGGGGGAGAGAGAAAAGGTGTAGTTCTGAACGTATTCGTGCGACACTACACTAGCTTTTGATTAAGACTTATGATGCTCATCAGGTATGATGCAATAACTAATTTGAGCTTTCGTTTCTACTCACGAATGCTTCACTGAAGCAATTTTTGCATTTTCTAATGCGTGGCTTCATTTGTGGAAAATGAAGCAATCAGATACAGTTTTCATCAATTTACTCTGCTGTTATCTTTATTGAGCTGAGATGATCCACTTAGTGCAGCAACGTATATCCTTCCATTATAATGTATAAACATTGCTGATAAGAAACGGCATACACAATTATGCATGCCTAAAGCAGCACGCCTACGATAAATATACTGCGGATAGATGCATGCAGCATACATTAGATGCACACCCGTCATTAGTTGGACTCTGAAGGCCGTCGGTGGGGCGGAAAGATCCTCCGACCGCCGATCAATAAAGATCGTCTGACCACAGATCATTCAAGGTCGTCTGACCACCGGTCATTCAGTTGTTTGGTCGTCACGACAGCGCATCCTTTGCCTTCGGACAATCAGAAGATAAGCGGAGCATGGAGCACGGCGGAGAACGAAGATCACGGAGCACGGAGCACAACGGTGAACGGAGCACAGATATCACAGAGCACGGGACGGGAAGCACAGGGAGCGGGAAGCATGAGGAAGGGAATCAATGACCATGAAGAGTAGGTGAGCAGTATTTTGCTTTGGAATACTGGCTGAAGACGTTTCTGCCAGGTAAATCACAAATGGTAGACTTCTAGATTCTAGGGGAACGAGTCTTTTAATGGAGAGCCCTACCGCCTTCAGCTCTAATAAAGTGGTGTGTTCTAAAGGGCACGACGCTGTTTCCCGAACACTTCGCCATTTTTAGCAATAAGACGCTATTTCGTAACGAATAGATCTCTGACTTTTTATCCTGCCAATTTATGTTCCAGCATTTTACGAATTAGGTACCCCCTCAACACCAAACCACTCGTTTCTTCATCACGGCGTTAAAAATGTTTTTTACGTTCAACAGCTATTTTCTGCTTCATCCAAGCTGGTTTAGCACCGGACAACATAGACAACGCCCCTAGTTTGCACCTCCCGTGCCCGCGGTCACTCCTCCCCACCCTACCCCACCTGGTCCTTGAGCGGAAGCTGTTGACTTCTGCTCGGCGTTAATTAGCCTTGGGGTTGCTGTAACCGGTGGTTGAGCGTGCACCGCGTAGCGTGCACGCTGCTGCACACCGCTGGTGAGCGCTGTAAACCATCCCCCAGTGGACACCCCCGCTACGACGGCGGGTTAGCGAGGAGGATAATATAACGACTCGTAGAGCAACGTCCTGAAGGGGTGACCGTTCCTCGGCCTTGCGCCTGAACGGGCGTAGCAAGGGGTGCTGGAAAGCACAAAAAATAACAAGAAATCCTCGCTTCTTCTCAATAAGGAAAGCTTGCTTGACAAGTTAAAAAAAAAAACATATGCCAGGATGACGGGGCTGGCGCGTCGTTGGCCTTTTTCACCCCGCTCGTGACTCCGCCTCTGTCATCCTGTCGTGGTGCCTCCCACCACTCCGCGTGCCGCTGACACCGCCCCTTTCGGCCTCTCAGGTTTCTCCCACCACCCTGCCACTGACACCGCCGCTGCCGGGTGCTCCGGTGCCCTCAGCTCGTCTCCACTGGGCGGCGGGCGGCTCCAGTTCAACTTCGGTGTCCCCACCACCCTGCCACTGACACCGCCGCTGCCGGATGCTCCGGTGCCCTCAGCTCGGCTCCACTGCACGGGGCGGCGGGCGGACGTGCGAAGACGGCCCGCGGGCGGGTGCCATCCGGCAGGTGGTGCTCCGCCGCCCGCCGCCCGCCGCCGCCTCCACCGCCGCCGCCGCCGCCCTCCGCCGCACCGGAGCCCATTACCACCGCCGCAGGGCCAGGGGGCACCTTGAGCTGTCGGGACGGCTCAGAATTAGCGGCCGGTGGTGTCCGGTCCCGTGCCGTCACCACGGTGAGGACGCGAAGGATGGTTGATGACACGTGTGGAGTGTTATCGACAGGAAGCAGATGGAAGCAGAGGCCAGTTCGCCTCTGAGACAGCGATATGACGGATTGGGAGGAGGAGGGGGAGGCTGTCGGAGACTAACAAGACTGCTGGTTGGGCTTAATTTGCGGACTGGGCGGAAGTAGGGATATGATGCTATTATTTGAAACAAAACAAAGAGTGAAACAATCGTCTAGTTTTCTCGCTTAGTTGTATACCTACAATGAGGTACAATTGAAAAGTTGTTTGTTAGCCGTCAAATGACATTCATAAACGAGGTTAAATTGGCCTTTTCTCACTCGTACTATTTTTTTGAATGCTGGCTGATTGAAATCCAAAACCTAAGGCTGAAATGGATGCACATTGCACACTGACAATTTCTTGATTTCATCAATCTATGAGATATATTATATATCGCATCGCCGATTGATCTGCTGCTATTGATGAGATATATTATATATCTCATCCTTCGTAACTTCATTTCCCCTGCCCCCCTCTCTCTCTCTCTCTCTCTCTCTCTCTCTCTCTCTTTCTTCCCTCCCCTCACTATCCAGGCCTTCTTTAGAAAACCTTGCCCGCCCCTGTCCGCCCAAACTGCACGGCGGCTGTCAATCAAAATTCCTCTCCAAACGTCAGAGACAGGCCGCTAAAGCGATCATCTTCCCTACACTCCCACGCTGCTTCACTCTCGTCAGGTCTCTCTCTCTCTCTCTCTCTCTCTCTCTCTCTCTCTCTCTCTCTCTCTCTCTCTCTCTCTCTCTCTCTCTCTCTCTCTCTCTCTTTCTCTCTCTCTCTCTCTCTCTCTCTCTCTCTCTCTCTCTCTCTCTCTCTCTCTCTCTCTCTCTCTCTCTCTCTCTCCCTCTCCACATATCTTCCTCTCTCTTGTCTCTCCCTCACTCGCTCCCTCTTCACCTGTCTGTTGGCAGTGATGATAAAATAGTTCGGTCACAAATTCTACACTTTGCGGTGTTTCGCGAATGTGACCCGGGGTCATTTGCCTGATATCAATTGACGTGACTGCGGCAACGCACAAGGGCAACGAGCTCGACGCACAGAAGGCAAGATTGCTGCAATAAAGCGACGATAGAGACACACCACATGAGCAGACATATCCCCGCGACAGTCGACCCCGTGATGGAAAACAAGACGTGCCAGCCGAGACACTGCGTTGGGCAGCTCTGACGGGAGGTCATTGGGCTGGCGTGGGGTCCGAGATCACTGCCCTGTCCTGCGCCACCCGCCTCGCCGCGCCGCGCCACGCCGCGACGGGCTCGGTCGCGGCGCAGGACGTCTCCGGTTTCGCCACGGCCGCGCCGCGGTTGTCCCAAGTGCCGCCGAGGCGTCCAGTGTGAATGCATGGCATTAGGCCCCCGTTGCCCGCGCCACTATCACCAAGCGTTCGCCTCAGTTGGCTGTCAGCGGCCGAAACCACTCGCGTCGGCTCGTTTGTAGGGTAGGACGGCCCCTAAAAAACGCACCGACGGAGTGATAACGACGAGGTATATGGTCGGGATTAAGGATATGCAGGTTTGACGAATCTCGAAGTCGCATCTATTAAATAGGTGAGGGTGGGTGGGAAACTTCTCGCCCACTCTCTGCTCCACTCGCCGTCCGTCGCAGTCGACGACTGCCGTTCGCGCCTCTCGGCTCTGCTGCCAGCGGCGCGCCCGTTCCTACACTCCCCTTCGCACCACCCCTAGTCAGGGTCTGCCCCGCGTCTGTCGGCGGGGTGATTTATCTGTCTCCGACCCCCGTCTCCCTTTGCTCCGGTCACGTTCAGTGGCGCCCGGGCAGGGTCCTAACCTTCCATAGCCGCGTCGCCGCTATGAGTTGATTAGGCCCCCGTTGCCCGCGCCACTATCACCAAGCGTTCGCCTCAGTTGGCTGTCAGCGGCCGAAACCACTCGCGTCGGCTCGTTTGTAGGGTAGGACGGCCCCTAAAAAACGCCAAATACACCCAATGGAATGAAAAAGTCTTAGGCTAAGCGTCCGCTGCCCAAACCTTTCTCGATCTCTGCTGAGCAGTTAATGGTTTGACCGCGAATCCGGGCACATGCCGCATGCGGAAAGGTTCCCAGTGTGTTCCGCTGGCGATGCCCGGTCTGTTATTGCGGCATGGCTCTTGGTGGTGAGTTTGGGTCGAACCCTTAGTTAGTGTGAACCGGGGCGGCGAGGGACTCCCTCCACCCCAAGGTCGGCTCCCGTCCTGAGTCAGCTGTGACTGGACCCCATACTCCCCGCACAGTGCCGCCAGTGACTCGCTGTCGACCGGCGTGGGGGCGCCGCGACCCACTAATGGAACGTGACCGTGTTCGGGGTGTTCGTTAGTCGTCTGCCTCTCGTGGCCGCCGGGGGACCAGCGGGGGAGCCGGGTCGTGCGGCGTCGGCTGGTATCAGGTTGCGGCGGGCGGCCCGTCCCGCCGCTGTCGCCTGGTTTGAGGACCGTGGCGGCCCCACTGTGGGCCTCTGTGGCCCCGCGGACAGTACCGGCAGGCGGGCCCGCGGCTGCCCCGGCGTTGACTGTCTCATCAGCCGGTCCGGTGACGTGGCGGTGCCGGGGCTGAGCCAGCGGCCGGCGGCCGGCTCTGGCTCCGCCGATGGCTGTCTTTTCTGACTGGCGGTCGGCGCAGGCGGCCTTGGGGGGGGGGGGGGAGGGGCGACTGTGGTTCCCGGCGGCCCTGCCGTGTCGTTCGCTGATATTCCGGTGTGTGTGAAGCCAGGCCTGGACGCACTGCGGTCAGGGAGAGGGGGGGGGTCCGATCCGATGGTTTTGTCCCCGTGTCGGTCTTGGACCCCCGTGTTCACGGCCTCGGGGTTGTGATGTTTAGCCCGGCACGCTTCCCGGCGCCTAAACCGACGTCATCGGTGCTGGCTAAAATGGAACGCCGCGAATCTGGGATCAGTGGCCTGGTTTCGCCTTTGATATCGTGCTGCAGATTATCTAGTCGTCGGCCGCGGTCCCGTAGACCTATGTTGCGCGCAACTTAGCCGCGGCGTCGGCGGCGGACCCGGTTTACGTGCTCATACGACCGCACATACATAAATGAGGTTTGTATGGCCATGTGGCCGTGAATGACTGGTAGAAAAGGTTGTGCATGGATTCCGGTGCTGTGATGGCACCGCACGCAAAGCACAGTGCCTCACGGAAAGTAGGAACGGTGCATTGTTAGCGTACTTTAAACGCACCTACCCCTACCTAAGAATCACGTGCTGTTCATGAGGCCTGTGAGCACGGACGCCGATGACTTTTCTGCCGCTCCGTTCTGGCCTGCGGGATGACGACTTTGGATTGCCAGCGCATGTGGGGACTCACATTTGGCAGCTGCTCGCACGGGTTACCGTGGGTGGGCAGGGTTCGCGAAAGTGTCGGCTGCCAGCTTGCCGCAGATTGCAGTGTCGCGACGCTGACTCGGAGTCTCGAGATTGGGGAGCCGGCAGGCAGCGGCGTAGTCGGTGTAGTTGTGTCTGGGCATGATCTTGCATGCATTTTGTCTGTGCTTGCTCGATTCCTGCACTCAGAATACACTTTGAGAGCAGTTTGAATAAAGACTCAATTGAGCGCTGAGACCAGCCTCAAATGTGTCTGATTTTAAAACGGTTTCAGTAAGGCTTCCTAAGGGCTCATGTACCCGAATACTGGATTCAAGCGATACCGAAACTGGGGTTCGGACTGGAAACTGGTTTCATAGTGAGACTAATTTTTAAAAGCTTGACACCGAAAATAGGTACCGACTGAGCTCTGTTTCTGCGATCAATGGCGTTGCTCAGAAAATATTCTCAAAATGTGTGATCTGTTTTGAATCGCGGGACATTAGCCCGAAACTGATCTCTGAGACCGAAAATGGAGAAACTGTTTTCTCAGTGTGTGCGGATTGTTCGTTCGGTCTCGTCTGCCACCGCTGAGCCCAGTGTTTCAGACATTGGACGAAAGAAGTTCATAGTCTGTCGATAGCTAGATGCCCGTCGAGTTGCAGAGCAGCCGATGCATGACGCAGACCGGGTGTGTATGTGTGTGTGTGGGGGGGGGGTGCGTGTGTGTGTGTGTGCGTGTGTGTTAAGCGCAAAGTGGCCGAGGCGTCGGCAGCGGACCAGGTGTGTAGTGTAGACAGAGTGGCCGAGGCGTCGGCAGCGGACCAGGTGTGTAGTGTAGACAGAGTTGCCGAGGCGTCGGCAGCGGACCAGGTGTGTAATGTAAACAGAGTAGTCGAGGCGTCGGCGCCGGACCGGATGTATGCGTATGTCGATTTGCAGAAATACGGAGGCGGCCACTTAGAAAATACTTGAGACCTTTTTACAAAGAGACTCCTTGAGTGCTAAACCGAGCCTCCAAGGTGACTGGCTGAGATGTGTTTTTGCGGCAGCGTATGTCCATCAAGTTGCGTTCGGAAGCGCTTCTCGAAATGCGTGGTCTGTTTTGACAAGGGGCATTATCCTAAACCTGGTCTTTGAGACAAAAAAAGAGATGCTGTTTTCCAGTCCCGGCGAAGAAGAAAAAAAAAGAATGTCGAGTTGCAGAGCAGCCGAGGCGTCGGCGGCGAACCTGTTGTATATGTATCTACGTATGTATGTATGTATGTATGTATGTATGTATGTATGTATGTATTCACGTCATAGGGCACATCCACGTAATTGAGGCTTTCCTGTACCCTGGAGTCGTTAATATAAACCAGACGATCAGTTGGGTCGGCATACATACACAGACACACACATGCACCCACATGCGCACATCTAACCAGCCCCCCACGTTGCCTCGTCAACAAGTGCTGCTTTATCTCGCTATTGAAGCGGCTCCCAGGCAGGTTTCGTGTCACGCTTAGCAAGATGTTATATGCGATGACAATAGCGTGTCTGAACTACGCCTGCCAGACTCCGATCGAATCGCCGGCGTGACTAAATGGTCTGCGTTCCGTGTTGTACGGTACGGCGGTGAACGTCTCCACGAGTGACCAGGTCGCCGGCGATCGACTCAGGCTCTGATGTCACTAAAATGCGCTTTAGTAAGCTAAGTGCCTACCGTGTTGCAGAGGGCCGAGGTGACGGCGGCGCACCTGGCGCCTGTAAGTTGCAGAGTTGCCGAGGCGTCGGCGGCGGGCCTGATGCGTGTGCATGGGTTGCAGATTAGCCGAGGCGCCGGTGGCGGACCCGATGTGTGCAGGGGTTACAGTGCAGTTGATTATTCACGTTTTCGAGGGCGTGGAAACGGCGCCACCAAAAGAGAGGCCGTTTGGCGAGATGAAAGACTCGGAGGACAGCTGCAAGTTCTGAATGGCTCTCCAGCGAGCGACGGAGGCGAGGACCAGGTGTCCCCCGGCTGACCACAGCTGCTCGGCGGCTGTCCGGTCACAGAACGTGATGGACGTCAGGTCGTGAACCTGCCCAAGAGCCTGTCGAAGGAGGCCAAACGGTAGCCTTTGTTGGGGATTTTCACCAATTTTAGAACACAACAGTGGGGACCGGGAACGGTAGGAAGTCTATAATTTGGATACCGAAAAAGAGAAAAGTTTTCGAACGTTGCGTTTCCAAAAATTCAGGCTTGAACGCAAAACTGTCCATAAGAACAAACCACAAGGTTTCTGTAGTCGCACGATAGAATCAAAGAGCACCGGTGGTAATGATTCCGGCGGGCACAAAACGGGTGCTTTACCAGCCACCGAACCTGATTCCATCCACGGAGTGGCGGCCACATGTTAATGGCGCTCACCGTGTTAATGACATTAATGGCGTTAATGATCGCCGGTGTGTTTGTCGACTGATGCAAATCACGACGTCATTACCATCGTAAGGTCGTTCTCGGCGCCGCGGGTACCAGTGAAAGTCCTCAGAGATGACGGGCACTCAGTGGCATGCCAAAACACTCGATGCTGCCACAGGCGACTATTGGACATTCCTGAGGTTCGGCTGGCTGCCTCGACGATCTCCTGCTCTATAAATTTCTATTGGAGGCAATATGGTTATGTAATGTAGTCGACGGTCGCTGAGGATATGCGTTTTGAAACTGGTTTCCTCAGTTTTGTACGAAAGTAAACTTGAGCTATTCTTATTATTCAGTTCCGCGTTTGTCATTCATGATAGATGGTGAGCTCGATTCCAGCCGCTCCAAACGTTCCTATATAAAATTCAAGGCCAGCAATAAATATCCACTTTGCACACTCGAGCACACACACAGAGTTCAGCCAATGTTGTTGCATAGTTGCTGTCGGCAACAAGTCATGTCATTCGTTAACACCTACGGAAGGCAATGAACAGTCGATATAGATAGTCGTTACTCGTTAGGTTGGCCGCCAGACCATAAATCCTACGTCACAGTTATGCAGTTTTTAGTCAATATGATAACCAATGGACCGCAATCGCTAAGTTTACCTATGGATTGCTAACCTCATATCACGAAGCTGACTCCTGATGATATGCATAAAGCAAGGTTTTGTTTAAAAACACCATCAATCCCAACAGGTTGATAGCCAAAACTTTTTCATCGGCTGGCCGCAGTCTCAAATCACTCCGGTCGAGTAAATTATAAATTCATAATGATTTCCCGAAGGAAACCACGTGGCACTCCGGCCTGCTAAATCTGAAGCCCAGACTTTCATCAAAAGTTCTTGTCCGATTTGCCGTTTGAAGTTTTGAAATTGAATCGCTTCCTCCCCAAAGTTATGTAAACTCTTTCTTAAAATGGCAATAACAGTGAACTGTAGTTCTCTCACGTGCGCCATTATGCCCAGTTCAGACAACAGCTGTGATTTGTAGCATCATTTCAGGAGACTCAACTGGACATTGAAGGCAATTCGAGGGTCATATTTCACTTAGTTTATCCGCGCGATTCTCTGAAAACTATTGTGTTATTGCTTGATTCTTGCAGAGGAGAACTGGCGATGATTTTTCATGCGAGTCGCGTAGGACTCTATCGGAAAACAGACGGCTGATATGAGCCTCATTTTGGCTTCCAACAGTGAAGTATGGTGCCCTTGCTCTATAAGCATGACGAATGTGCATGCAGTGCAGCTAAGAAATTGGTATTGTGGAAGCACTGTTATAAGTTCGCTGGTGTAAAACGAAACTACAGAATATGAAACGCCGCTTGATGGGTTCCTTGTTACATAACCTTAATTTCATTGATTCATTCATTCAACATCAATCAACTCGCTAATATTCAAATAACCTTCAGACCTGCCAACGTCATTTCCTGCAAGTTACACAGTACAGCCTAGCGCTGCATTTTTAGGGAGTTAACCCGCGTCACCCAGACCCGGCACATCACTTAACCATGTTTATACCGCTTCGATCGATCCACATTCCCTCACGAGTCCGAAACTTTCCGAACCAGACACCCACCTGCCCGTACACTTGGGACGAACTTGACAACATATTCGGCCACCAACTGACAGGTAAGTCCTGCAGGTCCTAAAAGTCCTAACAAGGTCCTGCAGGCGGCAGTGAAGTCGCGCTTCGCTACCGTCCTGAGTGACCCCGCACCTCTTGGAACTCATTCGCGACGCAAGCAATTGCCGTCGGGGGCCCTTCTATGGAGCTAGTACTCGTAGGACAGTTCATTTAGGGTATGTGACAATGTCTCAAGACTCCCGCCCTCCACTATACCGCGAGTGAGGAGCTTTACCTGAGCTTAGGACCGGTGATGACTTGACGACCAACGGTATTTTACTTGACTGACGGTGATCTCAGAACCGGCTACTCGCGGCGGCCTCGCCCAGTACGAACTCCACGCATAGCAGTGAGTCATGCTCCATGAGTCAGACTAAATATTGACTCAGAGACGGTGAGCCTGGTAAGGTCGAGTCATGTGGCGCCCGAGGGTTCAACACTCGAGTTTTCAAAGTCAACATGCTTACAGAAGCTGTAAATGTCATTTGATATAAAATCAAACCCTGGTTGGAAAACACATCACTCCAGAATAAATATTGGTATTGCATCTCCATTGCAGTGTCTCCAGCAACGTGTTTCAGTAGCCCCTAAATCGTGGTTTTTCATCACTTGTCCCATGTCTCATCGTGCATGTTTCTACCCCTTATCTCCACAGCTTCTGACTCGTGTCTCGGAATATCTTGTCTCTTGGCTCAGCATAGTTTATGTTGTGTTTCTCAACGAAACGGTCCCCGCTTAATCTCCCAATGTCTCCATCGCCTTTCCTCAGAAGTTCCGCTCCTCAACCTCCCCTGCTTATTGTCTCAGTAGTTCCTGCTCCGTTTTCCAACTGTTGCACTGCCGTTCCTAAGAATCTCATTTCCTCAGCGTCTCCTCCTCCGTTTTTCAGCGTCTCCTGCTCCGTTTCTCCGCGTCTCCTGCTCTGTCTCTCCGCGTCTCCTGCTCCGTCTCTCCGCGTCTCCTGCTCCGTTTCTCCACATCTCCTGCTCCGTTTCTCAACGTCTCCTGCTCCGTCTCTCAGCGTCTCCTGCTCCGTTTCTCAGCGTCTCCTGCTCCGTTTCTCAGCGGCTCATCGTTCTCCCCGGGGTCGCCCATCACTCTGAGTTGACCTGCACCGCGTCGACGGCTCTCCGTCACCGTTCGTCTCACCGTCGTCGCCTGTCTCCACTCGTCATCGCTCCGACGAGCGACGCGCCGCAGCCGACGCCCGGTTCTCACGCAGACAGCCTCTGTCTCTCGACGGCCTTTGTGAGGGCTGACCCCAATTTGGGTCGGGGAGCCAGTCCCCACCGTCTCCCCGGCGCGTTCAGGAGCGGGCGCGGCTCGCATTGAGCCACTCCAGGACGGCAGGAGGGCCGCGGCGTCTCAGAGAGGCCGCGAACCGTGGCCGTCCCGACAGCCAGGGATGACAGGTCCTGAGCGGCGCCGCCCCTGTTCCGCGGATTACAAGCGTCCTCGGGAGGGATTTGGTGAGTGCGTGCGGTCGCCTCAATGCGCGCCCCTCGGGTGGACCGTTGTGCGTGTCGCCGTGTCCCCTGTGACCTGAAAGAGAACATCGACGAGCGTGGCATCGCGTCAGAACTGCGCTGGAGTCCCGGTGGCGTGACCTGAGCTGTGCGTAGATGCCGCTTTTCGGCCGCCAGGAAAGGAGCTCTGATCTCACCGCTCTTCAGATGTAAATCGCACATAGATCGGTTGTCGGGCCGGGTCCCTGCCCCAGGCGTGGGTCCCAAATGAGCCACGCTGGCCCCGGCGCCGGTCGTGGGAACGACTGGCTTCGCTCACAGGCTCATCACGGTACGAGCTGCCGACAAGGCGATTGAGAGAAACACTCGTTATGGGTGATCTGGTCTCGTGCGAGACCACGAAGGACGAGACTGAGAGTTTTGCGACCTTTCTAAACTTTTCTCCGTCAGAGGGAAGCCTGAACGTATGTAGAGGATAAGAAATTAGCTGGTTTTACACTATACAGCCACTCGCTCTAATTGGAGCACCCTGGGACAACATTTTCTCTGACCATGGAGTCACCGTCGTGCGACTGACCTAGGTATCGTCCACCTCTGAGGTCACCGTGGGGTCACCTGAGGTCACTGTGTGGGAACCGGGTCCCCCGGTCACGGCTCGATGGCTGCACCACACGATCACAAACGGTGATTACGGGACGGTTTGTCAACACGCCTAATTGTGTCTGTTATCGAGGACGATGTTTCACACCGTCTAATGCTGGGGTAGAGTCGTGCCTTGTCAGCGCAATAGCGCCATTTGCTGGCGTATTTGTTTCTCTAATGGGTTTTGTGGTGTGTATTTAATTTGTATGTTGTGTGCTTTGATATTAAATGTGGGCATTCCCCAGCCCGCATTTCAGGGACGCAGGAGCCATTCGTAATGCTAATGATGTTGTGGTTAAAAACAGGAAGGGAGGAGACCCATCACTGTGTTTTTGTTCACATCTGCTGTCAACAGAGTTTGTTGACTGTTCTGTGGAAAATATAATAAAATTTGCCTGTAACGCTGTTGATTACGGCGATCCACATACTGGCCGAAATCGTTGAGAATCCTTCCCACAATGTAGGAGCTCTCTACTTGTCTCGTAAATATTGGACAGAACGGTAAAGGGAGTCCGCTTCCAATCTGCTTCGAATGCCTGAATGTCTAATCCATGGTGGATCGATAGTGAATCATTGTGCACACGTTCTCCCTGCATGCTTGAGGACGGTACTCTGTGGACATGACCGGCCCAGTCGCCCGAATGTGCACGCGAGTTCGACGAAAAGCCATCAACTTTCCGTGAAATTCCCTGATGGTGATGAGTTGTATGATTTATTATGACACGGACAGACCTTCATACGAAATCAATATGAAATCAACACTAAAGCCATATAAAAAGTTGTTTACGACTATGGGGCCGACATTTCAGATATATTTGGATGTCATTTCTCGTGGTGACCTTTACGAGTTCTTGTTGCAAGCCAATAATCTTCCTCAGGTGAATGAAGTCGTAAAGCCTGAAAATCGTTTTGGTAATGTTAGTCGTGAGATGGCAAATGACGTCCAAATTCTGATGTTCCGTCAAATCCATTTGCAATTACTGAGTTCGATGCGAATAATGCACGCTGTGTTTGACGTTCTGCCATGCCAAATGTTATTGCGTCTTGCCTATTATTGCATGTTGTGCCTAATCGTAAATCAGTGGCATGCCGCTGTGCAATGTACTTACACTGTCACTATGATTCCTAGCTCTTTAAACTTTTTTATATCAATTCAGAATGCCTTTGGATTCGATGCGCCCTCCTTTGGCCCGACAAGGTGCGATCATGGTCCGTCCTCGGCCGGCGAACTTACTTTCTAACTCTTCGTCCATGGATAAAAATTTCCTGCTAACCACGCACCTCCCTCTGACCACGTGGACCGAATACCTCCTCCCTCTCCCTCGGCCCCTTCTCCCACACACCTCTCCCCTCTCTCCTCCACACCTCCCCGTGTTACCCACAGTCCTCGTGTCTCCTCCTCCTAGCCCGGGCCGCGCCGGCGTGGTCAATCCGTTGGACCATCCGGCGGCGGTCAGCGTGACAGACGAGACGCTTCATAAATCCGGGCGGACCAGCGGCGACCAATTTCGGCATCCGTGGAACGTTGGACGAGGGCGCGCGGGAGGTTTTATTGTGAGGATCGTCCCCGGCTGTCCGGCTCCCGTCCTGTGCCCATCGCGGGCACACACCGCCGTACAACACTGGCCAGGGCGGCGCGGCGGCTCGACAGGGGAGGGTCTTGACCTGGCGAGCGGCAGATAGCCCAGCTGGTTTTTGCCGCAGTAATTCAGCATTCAAGGCTAGCCCGGCGGACTGAGGGAGGGTGTTAGTGGCCGGGATTCGGCCGAGGGACTGCGACTGCCAGGGAGGGTTTTAAACGAACGGCTGACGATACGATCCAAGCTCACGCGACCGCGGTCTTGTGGGATGTGCGACCATTTGCAATTGTTTTCATGTAGCTGCTGACAAGTAAAGCATCTCACAGCATTTTTATTGAGGAGGAAGGTCATATTCATAGAACAAGTACACACCATTCAATGTCCCTCGCAAGAGTGCTCCACATTTTTCTGTTTTAACTATGTCTTCAGCACCCCACCGCCAAATTATAACAATATCGGCTGAACTTGTCAGAAGTTTGTGCAACGATGGCAAATTCTTATGCCTCGAACGTCTCCCAGTTGGATTCAGCGCCTTTTACGACGGACTCTGTGACGACATTGGCTCGGCTGGCGCTGTTTAAGCGTCTCAGTCCAACACTTCCATGAGCCGTTTTTACGAGTCCATGACGCGGCTCAATATTTTTCCGTGGCCCGCGAAATGCCCAGCCGTCGTTAAAAGGCGGTAAAAAGAGAGCCAGCCCTCCCGCGGGGCCAATGACCTGAGGAACAGTTCTCCCCAGTTGGACTGAGGTACCCAGGGCCCTGTCGGCCAGGACGAAGGGGGCTTTAATCGGCGGTCACGACGAAAAACGCAGTGAGTCGAGAACGGCATATGTGGAATGTGAGGTGAGTAGGACAAACACACAACACTGAAACGCCTCGATTCCATCCCTAATGCCTTCACATGAGAATGAACATTATTATAGGGTTGAATTGCATCCATGTAATGTACCTAAACACTCGCTTGGTTGTTGCGTGTCTTTTTTCCTTTTCAATTTTATCACAATTAATATTATTGCACTTCGTGTTGCTGCCATAATAGCTCCGCGGCAGCCATGTTTGTGTGCATACTGTCTTATTTCATTGACTATCCCTAAACTCATATTTTCACGAATGTCCTTGTAACAGGACTTTGAATACCTGCAACTGTTTCTATGCGAGTATCATCGACTTTTGACCCTCAAAGTTCACTTCGACTGGGGACACGGGCTAGTGAACCGGCACCGGCTGTGTGTCTCTCTTTCGCCGGATAATCAAATAATCCCGCACACAAACAAGGTGCAAAAACAGACAGAGTTGTACACCGTCAGTCGCTCTTTGCTATTTGGCTGCTGCAAGTCAGTCTTGGAGGTTGTGACTTGTGAGCAACTCTTGTGTAATTGCCACTCAACGCAAATCGCACGGTTTTCATCGTGCATACGAAAAGCTTGCAATGTTTTTCATGTACATATTTCATTAGTAAACTCATTGAGAAGATAATTCGGAAAACGCTTTTCTTCAGTGGCTAAGCTTTGTATATTTGAGCTATGAGCCCGTTTGAGATGGTTGTCTTGAATCGTTCGGCTTTTCAGAGACGATATTGCAGTAGGATTATTGAATACGGCTGTCGCAATAAGTCGACATGGGATTCATATTATTCATTTAGTTCATTGTCTCTCTAAAGCTTTGACAGCTCTTCACTGTAGGTCATCTTAGTTATAGTTGATGATGTAATGACAGACAAGATAAAAAAATTCACAGCATATGCATTCGTATCATAGTTCTGGGTGTAGTTTCATGCCAGAAGTGATTTTTCAATTCATCATGTCCATTGTTGTATTATTTAACGCATATATCCTGCACATATGACATAACACTTGCACATACAGACTGTGATATCATGAATAGCGTTAACAATACAGCTATGGTAGCTAGATGCTGCAGAAAAGAGCCAGAGCAATGCTTGTGATTCATTTTGATGTTTTTATATTGACGCAACAATATGCTTCAAGCGTGTTGCTGTGATTGAAATATGATGCAAAAGTCGGCCTGTCATTGCAGTTGACCATGTGTAGTGTATCCATCTTTACAGCGGCCTCAACTTGCTGGCTGTGGAGAGGATATATGTGATGTAAGCAATTTCACGTCGCCCTAACGGGTTTTCGCGACTGCTGAAGACATGGGACTGTTACAAACCGCTAAAAAATGACGAGGGGCTACAACGAATGATTTTGTTGTCTCACCTTTGCAATATTATCTGTTCATTACTGCATTCCATCTCAGCTCTATCGCAATCATCATTAAACCAGGTTCTCTATATTTGAACGCCAGGAAGACGGCATCCGGACTTGGACCGTCCGTCAGGTGAGCCTCCAGTCCAACCAAACGACCTTCATGGACCCTGTGACGTCCACTAGGCCTGGGTGGGGGCGGAAACAGCTGTTCTGTCGCAGCCACCTGCACTCCTGGAGGCAAATACATCAGGATGTGGTCCGTAAAACACCGTCACGGCAGAAGGACCACGCGTAACGTGGGACGTCCGTTTGCCCATAAGCTCCTTGAGTCGTAGGGGAGAGCGGGGCCAGTTGAAACACGGGGTCAGATGAAACATGGCTTTATTTTCAACAGTATGCAACATATGGCGTTGCCGACACCAGTGCGCATCCGCGCTCGACCACTTCCTTTGTCAACGGCGTTTGGGCGGCAAACGGACGGTAATTTTGATTTGACACTTGTTTTTGTGTTTTTGAGGGGCGTTTGGGAGAAATCGTTTTCATGAATATTTTGTGATATCTCATATACCTTTGTTTGCTGAAAGAAGAACTCCTGGCTCCGGAATAACACCTTATTTGGCCCTTCATTCAGCATAATGCCGTCCCTCCAGCTCGTTTGACATGTGCTTTACGGCGCGTGCGAGATGGCGGGAGCGGATGGGGTCAATTGAAACGCTTCTCTGAGGGTCAGTTGAAACAGGGCCACAGGCCGTTTCAATGGACCCCGGTGACCTTTGCAATGGTTATTGTTCAGGGGCTGTAAACATTAAAGGAAATAGTCCACCTTTGAAATGAGCTTTTAAACTGAAATAGTAGTTTAATAGAGCTCAATTTTTGACCCCTTTTTCTCCAGCCTTTTGCTTGAAAGCACACTATAGCCTGAGATATTTCTCATTTTCCTCATCCGCCCATTTTACCATAGTCTATGTACTTTATGTCACATATTATGAGGAACTTAGCACTTTTAGCTTTCCAACGACCTATTGAATGTAGCATTTGGAAAAGTAAACCGGACAAAATATCTCCTTAAGAAAGTGGCCTTAAAGAGGAAAACATCCCATTGTTAAGGATAGGTGCAATTGACCCCATGGGCTGGTTCAATTGACCCTCGCATCGGGGTAATTTGAAACGGGCGTAGAGCTGTTTTATAAGCATGCGTTTGGCAGCAAAATATGTTTGAAACATAATTTTACATATCTTAAAATAAAGCCAAAAGAGTATATTTTTTCATGGTATTGTGCATTTTTCGATATGACAACTAGATCTCGCTGTGCATGTCAATATATAAAAAGTGGTTCAACTGGCCCCGCTCTCCCCTACTTACCGCAGACCATAATTGGGGCTACATATGCACTGACATTCAAATGAGCATCAACCCATCCGTTCTGACATTGGCACCCATGCATGCACGACCCAAACCACATGAACTCATCAGAGGCAGATCTCAGTTAATACCGCGGTGTCTGCGCTCGAACCGGGTCACATCCATCACCAGAACTGTCGGAACCGGCGCAGAGCGGTATGACACAGACGTGACACGCATGACACCATCGTGACCCCATGTCCGTGTCACTACGCCTGCCAGTTCCCGTGGCCTAATCAGCTCTGATTAACTCGTCTCCGTGCCGGTCGTCGAGGAAGGCACGCTAATCCGCTCGTTGTCAGCCGATTCTGGGCAGCCTTTCCGGCCGGATTGGGAGAGGATTTGTTGAGCGTTGGACGTGACGCGAAATCATCGCGATATCGCACTGTCGCTCCTGGCGAAATCGGCATCGAGCAGATCGATTGCACGAGGGATGATTTCTTGGCAGGAGCTGCAAACTTGAGCCAATTCAAAATGTCAATGGTGTGCAGGTTGTTGGAGGCCAGCTAGACTGATCATGTAATCAGAGGCACCGCATTTTCCCCAGCATTTTAGAGAGCAATGTAACCTGTCACTTGTCTCGTTATTTAAATGCCGGATTCTGATTGACGCTAGCGCTCGAGGATATAAAATTGATTTTTTCCAGACGGTGGAGATAAGCAATGAATCTAGCAAACAAAGACTAGCGAGAATGTCTAAAAAAGTGCGTATATGTAAAAGATAAGAAGAGAAAGGGGAAGAGAAAGAGAGAGAGAGAGAGAGAGAGAGAGAGAGAGAGAGAGAGAGAGAGAGAGAGAGAGAGAGAGAGAGAGAGAGAGAGAGAGAGACAGTGAGAGAGAGAGAGTGAGAGAGAGAGAGAGAGAGAGAGAGAGAGAGAGAGAGAGAGAGAGAGAGAGAGAGAGAGAGAGAGAGAGAGAGAGAGAGAGAGAGAGAGAGAGAGAGAGAGAGAGAGAGAGAGAGAGAGTAAGGAAAGGAGAATAGTGGCATCGTGATAATATCAGACATTCCTAAACAATCGAAAGAAGAGGATGTCAGGTGTGAGGACATCCATCCTGCCGTTCCATTCAATACCGCCCCATTTTAAGTGTCTCTATTACTAGCTGTAAAACAACTATAATTATCATAGCGGAAGCTGTGTTGTATTTGCTGATAAGGCACATTCTCGTACATGAGGCTGTATACACGTATATCTGACGGCTGACGACACAGAGCGTTCCTCGACCTATTCTCAAGTCTGTCACTTCTATATGTCCCTAAGGAGCTGGAGCGAAAAAGGATAGCATCAGCCCATCGTGAAGGCAATGCTGAGCCTCTAGCAGTTGCGGCTACATGCAAGGTGTTGCGATTGGATTGAGCTGGGCTGATTCGGGATGGACGGTAGACTTTTCTCCGACAGTTTTTTTTTTTTTGTTGGTTGCCCCAGTTCCATTTTTAATGTTTCTCCCACAGCTGAGCAACATTAAAAATATGTCATCAATTTGTCAATGCTGCAATTGTGAAAGAAACTGAAATAAAAAAGCGCATAACTCTACCCTCAATGTCTCTCTCATTTATGCTTTGTCACTCAGCATATGAAACATCGCTCATGTTCTTTCGAATGATTTCAGCGGAGACAATCGTCTTCACCTCTCCAACAGTGAGGACTATTCTCCGGTCCCCGGGAAAAACCTCAGCCACGGCCAGCGGTCTCTAACGAACTGGTGACCATTACGGTAATTGCTCCAAACCGCCTGTCAGCAGTGTCATCAGAGACTCTCCGGGTATGTAACGCTCGTTTTTATCTAGTGTCTCTACCTCTTCTCTGAGCGGGTTAGCTCTGTCATTTTCACCGCCGGATGCAGTCGGTGGAAGGAGATTCGTGAGCCTTGGCGAGGAGAGTGACCGTAATAGACAGCTTTCATTTGGGCAGGGATGAGTTGATGTCCAAACTACGCATCTCTTCGCCGCGTGGGCGGCGGTGAGTTTCGTCTCGTCTCGTCTCGTCTCGTCTCGTCTCGTCTCGTCTCTCTCTCTCTCTCTCTCTCTCGCTCTCTCTCTCTCTCTCTCTCTCTCTCTCTCTCTCTCTCTCTCTCTCTCTCTCTCTCGCTCTCTCTCTCTCTCTCTCTCTCTCTCTCTCTCTCTCTCTCTCTCTCTCTCTCTCTCTCTCTCTCTCTCTCTCTCTTCATCTTTACTTTTTCTGTCTTTCGTGCCCTCTCATCTCTTTCTTAGGCATGCTTATCATATGTTTAAGTTACATTATCAGAGATATAAAGAAATAGTTGAGTTGCATTCTTCAAATAGCTGCAGCAATATTTCGATGTTGTTGTCGTGGTATGACTGCAATAAAGCATTAGGGCCATGCTTATGCGGTGGGAAAATGAAATAACATCAGCTGTCGAATAAAATCAGGAATGCGACTGAGGGAAATACCAAGCAACTTACGTGCATGAGTGGCATGCATTCAGAGTAAGCATTCATTCATTACATTGCAAGTGATTTTATGCTTTGACGTGATTTCGTCGAAACTCAGCCATTGCACTTTTAGTGCTGCCGTAACTTTTTATGAAAATGACGCATAAATAATCAACAAAATTGCGCTTTCTTAGAAAGAAGGTATATTGTGTAATGCGCTTTTACACTGCAAAAACATAGCCCTAAGGAGGGAATTTAGAGTGATATAACACTTTTGTTGTTTGCAGTATAGAGTTCACTGCTTTCACGTCTTGAAGAGAACGAGAGAGGGAGAGAGAGAGAGAGAGAGAGAGAGAGAGAGAGAGAGAGAGAGAGAGAGAGAGAGAGAGAGAGAGAGAGAGAGAGAGGGAGCAAGGAAGAGAGAGGGAGAGAGAGAGAGGGAGCAAGGAAGAGAGAGGGAGAGAGAGAGGGGGGAGAGGGGGAGAGAGTCGAGATACAGAGGGAGCGAGTGCGAGGGTCCAGTTTACGAGGAGCGGTTTGAGTCGGGTGGAGCACCACCCTCTAACTCACCAGCGAGGCCCAACGACCGACTCCTTCCTGAATGCTAATGCAAAATATGAAGATATGTTGGGACAGCCGGCAGCCGGCCGACGCAGAACGTCCACAAAGTGCTTAAGCGGGACTCAAAGCAGAATAAATCGCGTCCGGAACATTAATAAATATTTAACACGGAACAAAAATGACAGACGAACGCGTTTCGGCTAAATCACCGTCATCAGCGTCTAAAAGGAGAACAAGAGGCACACATCGAGCAAATATCACGAGCAAGAGAGAGAGCTTTCCTTCATGAAGCTTTCCTTCATGAAGCTGAAATATCCGAAAGGATATTTATTGGATCTTAAACGAAAGGCCCTTAACATACGAAAACGATCCTCAACAACAAAAACCAAGAAAAAAGACGAACGATACATCACGATGCCGAACTCGATCACGGCCACAACGATTGCGAAAGAACTCGAGACTATAGGTTTTAAAGTGTCCTTTACTTCGGGTAAAAAGGTGGGTGACATGCTATCAAGAAATAGAGAAAGTAACAAAAAGGATAATGGCAACAGCGTTGTATATCAGGTTCCATGCGGGTCTTGCAATAAGAAATACATCGGGGAGACGGGAAGGGGTATTGGAACGAGATTAAAAGAGCACAGACGTGACCTACGAAATAACATGCAACACAGTGCGTTTGTTCTACATGCTCAGAACTCAAACCATCTCCCATACTGGGACGGGGCGAAGGTACTCACGTCATGTAGTAATCGCGACAACAGAAAAGCTACTGAAGCGGCGTTTATTGCTACGAGTGATACCATTAATGTCAGGGTTGGTTTCATGAAGTGGGCAAAAGCAGCGGCGTTGTTTGGCATTTTAAACATCCACATATGAATTGTGCAACACCTGTGTAAACTGTACAATGTGGCTATTCTCTTAGGATTCTTTTAGGATATTTTCTCTTTGTCAAAGGAAATGTAACCACATTGTCACATGCTTGTTTAAAAGTGTATGTAAAAATCAAAACGATTGAACTGTGATATTTGCTCGATGTGTGCCTCTTGTTCTCCTTTTAGACGCTGATGACGGTGATTTAGCCGAAACGCGTTCGTCTGTCATTTTTGTTCCGTGTTATTATACTTGTCTCAACTGAAATACAATTAATAAATATTTGTTGAAGGAAGTAAGCGCTTTGGGAAACCGCAGAAATCCAGTTTCAGACTGTCGTTCCAAGGAGCAAGTGGAGAATGTGAACGCAAGGAAATTCGCAGCCATTTTGATCAGAAGTACTCACCGAACATGCAGATACATCTTCTCAAGCCAAATGGCTTCACGTGCTCACAAAACACAGCATATGCATCTCTGATTTACTGTTGGAGAATTAAGCACACCTCACAATCGAGTTGTTCTCCGTCTGTACAGACATCCAGTTGGTCAACGGCCGAAGGGTCTTTAGATGGGACACATCCGCCCGCGGTGGGTGACATTTACGATCATGAAAGTGGCGGCGGCGGTCCGTGCGGTCCCTTTCTCTGCCCGGTGGACGCTCGCCCAGCGCCCGCACGCAGTCGACGACACGCACTCTGCAATCTCATTATTCCGAGCCTCTCATATCGTATGCACGCGCGCGCGTTACGCAACTTACCCTCCGGTGACGCGCCGTCTCCGTGTAGCGTAACGTTTGTGGCGTGCGTCGGCGGCGTCACGCGCGTTCCGCGTCCCGTGTCGATCGGATTTGGGCGTCACGAGCTTACCACTGTCGTTACGTTTTGCGTCACCCGCTTGGAACCAGCTGTCGCGCTCTGGAAAGGAGTTATCCAAATGCGCTTGGCGTCTTTTTCAACTGGCCTTGGCGGGGTGCACGTAAACAGATTAGCTCGTCCTCTGGGCATCCCGTTAGTGACATTATCGCTTAGCTGTTAGCCGGCGGATAGCGGGGATTGGACCGAGCTCAGGAACCTGATATTGTTTATGTGGCGAGTGTTTGCACGAGCATGGTGAAGCGACGCCTCTCTCGCCAGCTGTGCTGAATAGAGCGCAGTGCGTTGTCTGATTAATTAATCATCCAATCTGCTATGCAAATGGTGACAGGAAGGGCACAATAGGGCATTGCCTGCACAGGAAGGACTGTCGAATGAGAGAGGATATAAATAAGGAGCAGCTGCGAGGGTGACAGTCTTGACATTGCTACGGGAAGGAGTCTTGCAACCGGTTGGCATTGGGCATGTGGTGTCTCAATTGGTATGCCTTGATTGAAAAGAATTGGCGATCATTCTTGGCCAGGGATGACAATGAAAAATGAAGATCGAAAGTCCCTGCGTCAGATTCTTTGCACTGCTGGCATACTGAAGAAGATCTACATTTCTGCATGGATGGGCAACTCCGAAAAATGAATACGTTAATTGTGACTGAGCGTCCTCGGCTACTAAAATTGATCAGTTAGGTAATATGATGAGAGGCAAATGGCAACTGGAATGTTGCTAATCATCATTACTTATAAAATGGTTGATAAGCTCATCTGTGAAACGCAATTTTTGACATTTTGGAAATAAAGGTTAGAAAGTCAAGTACACCTTTAAAATGTTTGTCAAAGACTTTCAGCATGTTTTGATTATTATTAGGACCTCTTTTGCGTCACCTAAAACAATGAACTATGGCTCAATGCATGCCAGAAAGAAGCACAGCCATTTGCCAAAGAAGGACGTGCAAGGTAACGTTCTAAGTGTGTGTCTGTGTGTCTCTGTGTGTGAGCGAGGGTGTGGTGTGGGACGAAGGACATGAACCCTCTAATCTGCGGCAGGCTAACTGCAGCGCCACTTTTTGCTCCATTAACATCGATCTCCCAATAACCGATCGTTGGACTGTCACCTTTCTCACGACTCCGTCGGGTGCGTCGCCTTGGCAACAACAATTTCACATTTCACTTAGTGGATGATAGTTTTGGCTCTCTTGGAGGCCAAATTTTAGGCCTTCGCGTTCGTTCTTAGTATTTTCTTCTTCTTCTTTTTAACGTTTTTAACGTAAATGTGACACCGCAACGTACATGTGCTTCTCAATAGCCTAGTCATGCGTATCATCAATATCCAATACCAATTTCAGGTAATTTCATTGCGACTTCCAGGAAAGAAGTTAACCGCCCCAACAGTGCCTGAATTTCCTAGAGGCCCGCACCATCACTTTTCTTCCCGGCCCAGAAATTTCTCTGCTGCTCTCTATACACCTCTGGACTCTCTCCTGAACGTTGATGAGAGTCCCATTCACCCTCCGCGGGCAGCTGAGTGACAGCGAAGACGACTCCGTCGAGTCGAGAACGTTACACCGTCACACCCAGGGTGGACGGCAGTTTACAGCTGGGCGCGTCACGACCGCCACAGTGCGGCGATCTCGGCGCAGCGCCAGTCAACGGTGCGCGGCCGTTCTCACCATGCCGCGCCACACTTTCCGTGCGCGTGTGAGCAACCACGTCGAAATAGAACTAATTAGATGGGTAATAAATCCTGGTAAATGGCCTGCTCGGCTCTCCTGGGACCTACTGCGTGCCGAGACACCGGAGACGGGCGGCTTTGACCGCTGTCGTGTGCGCACTGAAGACGAAATGAACATGACTGCGTGTGCGCAGGACGGCGCGCCGAGTAAGCTGTCAGTCATCGGTGTGCGTGACAGACTCATTGCGCTATTATTTGGCGCTCATTCCGCGCTCATTGCGCTCTGGGCACATGGGCATTTGGATGGTCCGGCCACTAATGGTTTCAGCCCAGTCGGACCGTGCACATATGATTACGATGCATTAGGGGGTGCGTGACTGGCGGCACTGCCGTACACTGAATGTGTTTGCACATGGTTTATTGAGCCTAGGTCACGTGACGCACCACATGATAACCGTCCATTTTAAAGATGTATTGCTACGGCCCCTGCCATGCCCAGCCAGTGTAAGAAACAAATAAACTCAAACAACCGATTGTAGACATGCGATCGACATGGGCTTTTTATCATTTCCGCACCTGTGCTGTAGTTTGGTACATGCAATGGTGTATTCTGGAGCTTTAGATTCTCGAAGATGTTTTATGCATTTTTAGTCTTCCCTTGAAGTTTTGTTTGCCACGTACCATTTGCTTGGTTCACAGATTATAATTATTTCGCGACTTAAATACGTATTCGAAAAATTTAGTTTTTAAAATTACCTTGGCTCTAAAGGCATGCACCACATAATCTTGCATTTTGTCTAATACACTTAGCGATGTTAACAGACTATAAAAAGCTGCTCGTAATTGAAACATTTTTTCGCACTGATAACATTTCAAATTTTATTCATGCAGAACATCAAAAAAGCAGACATACTGTACGCGCGTGCACCTCTCACACATCTCTATTAAACTCCAGACATACTTTACCGGGCTGACTGGCGCACGTTTCGAAAGTATGAGCCCGCTTTCTGGGACCATATCTAAACAGAGCTGTTTTTCTGAACGTCCGACGCGCCGCGCCCCTACCGCCCAGCAATAATCTAGCAGCGCCACATTCCATATTTACCCATTAGAGCGGCAATCGTGGCGGCCCGTGGCCCCGATCGCCGCCCAAATATACGCGGTATGCGTCGACCACACTGGGAAACGCCCAACCGGTCGCGGTCACCGCCGGCGCGAGTGGCGGCAGTCCGAGCGCGCGGTGAGCCACCACCGCGGTGTGCGCGAGGCAAACTCGGCGATAAATCGCGCCAATTGATGTAATCACGGCCGCCGAAGCGTGAGAGAATATCACAGCTATTTTTACGGCCGCTCGCGGAAAGGGCTGGTCAGCTGGCGGGTGGGTGGCGGCCGGTCGCTCTGCGTGCTGTGCGGAGGCCGACGGGCGGCGAGTCCGGACTCCGGGAGGCCGGACTGCGGGTGGCCGGACTGCGGGTCCGGGTCCGGAGCGCGGCGCCGGAACGTCCGGACGGTAACCTTGCCGTTTGGGCGCAGCCCGGCAGCCCCTCGGGAACGCCGCCCGGCGAGGAACCCTAATTGAGGACTGCGCTCCATTTACAATAGCCGATTTCCAATGGAATGTGCTTTAAAGGCGTTCGGCTGGGCTGGTGAAAGGATGGCGGGCATTTAGACCGTTCTAGTAGTGCTTTTAAACTTTCAACACATTCCGCTAAAACGTTTGTTGAATTCAAATTAAAATATATTTCTAAAAAAGCAACGCGCTGTTTCATAAGCCTAAAAATGTCAAGGCGAACTGTTTCCAAACTGTGAAAAGCTAGGAGAGCTTGATCATTATCACATTGCATAAAATGTGCCGAGCATCATCCAATCCTATTAATTTGATGAGTTGACACATTATCACCAGCCGGTCCACTGCGTTTTGCTGGATCACTCTACAGTACACTGCGATACGAGCGGGGACGGTGAGCTAGGGTCAATGCCCTCAGGCCCTCCCCTTAAACCAGAGGACGACACGACCCCAAACAATTCATGGAGGTGGGCCGTAACAAACGCTTGTTCCGCAACCGCACAGTTTGCCGTTCAAGGTCGATGATTTTAGAGCTTAAGGAGGTACAATATCATTTTATTTTTACCATGTCTGTACTAATAATGAGTGCAGAACAAACCACCGTTTCATACACGGTCTGATAAGAAGCACAATTATGTTTATGGTGTGAAATATATTATACCATTGTTCTCTGTTATCCAGCAGCGTAATTTGCTATATTACCTTGTTATTAAATGCAATACATTCATTTAAAATATCATGCATCCAGGTTATACAGCACTGATGGCGTGTTTGCGGAATGCAGAGCACATAATCATAAAACATGATGCGATCTTGAGCCTTGAGCATGATATTTTCTATCATCTTTCCCCTTCCCACCACATCTCCCCTCCCCACTCCTCAGCAGCTCCTCTCAATCGGCATCGGACCGGACCAGTTCTCCTTGAGTTTGGAGTGGACCTGAGGTGGCCACACACAGCCTCTATCCCTCCTGGAGGACCCATCTGATGACAGCTGTCCGGTCGTTCTCGGGGCCCGACGGTGATCAGTTCCGAACTACCATTGTGACGCGCCACGAAGCGCGTCCTTGGTACAACAGCTCCCATTCACGCGGCGGCCGGAAACAATCGACTAAATCGCCTGTTACGTGTCTCACTTGTCACTATGATGGCCACTCACATCGACTCTCTGCCTCTCTTGTCTCTCTCCCCCCCTCTCTCTCTCTCTCTCTCTCTCTCTTCTCTCTCTCTCTCTCTTTCTCTCTCTCTCTCTCTCTCTCTCTCTCTCTCTCTCTCTCTCTCTCTCTCTCTCTCTCTCTCTCTCTCCTCGCTCTCTCTTTCTCCATCTCCATCTCTCTTCTCTTCACTTTGTTTCTCACGTTTTCCCACCTGCCTCTCTTTCTTTCTTTCTTTTTTCTCTCTCTCTCTCTCTCTCTCTCTCTCTCTCTCTCTCTCTTCACTCTGTTTTTCGCGTTCTCTCATCTGACTATCTCTCTCTTGCCCCTCTCTTTCTCTCTCTTTCTCTCTCTCTCTCTCTCTCTCTCTCTCTCTCTCTCTCTCTCTCTCTCTCTCTCTCTCTCTCTCTCTCTCTCTCTCTCTCTCTCTCTCTCTCTCTTATCTTTCTCCTTCCCCTTCCTTCTTTTTATTAACCCGCTCTCACACCCATTTTCCGTTTTGTGCACATAATAATAGCTTACCACGATCTTCCTCAGACTGCAACGTCACGCCTCTCCAAAGACATCGTCTCTCAATGATCTCTGCTGGTGCCACTGCTAGTAGATCACCGCAGAGTGACCCTGCCGACCTCCTGGACTCCACTCACCAGTGGTGCTCCACGTAATCACCAGTCACCAGCGGCTCCGCCCTCGCGCCAGCGTGCACCGTCGACCATAATCCACTGTGCACATCGTGCACGCGCGACCCCAGCCGGCCGCGGGGCGGGCGGCGCCTCCCAAATGGAGGGCGTAGCTCGCCAGTGTGATGAATATTAGCGAGCTCAAGATGCGAATTAACGGTGATTGGCACCCCTCGGCAGGCAGTAACCATCCCGGCACGGACAGTAACGGCGTCGTTTTCATAGTGTTTCCATGTTGGCCTTCAGCCATGCGTCAGGCTTTGATCATCGGTAATTTTACGCAGATGTAACAGAGCGGCGTAGGGCCGGGCGTAGCGGCCGTAGCCGTGACACGTGATTTATACAGGGATGAGCCGCTCCTCGACGCGAGCTGTGCTGGTCCAGTGGCCCGTTATGGGAGTGAAAATGACTCCGGGAGGGGAGGGGAGAAGAACACCAGTGATGTGGTGCGTCATCGAGTTGCTGTCAGTCGTAGGTTCAGTGGGACGGCTTCGTAGTCAAAGATCTGGAGCCTCAATTATTATCACGTCTTGTGATGACCTCCAGCTTAGTTATGCTTTACGAGGGACAGATCATCATATTGCCACCTAGTGTGACTGCAATGTCAGTCCAGCGGGACCCATGCTGATGTAGCCTCTTGAGCGGTCAGGGTGCAGGAGCGACTGACCTTCCCAGGACGAAAGTCAGAGTCGGCCGAAATATTGGACTGACATGCACGCAAAGAACATCACGTGAAGTCCATTCACCAATGAAGCTCAGTCCATTTCGCGCATTTTTTGACTCCTAGTGTAGAGAGGCAAAAGCATCACTTCACACCCAGCTAACCCAAAATCTATCCTACAGACCGTTTCTAACCAGATACTCAACGACCAGTCGCAGCACAACGCTCTCCTGCCTGGTGAGGTCCTGCCTGCGTAACTCCTCCCGTGCCCGATAGATGTCTCTGTACGGGACCGGTGACCGGTAACAACCGTGACCAAGGGCTCACCATGACGGGGTATTCTTTTTACGGCCCCGATACGACCGTACCCGCCCTTTGCGTCATTCAAAGGGCGGTGTCCAGGGTGCCATCGAATACAAGATGAGCCAGCTATTTTTATAGATCCCTTTAATTGTCCAGGTTATTTTTAAAGAGCTATGTACCTATACAACAGTTAGGTGTGTTGATTATTGGGCAGCATGATGCGCCAATAAGATGGATCGCTCACCCAGCAATTCAGAATAAGGGTCAGGATTTCATGAAGCACTTGGGTTTGAATGAAGTAGTGAGTTGGCCGTTAGGTCTAATCAGGGACGCCGGTGAAAACAGGGCGCCGGAGGGCACATTAGTCACGTGACATTTGGAACTTCTCCCGCTCCATGGGCCTTCTATATCCCAAACGTCACGTGTAAATTTAACGAACCTTGATCGAATCGCCCCAGGCGCCCTGTTTTCACCGTCGTCCCTAATCAGGGGCGCAGGTCTAGAGCCTGGCGCGCAGTACCTACGTAGTTACATATTTTTTTTTTTGATTTTTTCCCCTCAGAGTAGGTATAACCGGTTTCGCATCAACATGAAAAATTAGACATATGAGCCTCAACTGTGTAATTTGCCCGCATTCTGCATATAAGTTTTGCCACATGTCCTCAATGTCCCATTCAGAACACACCAATGTTCTATTGACCCATTCCAATCGCAATTAATAGGCATGAAAAAGACATGCTTTAAGTGCCTCTTGCTTCCAAACTCATTTATTGAACGAAAGCAAGGCAAGTGTGTGGGCAGCCGCGCCTTCTGTTGTAAGTCCAAATGGACTTATCTTAATGGTGGTGTGTCAGATCATTCATTTTATATTTCTGCCTAGGCAGAATGCCTTCGATCCAGTGATAGAGACAAACGAATGTCACCAAGTCACTTAGCTGTCATTCCCGCGGTCCCAACAAACCCAATGACGTCACTGAATGGTTTCGGCGGACACCAGTGACGTCACTACTATAGTTCGTTTTTTCAAAAGGACGCTGGCTCAAAGTTCATTATCGAAGCTCTCACGTGAATTTTGGCAGCTTCAGCGTCTGGCTAAGAATTTCTTGCCGGAAAAATGATCGATTTCAAATTGTGCTCGGTAAATACATGGATTTTTTTTTTTTCAAATAAGACGACGTTTGAGTTTCTCGGGTTCAGTTTTTGCCCGTTTTGCTCCCTAAAACACGTGCTTGTTCGAAAAACATACTTGGAGCCAGCGTCCTTTTGAAAAAAACGAACTATAACACTGTCACTCGCTCCCAGAATCCGAGTTAGGTCCTCAGTCTTACGCAGGCACTCGGCCTAATGTCAGGAGCCGAGGACGCCAGGCGCCGTTCCAGACTGCGGCCGCTGAAAAATGCGCTCACTGCGCTCAAGTGAAGTCGCATAACAAACGAAATACGACCCAAAGTGGCCGTTTAACACTGCAGCCGAAACGGCGGAAAACCGTACACCGCAGCAGCGGCGTGCGTGCCCCCGGAACATTTCCTGGCGTGCGCCTGAGTTGTGGGAGTCGTCCTCCTTTATCAAATGAACGAAGTAAAATATATTTGGAAAATACTTGACAGAGGCTTATGCGAAACCTGCGTTAAGGATATGCCTTATAAGTAAGGGTTCATGGCAATATCTCTAGTGGTTTTCAATGTTAAGCTCCCGTGCCTTATCGATTCTTCTTCATGAAACATGCATCTGACCATACTAAGACGACACTTTGAGAACAGGCGACTATACTGCCCGGAGCTATTCAGACCATTTGTAACATGGGCTGAACGATTGTACGTCATTACAGCATGATCACATTTGGCGCAAAGCGGCGCCGGCCGAGGTCCGTTACGGTTTAGGCACTCCGCTTCCGAAGGGTAACGTTAAGTGCAGTAGCTGTTGCAGCAAGCTCAAATATGGGTCTTGAATATAGAATAAGTGATTTGCTGGACCAATGCTGAAAGCAGCAGCTCCAATAGAATCGTAAATGAATGTGAGAGTCTCAACTCTGAACTCTCAAATGCTGTTCTTCGACATTGTGGTAGGAAAGGGCATCGAATAACGCCGTGTTAAATATAACAGCGACCTCAGAACCAATTAATCAGTTATCAGCTCAATTGAAATGTCTGAGTAAAATATGGAATGTTTAGTCTCATTTCTTATTATTAACAGAGCATTGTTCTTGCGTTATTAATTAACCTTCTAATTTCTACCACGGCTTGAGGAGGTCACCTTTATAAATAAATTGCTTTGACATTGACTTATGAAGATATAGGCAGAAGGCAACCTAACATATCGTGCATACGCTAGACAAGATATCAAAATGTAGGTATTAATAAATAAATTAGAAACTAAATAAATATATTAATAATTACATAAAGGCCGTTTTCACGACGGAACTTTCGCAGAGGAACTTATTTGATACCTAAAAAGTACCTACCCTTAGAGGCCTTAACATCCCTCAAACTGAAATATTTTATGTTCAAAATAATTTTAGAAGTTTAAATCCGGGCATTTCTTGCCCTCAAATCACTTATTTATTTACACACACAGCAATATTTGGTTCTAGTAGCCCACCTTTCGACTATGAGGTATTAAATCAGCGTGGCAACTTGCTCCCTCTTTGCTCCCTCGGGTATCTAATTCCGGAATTCTTAAAAACAAGGAAAGTATATATCGAGTTCTCTTTTATACCTATTCAGTTATGTTTTAATGGTGATTAAAATATGACAAATTTTTTAATTACATTTCATATAAGAAAACACGCAAAACAATGAAACAAAAATAACCACGGCAGATAATTACCTTCAGGTCTCTAATTCCGACCAATCAGCACCTCAGTAGGATATGACGTCATACAAGAATGGTGGTGAAGGCCGTTTGCAGTCCCGGCCGGTAGGTCACGTGACCGCCGGGCGCCTCGGGTCACGCGGCGGTCGGGAGTCGGACGCGGGGCGTGGTCGCGGGCGGACGCGCGGGGCATCATGCTTTGCTTTGCTTGCTTTGTCAACTTCATATAACTTACTATCGCATTCGTGTGAAAGCCAAACACTGCTCAGTGCCCTTAGAAATTGAGTTTTGGAAAGCTCAAGTCCCTATAGCTCCTCAGGTCGGCAACAGTTGAAGCCTCATCTGAACCCATGTGAAAAAAACGAGGGTAAGGAACCTTGTGTTGCTTTTTCTTTTACCGTCATAATTATCTCAAACCATCACAATTTTGAGTTGCCACATTGTCTGCTTCACTACATTCGTGTAAAACTTGGGTGAAGGCTGGTGGCTCAAAGAAAGGTGAAGATATTTCTTTAAGTGCCTAATCCGTGAAATTGATATATCCCGGCTTTACAAATCTACACTTTTCATTTTCTCCATGATACATTTTTTAAAATTGTTTAAATTTTATCTACATTTGTTAAAATCGGGGCTTTGGTTTTGTGTAAACTAGATCATAAAGTTTACTATAGTTTTGTGTAACCTGATGGCTGAAGAAAATAGTAATTTTGCTAAAATGATGTGCGGAAATTTGTTGCTTTCCAAATCAAATTACTCATACCTATATTTCATTCAAAATTAGGAGGCATTATTACTGTTTTTTTTCTTGTAACATGAACTGAGTTTGGGTACGGTGCTCCGGAAACGTTGTGGAACTTTAAGCTAGCTAGAGCAGTTTCCATAAAAATTGTTTAGATAGTTGGCATGGCTTGTTGACAACTCTTTTGCTGTTTCTAAAAAAGTGAAAAAAAAAATATTTTCCTGCATTAAGCACACAAGGCATGTTATTCTCATAAGCTATCGAATGTGTGTGTGTGTGTTTTTTAAGCTGTTTTTTTAAAGCTTTTAAGCTGTAACTTCAGTTACTTCACTTTAGAACATATTGCCCAGAATGCGTCACTGATCATGAGCTGGTATATCATATCATATGTAGCAAATACATAAATGAGAATAATGTGTCATGAATTTTTGTGCATGCTTCTGGATCATCTGTAATTACATCAAAGGCTCGGCTCAAGAGTGTCCTGCCGACCAGCTTATGCCCAACCCTTTCTGTCCGCAGAACGTCGCTTGCGACTCCCGCACGCCGTTTGCCCCGGCCGTCCGTACTGGTCTTCGCGCTGCGAGCCGCGCTGGAGTTCGCGGCGGCGTCGTGGAGCTCCCATCGGGACGGCGTGTGATGCCCGCGTCGAGCTTATAAGCCGTGAGCTTCGATTGGCGGCTCACGCGGTCACCAGCTGTATGTACAACCTCGGCCCCGACGACCCCGCTAATGGCCGAGACCGGCATACCCCCGGCATGGGTCCGCTGTCCGGCGCAGCGCTGGCCGCCCGCATGCTATGCTACTTTTGGCTGTATCGCTGCCCAGCGGGAGCGCGCTCCACGTTGCGGAAGAGGCACACGTTGCGACCCGACTGAGGACTGCAACCGGATGGTGACACGTCGGCCTCTGCGCCCTGGCCGGGGCAGGCGTGACCGACGTCACAGTGGAGGAACGCCCAAACAAGACCAGCCCACCGTCGGAGCAGCATGGAAATATCATGTTCTGCCTGGACGTCGGACCCGGCGGCCGCAGTGCACCTGCACACGTGCGGAGAGGGGCGCTGGAGGCTACTCTGGAGCTTCTGCCATTCCGCGGCGCGACTGCTGGCAAAACGGCGGCGATTGAGGCGGTTGGGAACAGCTGCAGCAATGGTGATGGCGGTGATGGCGACATGGCGGTTTGGGACTTCATCTCAGCGCGGCCGCCGCCCAGGCGCCGCTGCGCCCGGCTGCTCAGCCACCTACCGGATGGCGGGGTGGCCCTTACGGCCCTCACGCCCGTTCGGTCTGCGGCCACGTTGTGGGGTGGCGGTCGCGGGGTTAGCGGCGTTGGACTTCGTCCTTTATCCAGACTGCACCGTACCATCTGAACGGATGGATCTGCCAAGAAAGATGACATCCAAGGCGGCTATGAGGCGATCAAGGCCGTATAAGAGAGGTAGAATCATCCCGCGATTTCCAATGGACCGGTCGCTAAGCATTAGCGTGACGTCACTGGTGGAGACCGGGCGGCGCCCGGCTCCAAGCTATACGTCGGGTACATTTAGCACCGTATAGTTGTTATTACTGAACGTAATGACAACTAATGACTCTTAATAACTTTTTTACTCAACTAAAGCTGATTTCCTTGCCGGTACATTGCCGACCCGAGCCCCAGGGTTGACAATCATGGGATATGGGTCGGATGGGCGACCTCGCGACGGGAGAAGGAACAATTGCAATTGTTGTGCCCGCACCGCCGATTGCATTCTCTATCTGCATCGGGGGGGGGGGGAGCAGGGGGCACGTGCCCCCATCGGATCAGGGGGCCTCTCGGGCCCGAGGGGCCTTGCGACGCCAATTGGCGGCTGAGGGTCTATGCTGGCATCTTTCGACTCAGAAGGGCCCCACAGGGCTCTGAAGAACACCTTATGTGCTCCGAAGAGCCACACTTCTATCCATAAGAGCCCCACACCGGCTTTTTAGTGTCCCTTGTCGGCCTTTGAGGGCCCCTTGCCGGCTTCTCAGGGCCTATTGGCGACCTCTGAGGGCTACTTGCCGGCCTCTGAGGGCCCTTACCGGCCTATCAGGGACCAGCAGCTCTAAGGGTTCCACAAACGCCTGCGATAACCCCCTAAACCAATGGTTGAAGGCCCCCACAACGGCGCCTGCGAGGGCCCTCACCGGCGGCTGTGAAGGCCTCACACCGGTGCCTAGCTGAGGGCCTCACACTGCCACCTCTGAGTGCGACCGGCACCCTTGAATGAGGTCCCGAAACCAGTGCTTCTTATCGGCGGCTCTGGGGGCTCAACGCCGGAGCCTCTGACGGCCTCAGACGGGACCTGCGCATCGGACGGCCACTCACCGGTGACTTTTGAAGGCCCCACACCGACGACTCTGAGGGCCCCACTGGCGTTTGAATGTATCTTGCTGGTCTCTAAGGACTCCACAGGGCTCCCGAAGGCACCGCAGACCTCTTGAGAGCCCCTGTCGGCCTGTAAAGGGTTCGAGCCAGCAGCTCTAAGGGTCCCGCACCCGACTGTGACAACCCCACACTGCAGTGTCTCTGAGGGCCAACAACGGCAACTGTGAGGACCCTCACCGGCGCCTCTAAGGGCCCACAGTGGCAACTCTGGGGACCCCGCACCAATGCATCTGAGAGCCTCACACCGGTACCTGTGAGGGCCCACACCAGTGCCACTAAAGGCTTCATAACCGGCGGCCCTGAGGGCCCTACACAGGTGATTTTGAGGGGCCTACCGAAGGCATCACACAATCCCTTAGTCTCGCTGAGCTTCTATCCCAATCCCATACCGGCTTCTATCCCAATTCCGGCTCAACTAATTAGCAGCCCCCCCCCCCCATGGGTCAGCAGCGCCGCGCCGGTGCCGGGGGCCAGCGCCATCGGGGCGGCAGTCGGCCACGCGCACTCAATGGTTAGCGCTTAGCACCGACGGCTAGCGCACGTCCGGTGTGTTATCGGCCGTGAGCCGCTCCAAAACGGCTGCAGTAACTAGTCGATATAGGTAGTAAGCAGATGCAGAGATGCAGGAGGATTGATGACCGGCAAGCTTTTGTGTTTTACGAGAGTGAAGGGTCGAAGTCGGCTGCTAAGTGGTGAGCGGATTTTATCAGATGCCGGTTCACCATGACCTTTGTCACTGGCGGATCCAGACTTGCGTTTTGGGGGGGGCAACTCCTGCAAGTAACCAAACCTAGGGTACCCCCAAATCCTGTTTTCTCATCGGATTTAGGCCACTTATTTTTTCGTCACAGCCCTGAAACGATAATTTTTTAAACTAAAAATAAAAAATATAGAAATGGTAGCCCACCCAACCCGAGCCTAAATATTACTTTGAAAACACTTCAAATTGCTTTTGTCGACCAGTTAGCCCGCTCCGGGTCGGTGCTTGGCGCAGCTTTCGCGGGCTGGGAGGTGTCGGTTGGACCCCCTGCCGTTCGACCCCTGATTAAGCTAGAGCTCGCGGAAAAAACAGGCGTGTTGCCCGTGAGTGACGTCTGACGAGACGAAGCCGATGATACCCGATTTTAAGGTCCTTGGTCATTGGTTGACCTTCCAGGGCGGTGTTTCACGGTCGTGCCGACAGCCGCTGCCAGCGCATTCCGCGAGCTAAGGTCAACCTTCGGTGGTGTTGTGGGTATAGTATAGGCTTGTTGATGTCTCCATTGAAACCAAAAGTGCCATCAGCGCTGGCAGCGGCTGGCAGCGTGCCGTGAAACACCGCCCAGGTCAGGTCACAGACCCAAAAGACGGGAAAATCAGGACCTGTCAGAACCTCCTAAAGTAAGGCTGTAATAGATTTGTTTTGGTGCTGATCACAAATTTCATGATAGTTTGGATCATAGATTATGTCTTCATGCGTTTAGGCCATGTCGGGGCAGGTCAGGTCAGGTCAACCAGTAGGGGTACTTATGGGCGTCCGTATAGCAGGTGTCCACTACCACTGGCAGCTACGTTACATGATACGAAGGCATCAAAACTACTTCGTAAATGTTCAAATGGTTGCAAAATGCTAAATTCAAAATCGGCTAAACGAAACTATCCTAGAAACATGCTAAACTCGGAAAAGTGCACCGAGGTCATCAAAGGTCAATGACCTGACTTGACCGTAAGGTGACATTGGCATCCACCCTAATGCATGGGAGCAACTCATATCCTGTAAAAGCGCGGATAATGTGAGCCGACATACGCCGAATCGCGATTCCGGCCAAACATGGCCTCCAACATGGCCAAACATATGGTGCGTTCGGAGAGGCACATTCCACGTGGAATCCGTTGAATATTCCATGCGCGCGGAATATTCCCGGAGATTGGCCGTTCAGAGAGATACGCCTCCGAACGCGGCACGGGGAATATTCCCGGGGACGGTGAAATATTCCATGCTCTCCGAACGCACGGATAGTCTCGAGATATAGGCCACAAGTCAAAGTTCACTTGGGTCAGGGTCATGAAATTTTCAGACTTTGTCAACATGAGGGTACTAAAGTTTCGTCGCGATCGGCTTCATGATAACTTACACGATAACTTCACACGTCGATCGAGAGTTAAAGTATGCAATAAGAGCTTCTTGGGTGAAGACAAGACCAACACTTTTATCAAGCCAAGCTCACAGATTTTTAATGATACGATATTTTCTCTCTACTTCTACGCTACCTTCTCACATTCATTTTTCTTAAGTGTTTTTGGGGACCAAAATATATGTTGCCCCTCTTCCAGGCTTGGGGGGCATGACCCCGTGGCCCCCCTGGATCCGCTAGGCCGAAACTAACTAGGCCGTTTTCAAACGGTCTGATATTTCAGGTCATGGTTTGCAAACGGCCGGTGTTTTCAGGCTGTTTCATATGGTCTGACTGGGCCAGGCCGTTTGCAAACGGACCGAATTTTCATACGGCCTGTAACATATATTCAGATTTCGACATCTGTCGTAGCATCAAATGCTGATGTGGTGCACTCAAAAGCCGGAATTGGTCCTTGGATGCCGTAAGGACCCTTTTAAGAAATAAGTGACCCGACTGACCCCTTAGAGATTGGCCTGAGCTGTGACCGAAATAAGTCTTATACCTACCGTTTCGCATGAAGGGACAAAAAGGTCCCTCATATGCTTCTTGTACAATTACGAAACAAAACAAGTTTTTTTCAACGAAAACTCAGTGAGTGTTCCTAAAAAATTTATTGCGCATATTCCGTGAATGAAAAATTGCCGGGTCATGTCAGGTCAGGCTGCCACAGCAAGTTTGGTAACTTGTCAGCTCAATCGATATTTATGCAATAAGACCTTCTCGGGTGACGATAAGACATGACGACACTTTATGAAGGAAGCTAGTAAACCCGGTAGTTTCTCCATAGGCGCGGGAACCTGGGGGAGGAGGGGGTAGTGGTGGCAGCATGCCCCCCCCCCCAACTCTGGGGCCGTGGGGGCGGTGCCCCCCACAACTTTCAGACGGAATACCGCTCTTTTTTTGCAAATGTTTTCTTTTTTTGTTGAAAAAGCCAAGAGATGAAAAATAAGTGGCCTAAAACCGATGAAAAACTATATTTGGAGGATCCTAGGTTGATCTCTATGGTGTGCCCCCCCCCCCCCTCTAAAAGTAGTTCCCGCGCCCCTGAGTTTCTCTACGCTGTTGAATCACCCTGCTGATCTAGCAAGTATCTACTACGCAACCTTCTCACATTAATTTTTCTTCAAGCGTTTTGGGGGCCAAAAGATATGTTGGCCCCCTCGTTCAGGCTTTTGGGGGGCCATGGCCCCGGTGGCCCCCCTGCAGATCCGCCAGTGGGGGCGGTGCCCCCACAACTTTCAGACGGAATACCGTCCTTTTTTTGCAACTGTTTTCTTTTTTTGTTGAAAAAGCCAAGGGATGAAAAATAAGTGGCCTAAAACCGGTGAGAAAACTAGCTTTGGGGGGACCCTATAGGTTGATCTCTATTATGGTGTGCTCCCCCAGTCTGAAAGTAGTTTCCGCGCCCCTGACTTTCTCTAAGCTATTGAATCACGCTGCGGATTCTAGTAGGTATCTACTACGCAACCTTCTCACATTAATTTTTCTTCAAGCGTTTTGGGGGGCCAAAAGATATGTTGGCCCCCTCTTTCAGGCTTTTGGGGGGCCATGGCCCCGGTGGCCCCCCTGGATCCGCCAGTGGGGGTGGTGCCCCCACAACTTTCAGACGGAATACCGTCCTTTTTTGCAACTGTTTTCTTTTTTTGTTGAAAAAGCCAAGGGATGAAAAATAAGTGGCCTAAAACCGGTGAGAAAACTAGATTTGGGGGACCCTAGCTTGATCTCTATTATGGTGTGCTCCCCCAGTCTGAAAGTAGTTCCCTCGCCCTTGACTTTCTCTACGCTATTGAATCACGCTGCTGATTCTAGTAGGTATCTACTACGCAACCTTCTCACATTAATTTTTCTCCAAGCGTTTTTTGGGGGGGGGGGCCAAAAGATATGTTGGCCCCCCCTTACAGGCTTTTGGGGGGGGCCATGGCCCCGGTGGCCCCCCCCTGGATCCGCCAGTGACCTTTGTCCGGGTCCTGGTACCCTGACGCACTCTTGGAGAGCCGAATCACAGCAAAAATCCACCCACGACTGTATCTATACGGCTTACGCTTTTCTGAAAACGTCTGCGTTTGGCGTTCTACGGACCCGGCCGGCCGGCCGGCCGCACCGGCCCCGATTGGCGGTCCTCCAGTGACGTCACCGGTAGTGTTAAGCTGATTGGCGAATAATACATGGGAAGAACCGGGACGACATCCCCCTGGAGGCGATCACAAAGCTTCACCAAGAGCTTCTCCTTCATGGAGCCGGCCGGCCGTTAAGTCGCAACACCGGCTGCCGAGTGCCAACAGCTGCGTGCGCTGGCGCCGACGCGTTGTGGGCCGCGCTGCTGACGCCCAAGCTGCGATATCAACCATCTATGAATAAGTGGCAGCGGTGGCGGCTTGTCAGTTGTTAACGTGCCTTAACAGACGTTGCGAATAGCCCGCGTCGGAATCGCATGGTTGGGAACACAACGCAAGTAAAAATGGGCTTCCTTGATGAACCTACTTTTTAAGCATTGTAGCCTTTGTAATTTTGGATGTTTTGCTGTAGATATTATTTTCTACATATATACTATATAGGCACTCACGTGCTTTAACCCTCGCCCGCACATGGGGGGGGGGGGGTGGTTGCCACCCCCCCAGGCAGTCTTTCTGCTCTGCACTCAACATTTTTAGAGCTGGAAGGCTGATTTTTCGTATAGCTGCTCGTCTATCCTTTCTTGATGTCCACTGAAAATTTCAAGTTTCTGTGGTTTTTGGTTTCGGAGATATGACCTTGTTTTTCAGGTCATGTCATGACCCAAATGGCCAATTCTCAACATCTTGCGTTTGCCATGGGCCTTGTGAGCTTTTGACACCCTGATTTCGGCCTTTTTTGCCAGTCTTACCTCCCACCTATCATGGAACATGTTGTTCGACGATGTACAGGGGTCAAGGTCAGGGTCAAGGTCAACCTAGGTCATCTAAGATAATTGCGTTTTAGGCAAGCTGAATTTACTTTTTGTGAAGTTTTTTGACTGCATTTTTGGTAAAAGCTTCTCAGATCATGATTTCATGTGATATGGACCCAAAAACAATCGGTGCACACATCAGTATACACACAGACACACACAGACATACAAACACATATAATTGACCTTGACCTAACTTGACCTGAAATGACCTCAGCAGCAAAATTCTGGTCGGATAGTGTGACAAAGAGGTTCTAGCTGGCTTGGCACCAGAAAACAGCATCGTCATCGGTATTTGCTAAGCAGCGCACAAGATATCCAACGGTGACCCAAAACAGCAACATTTTTTAGTTTGACCTGACCTGGAAGGTCAATGACTGACTTGAGAAGGTAAAACTGGGTATCATTGGATTCGTCTCTTCCCAAAGAATCTTTTTGGTCTTTACTGCTAAGCTCTATCTCCAACAGGAACGAAATGGCGCGGGGGGGGGGGGTGGCAACCCCCCCCCCCCATGTGCGCTCTAGGATGGGAAAATGGCATGTGCGGGCGAGGGTTAAATCGCGCAATGCAATTGAACCATGGTAAAGACAATGATAAATGAACTGAGAGCTGACATGCCCCATGCTTTGTGTGTGTATGTGTGTGTGTGTGTTTTTTTTTTGGCGAGTCGATAAAAGTGGTTTTGGACACTGGATGAGTTTTTAGGGGTGTGGTGAGGGGGGATGTAATTCCACAGACCTTCTGTCAGATTCACTAATGCAGTAGGTCTGTGCGGTGTTTAGTTATCGGAGCATTCTTTGAAAGTCGTGAATAGGGCCACCGAGTACCTAAAGCCGTGATATTCCCCCACAAAAACTTCTTTTAAATAACCGGGGATAGGTACATGAGCAGAGTAAATGCTATTACGAACGCCTATCACAATGCTGAGCGAATAGGAAAATCCATAGATGGAGAATTGTGCCGCATTACGGGTGCATGGGCGCAGCCAATCCACCGTTACCCCAGCGGTGACCTTGACCCGCATCGTCTGTCTCGGCTCCAAAGCCAAACCGGCGTGGAATTGGGAGCGTTCGAGCACTCATGGTCCAGCGCAATTCTCCACCTAAATCCATTCCTGATACACATTTGCTTGCTCATAGTCATGTAAACCCCGGTAAATTCACCCAACTTTCATATTGGTCGCTCCATAGACAGATGGCCACAGAGATCAACTTAAAAGGCCATTGTTGCATTCATTTAGTGGAGATCATTAAAGAGCCGTGACAGGCCACAAGTCGCGTGACATCATACGTGTAACGACCAATGACGTCGGCCTGCAAAACCCAATGGAAGCGGCTAGCAGCGTGCAATAAAACAGGGCGCTGCTTTCTAAATGTCTGTCGTGCGCCATAAATGAATATATTCTTTGTAGCCTGGCAACTCAGTATCTTTTTTTAACTATTGTACTAGTATTTAATAATTTCATAATTTTATAATTGTGCTTACGCTTTATGTTGATATTAGTGATAAATCCTTAGATAAAGTAAATCGATGTGATATTTAATAGAAAAATAGCAAACTAACGCACCATTCATTCGAAAGCTGGGGAACCTACTAAAAAGAACTACTAAAATTCCTGATTCACTGGCGGATCCAGACTTGCGTTTTGGGGGGGGCAACTCCTGCAAGTAACCAAACCTAGGGTACCCCCAAATCCTGTTTTCTCATCGGATTTAGGCCACTTATTTTTTCGTCACAGCCCTGAAACGATAATTTTTTAAACTAAAAATAAAAAATATAGAAATGGTAGCCCACCCAACCCGAGCCTAAATATTACTTTGAAAACACTTCAAATTGCTTTTGTCGACCAGTTAGCCCGCTCCGGGTCGGTGCTTGGCGCAGCTTTCGCGGGCTGGGAGGTGTCGGTTGGACCCCCTGCCGTTCGACCCCTGATTAAGCTAGAGCTCGCGGAAAAAACAGGCGTGTTGCCCGTGAGTGACGTCTGACGAGACGAAGCCGATGATACCCGATTTTAAGGTCCTTGGTCATTGGTTGACCTTCCAGGGCGGTGTTTCACGGTCGTGCCGACAGCCGCTGCCAGCGCATTCCGCGAGCTAAGGTCAACCTTCGGTGGTGTTGTGGGTATAGTATAGGCTTGTTGATGTCTCCATTGAAACCAAAAGTGCCATCAGCGCTGGCAGCGGCTGGCAGCGTGCCGTGAAACACCGCCCAGGTCAGGTCACAGACCCAAAAGACGGGAAAATCAGGACCTGTCAGAACCTCCTAAAGTAAGGCTGTAATAGATTTGTTTTGGTGCTGATCACAAATTTCATGATAGTTTGGATCATAGATTATGTCTTCATGCGTTTAGGCCATGTCGGGGCAGGTCAGGTCAGGTCAACCAGTAGGGGTACTTATGGGCGTCCGTATAGCAGGTGTCCACTACCACTGGCAGCTACGTTACATGATACGAAGGCATCAAAACTACTTCGTAAATGTTCAAATGGTTGCAAAATGCTAAATTCAAAATCGGCTAAACGAAACTATCCTAGAAACATGCTAAACTCGGAAAAGTGCACCGAGGTCATCAAAGGTCAATGACCTGACTTGACCGTAAGGTGACATTGGCATCCACCCTAATGCATGGGAGCAACTCATATCCTGTAAAAGCGCGGATAATGTGAGCCGACATACGCCGAATCGCGATTCCGGCCAAACATGGCCTCCAACATGGCCAAACATATGGTGCGTTCGGAGAGGCACATTCCACGTGGAATCCGTTGAATATTCCATGCGCGCGGAATATTCCCGGAGATTGGCCGTTCAGAGAGATACGCCTCCGAACGCGGCACGGGGAATATTCCCGGGGACGGTGAAATATTCCATGCTCTCCGAACGCACGGATAGTCTCGAGATATAGGCCACAAGTCAAAGTTCACTTGGGTCAGGGTCATGAAATTTTCAGACTTTGTCAACATGAGGGTACTAAAGTTTCGTCGCGATCGGCTTCATGATAACTTACACGATAACTTCACACGTCGATCGAGAGTTAAAGTATGCAATAAGAGCTTCTTGGGTGAAGACAAGACCAACACTTTTATCAAGCCAAGCTCACAGATTTTTAATGATACGATATTTTCTCTCTACTTCTACGCTACCTTCTCACATTCATTTTTCTTAAGTGTTTTTGGGGACCAAAATATATGTTGCCCCTCTTCCAGGCTTGGGGGGCATGACCCCGTGGCCCCCCTGGATCCGCTAGGCCGAAACTAACTAGGCCGTTTTCAAACGGTCTGATATTTCAGGTCATGGTTTGCAAACGGCCGGTGTTTTCAGGCTGTTTCATATGGTCTGACTGGGCCAGGCCGTTTGCAAACGGACCGAATTTTCATACGGCCTGTAACATATATTCAGATTTCGACATCTGTCGTAGCATCAAATGCTGATGTGGTGCACTCAAAAGCCGGAATTGGTCCTTGGATGCCGTAAGGACCCTTTTAAGAAATAAGTGACCCGACTGACCCCTTAGAGATTGGCCTGAGCTGTGACCGAAATAAGTCTTATACCTACCGTTTCGCATGAAGGGACAAAAAGGTCCCTCATATGCTTCTTGTACAATTACGAAACAAAACAAGTTTTTTTCAACGAAAACTCAGTGAGTGTTCCTAAAAAATTTATTGCGCATATTCCGTGAATGAAAAATTGCCGGGTCATGTCAGGTCAGGCTGCCACAGCAAGTTTGGTAACTTGTCAGCTCAATCGATATTTATGCAATAAGACCTTCTCGGGTGACGATAAGACATGACGACACTTTATGAAGGAAGCTAGTAAACCCGGTAGTTTCTCCATAGGCGCGGGAACCTGGGGGAGGAGGGGGTAGTGGTGGCAGCATGCCCCCCCCCCCCAACTCTGGGGCCGTGGGGGCGGTGCCCCCCACAACTTTCAGACGGAATACCGCTCTTTTTTTGCAAATGTTTTCTTTTTTTGTTGAAAAAGCCAAGAGATGAAAAATAAGTGGCCTAAAACCGATGAAAAACTATATTTGGAGGATCCTAGGTTGATCTCTATGGTGTGCCCCCCCCCCCTCTAAAAGTAGTTCCCGCGCCCCTGAGTTTCTCTACGCTGTTGAATCACCCTGCTGATCTAGCAAGTATCTACTACGCAACCTTCTCACATTAATTTTTCTTCAAGCGTTTTGGGGGCCAAAAGATATGTTGGCCCCCTCGTTCAGGCTTTTGGGGGGCCATGGCCCCGGTGGCCCCCCTGCAGATCCGCCAGTGGGGGCGGTGCCCCCACAACTTTCAGACGGAATACCGTCCTTTTTTTGCAACTGTTTTCTTTTTTTGTTGAAAAAGCCAAGGGATGAAAAATAAGTGGCCTAAAACCGGTGAGAAAACTAGCTTTGGGGGGACCCTATAGGTTGATCTCTATTATGGTGTGCTCCCCCAGTCTGAAAGTAGTTTCCGCGCCCCTGACTTTCTCTAAGCTATTGAATCACGCTGCGGATTCTAGTAGGTATCTACTACGCAACCTTCTCACATTAATTTTTCTTCAAGCGTTTTGGGGGGCCAAAAGATATGTTGGCCCCCTCTTTCAGGCTTTTGGGGGGCCATGGCCCCGGTGGCCCCCCTGGATCCGCCAGTGGGGGTGGTGCCCCCACAACTTTCAGACGGAATACCGTCCTTTTTTGCAACTGTTTTCTTTTTTTGTTGAAAAAGCCAAGGGATGAAAAATAAGTGGCCTAAAACCGGTGAGAAAACTAGATTTGGGGGACCCTAGCTTGATCTCTATTATGGTGTGCTCCCCCAGTCTGAAAGTAGTTCCCTCGCCCTTGACTTTCTCTACGCTATTGAATCACGCTGCTGATTCTAGTAGGTATCTACTACGCAACCTTCTCACATTAATTTTTCTCCAAGCGTTTTTTGGGGGGGGGGGCCAAAAGATATGTTGGCCCCCCCTTACAGGCTTTTGGGGGGGGCCATGGCCCCGGTGGCCCCCCCCTGGATCCGCCAGTGGGAACCAAAGGATCAAATGGGGATTAAATAGATGCCTGCTATTCCGTCGTGAAAACGGCCAAAATGAAATAAATTACTCAGTGCGCCCCACTCATGGCGCGTAACTAGCTGACTTTTCTTTCCGTGTTATTGCCTGGACAGCAGAGCCCGACATTTTATGTTTCCGTGCGTGCTCATGAGTCAGCGTGGCATCGGCCGGTATTTTCGGTGCTCAATCAAACCATGGGGAGCAGCTGTCCAGCCGACATCGGTATTATACGGTCATGGGTGGTTCGGTTACGCCAAAACACCACGCCGCGGAAGACCGATTCGCGGCGAAATTGACTCTCCACCTAATGTGCGCCGGAATTGTCGCAAACATGTAATGGTGGCGTTTACCGGCAGGTGTGACGTAACAGTCCGGCGAGCGGAGCGTCTCACCCCGGCCTTGTGCGCGAGGAGCGCGTGCTGGAAATGTGCACCTTCGTCGAAGGTGAAAATAATCAGCGCTAATAGATGGACGGCGTGTTACGAAACTGGGCCTCCCCACTCCCAGTGAAATAGATCCAGGAATTTTCCTAAGAATCTATCGAGCACAGTCTTATTCTAGAGACTACATCTCGCATGATTGCCGGCGTGCAATGAATGGTGGCTCAATTTCCTGTTTCATTATTCTTAGGCAATGAAAAAACTGGATATTTTTTTATTTAACAAGCACACTTCAAGGGTAATGATCAGCTCTTGCTAGGGAACTCAATAAAGAAGGAAACAGTTCAATCATTGTCTTATAATAATATAGAGCAAATAAGTCACATTTTCTCACCCCTGGGCACCTGACCTCCGGGCCCGGAACCCTCCCCTCTGCCCTGCTCCCCCCGCCGATCATCAGGCCGCCCATCGCGGCGCGCTTTGTCATCAGAAGGCGACCGCCGCGGCGGCGCGCCGGAGGAGCCGCCATCGACTGAAGGGTCGGCTCACCATTATCCGGGGCCGCCGCCAACCGGCGATGACTCGGCTGTCGAACGTCTCTTCTAAATGGTGGCGCAAATGGGGTGCGTACGAGCCAGCCGCCCGCCGATCTCAGCGCGCCGGCCGCTGGGGCTGACGCCGCGTCCCGTCGCCGTGGCAGTGGCGGTGATGGGGTGAGATAGCTTACCAGGACGATCTCCCGGTGAGAGATAACTCACAAGGACGATCTCCCGGTGTGAGATAACTCCCAGGGACGATGTCACACAGCGCAATGGCTCCAGGGACAATGTTCCAGAACCCAGCGAAAGATAGCTAGCTGGAATGATCACCGAATGTGAGATAACCTCCGAGGACGATCTCTCAGTGTGAGATTAACTTCGGGGATGATTTTCCGGGGTGAGAAGGCTCATGGGGACGAACTTATAGGTTTGGCGGCCGCTGCTCGTTGGGATGAAATACATTAATATAATGAAGAGCGTTCACCCTTTTTACCCCGAAAGAAAGAAGATGGGTGAGCGAGGGAAAGTGTTGCTTTCCAATAGCGTACGGAAATGTGACATCAACGCAATAAGAAATTCACCCATGGTTGTTACACTCTTGCATGACGTAAAAAACTAATGATGCTCACTATTGGCCTGAAGTAAGCTCATTTCAGCCCACAATTAGCACCTGATTTCATAAATGTATTATACACAACTAAGCACCATTAGCACTAGGAAGCAGCAGCGAGCGGTGATTCACCTGCGGCCATTTACCATTTACCAGGGGCCATTGAGCCCGCTCGTGCCGGCTGTGTGTGCCTGTTTGTACGTCTGTTTGTATGTACGTATGTGTGCGTGTGTTTGCTCTGGTGGGTGTTGACCGCTGACCAATGTTGACTCACTTAGCACGAGTCGACTGTGGTGTGTTTTTCGGACTGGAGACCTGGGACCCAATTGATACGTGCACCGATCACCCGGTGTTAGGTAGAGCTGTTGAACCCAGGAGATGTGAGCTTGATGAGACATGGTGCCGTAACTATATTTGGTAAGGATCACCCAATGTACGAGTAAATGCAATGAGCATTGTCGTGTATATAGTCCACTTGCATTCATCTCGTCGCAGCCTTTGGATAATTGTTTTTGTATTTTCTTTTTTTTTAGAGCAGACTGGAATCTTTCTCATAAATTATCTTAAACTGACTTTGCTTGCATCTTCATTGATCACACGTTCAACCGAACATCAGAGACAAGTTGCGCCAACGTCTGCAGTTTTCTCCCCTCCTTTCCACCCCACTCCGTCCCACAGGTCGGCGGCCAGGACACTGGCGCTATCACCCACAGGTCGGCCGGGACGCTGGTGATATCACCCCCAGGTCGGCCGCAGGATGAGGACGCCGGCACGGTGTTGTTGGAACTGTGAACGGCCGTGTCTGCGGGAGACGGCGATAAACCGCTCCGTAACAAGGCCGCACTGTCAGCCGTCCGGCACTTATTGCGCTCTGCGGACGCCAAATAAACAGCTGACCAATTTACGGCCTGGGATCGGCCGCCGAAATTGCAACCCCTTGACACGATGGCACGCACATTGCCAAGTCGACTGTTGAGTCAGAGGAGGCGACGAATTGAAATTTCTCTTCACGTACGGTAAGCTCTTGGCTGTGGTTTGCGATTGCAGTTTTTATTCATCTGCCAAACTCCAGCCTTATCAATCTGGAGCTGCTTTCTGCCGTTTTATACGAACAGAAACTAGCCACGATCCTTGTTAGTGAATGCCCTATGCATATGTTAGCCTAGGCAACTAATCACATGTTTTGTAGCAATAAATAAACCTATTGACCTTTTCAAAAATGTTCAAGGTTATTGAAGTTTGTGCTTCGCAGGCACACTAATTTATGCTATGCAAACTAACCTTTATACGTCTGCTCACATCAGTTGGCTCTGGGCTCACGTCGGTCTCTGCTTACCCCGTTAGTTGACTCTAACTTGTGCGCCGCATCAGTCGCTGCTTCACCACACGGCATGCAAGTCACTCTGAAACATTGGACACTACGCGCGGCTGAGAAAAAACATTCAAAACAACATGATGCTGCTCTTTCGGCGTTCAAAACAGTCTGCCCCCAGTGGGTGAGGCTTGGCTGGCTGCCTTTGAAGAGGTTCGGAGAGCTTTTTGTAGAGGCCTTTCATCTGCAGTATTGCACGTATATGGCGGAAATGGTGCTCAAACCTTATCGTGAATTGCTATCTTATGACGGGCTTAGCCACGAATCACAATTTACAAATGATCAAATAAGAGGGTCAGATACGGAGTCAATGTACTTTTTGAATGCATTTTCTAAAATGACAAACACTGAATGAATGAATGAATGAATGAATGAATGAATGAATGAATGAATACTTATCAAGAAGCTTACTTGCTGGTATTAAGTTTAAACTGGCCTTCACATAGCACCATGCAAAACCATACATGCATCTGCTCTTTTCCTAACATTCCTCTTCAAAATTCGGACCGTTACCATTATGCTAGACTCTTATCTCCAGGACTCTAACTCTAGACTCTAATTCCAATTATCATCCAGCATTCCTTACTTGTCATAAGCTCATGTAAACCAGCCCACTGCTCAGTGCCGCACTCGGGCCAGTCCCCACGGTCACAGTTTTGTCTGCGGCAGCGGCGGCGGTTTCTGGCAACTCTTCCTACGTCTCCATAAATTCCAGCCGCCTGGCTTTTTGCCCACGCCCAGCACCTATAAATTTCAAGTCACCGCATCGCTTGGCCATACCGGGCATAATATCATATGGCCAGCCAAGGCCAAGCCCGCTGGCAGCCAATGGTCACTGGAGCACAAAAACCGCACGCCTCAGCAGACGCAAGAAGAAAAAGGCAGACGTTGGCGGCCGCTGACCAGAGGAAAAATGCGGGCTGTGGACCACCACTTTGATGACCTTCGTCGTCATTTGGCCACCTTCGTCACCCAGTTGCAGTCGATAGTTCAACAAACCTCTCCAGGTGTTAAAAGCTCACCATACAGAGTCAGGAGAGAGGTATTGAATGAGGGACGAAGGTCTGGAGGAAGTTCGATTAACCCAGAGCGGGAATTCGACTATGCGCCCTGGCCCTAATCCTTCCATTCAGGCAGTTTAATATCCAGCCTCGTAGTTTCTCCGATGCACAGCTGAGCTGATTGAGCGAGAGCGACATTACCCAACCACCTGACAATCATCTGTCTGATTGTGTAACTGACTGACAGACCTAACCACCGAGTGATCGCAGCCTCTCCCGATTTCCAGGCTCGCTCACGCAGCCTCCGCGGTCCGCACGCCACTCTCGCTCGTGACACGCCCTGTTTCTACACACGACGACATCCCTACCGCCGGTTACACACGGGTCAAAGGCCACAGTCGCGGCGTGGCATCGCTACACGAGCCGCGTGCCGGCTACACGACTCCGTGCGGCGTTTACATGAGCGCTCAGGTCACCTCCCGCGGCTGGCTTGTGCGCGTCGCCCAGCACGGCGAGACGCCTCTTTAGAACTCATGAATGGCCATTGGCCACGCGAGGAGTCGGAACCAGTGCGAGCTTGTAAAAGAAGGAGACCCAAAGCTCGACTAGGCGTTCTTCTGCCAGGGGCCTTCGAGCGCGGCTGGTTCACGTCGAAGACCTTCATACTGACGCGCCTGGAATGAAGGTGAAATGGGGACCTTGAAGGCTGACAGAGGACATGGTTTGACGGGCGCTCGATTGACAGTCTGTCCACACAGATAGAAATCAAGTAGAGTGCCTGAGGGCTCGCTGCTGACAGGAAGGGATGTCATGTGGCGACTGGCGGGACCGCTCATTGGATGCCTTTGCGAGGCGTGGAGGCTATCACAGGCGCAGAAAATGATGGGGTGTTTGAGGATAATGATGGGAGGATCGAGGCATAGCGACAAACGTGGAGTTTTGTTTCTAATGTCATCCCATAATATGCCTTCATGATGCTACGTAAATATTGACAACAGGCACATGTGTGAAAACAAAATATGCTGTTAATAATTAGATTGAGAGCGCGACCGGAAACGACAAGTAAGAAACACTATTTATCACTGAATTTTACTGGGCTATTTACAATGAAAAAGTTGCAGCATGGCAGGTAAAATAAATTTTGAGAGAAAACAGCTATACAAAATAGCTAATGAAACAAGTCAGACAGAACAAAATTAGAGTGAGTAGAAAAAGAGGTAAGCATATGAATAACAAAATGCTTGCATCACTATCCTCAAAATGGCATACAAGAAGGGAAAATGCACGGAGCGGGGAAAGAAAGAGGAGAGAAAGTGTATTCAGCCAAGACGAGGACAGCCACACGAGTGTACGCAGAAGCCGAGCTCCAGAGCGGCGGCGAGCGCGGGTTCGTGCTCCCTACGGATCATTACACGGCAGGATGGGTGCGGAGTGGCCGGGACAGCGGGGTGCCGCTCTGTCCCTCCCCTCCGTCCCTCTGCCTCTGTCCGGACAAGGTCATCGGAGGTCAGATGCGTCGTTGGCGGGCGGGGCGGCCGGCGCGCACCCTTCCTTTCCGGACGCCCCCCCCCCCCCCTGCTCCGAGTCCGATCAATGGGAGAGGGAGCGTCAACATTGGGCGTCACACACGCTGACTGATATGATGATAGATAATGACGTAATTGTATATCTGATCACTCAGAATAATACAACAGCAACAGCTTTATCACCCGGCTCCGATGAGAATCGCTCAACTAAAAAGCTTACTAAGCATGCTTTTGTGCTGTGAGTGGCAATTGTGTTGAATTATCAATGATAACTGATGACTGCATGAGTGTTCTGGATCACGTATTTTACCATTCGTTCACTGCTCACTACTCACTATGTTATTAAATGGTAATGCTCTATTGAAGTTCATCCATCATGAATGTGCAGCACATTCATTTGTGCAGCAATCCAAACAGAGCTTTGGAACCAGCACCCATGACGAATATCACGTGTTGGAATGCATTGGCCTGACGAGTTCCAGCAATGTGTCTCCCAAAGGTGACATTATTTGGAGAAGGCTTACCGTCGCCGCATGGGCGTGAAATGAAGTGCCAGCATGGATCAGCGAGGCGTTAGCCGAGTCGTGAGCGACCCATCTTGTTGGGCGCCTCATAGCTCTGTAACATTCATTCATTAATTGCGACGGAAAGACGATTTGTTCCTTTACATCAAAGCCAATCGTCTGTCATTGATGTCAATGGATCACACGCTCTCTCCTGAAAATAGCTCCCCGTCATGATCACCAATCAATATGTAGATATTTTCGAGTTTCGTGTGCATTCTGTTCTCAGTTGGTCTTCAATCTCTCATCTAAGCTCCATACAGCTCAACTCTCAATCTCAGTAAACCGTCTTCTATACAAATTCAATTGCCCATCGCTTTCCCCATTTCACTAGAAGCCAGGTCAGTGGTGTCAAGTTCAGCTACCCTTCCCGGGACTGTATGTGCCAGCCTCTCATATCCGTTCCCACGGTTGTGGTATAAACACGAGTGTCGTTTTATGTAGCCGACAGGGCCGCGCTGCCGTCCTGATGGCCGGACACGGGATAAACAGCCGCTGGTGGCCCGCTGGAGGAGACACCCTTCCGGCGACTGGACTGGAGAGCGGTCTGGAGGGATTATAGAACCAGGAGCTCTTCAGATGACGGCGTTGAGGGAGGACCCTGACAGCTCAGGGTTAAGGGGAAGGTAGGTGAAGGGGTTATTGGTCTGTGGAAGGGGACATTGGAAGACTGGCCTAGAATATGATGGCTCTGAGTTGTGATAACTGAGCAACTGAAAGAATATGTGTAATATAGGTAGGTATAGTGCCTCATGAAGGCCCGATGACAAATCCAGAAAAGTGGTACCTATTGAACGTTGTGAAGAAAACCATTTCCTGGGAGATGTTTGGAAGAAGGGAGATGTATCAAGCTAATAATTGATTAATTATTAGCTTGATAAGTCCTCGGTAGTGATTTTCACTTCATCTTAGTCTGAACTACCCGCCGCACAATTTGAGCCAAGTAGGTCATCATTCGAGACTCGGTTATCACCAGAAAGATAAAGTCATAACACACGCATGCCCACTAAGGCTGGGCGTTGCGCACGTTTATGACAGTTAATTGCGTATTGCACCCATTGCTGGTCGACGGTTGCGCCGGCGCTGGGGCGTGCATTGCGCCAGTCATCCCAAACGGATGGTGATGGCCACTAAGCGGATTTGACAGATATCTTTAGCTCGTCATTAGCTCCATTGTGTTTTAATGGCGTCGTCATGAGGCCCGTTAGGCGCCCCCAATGATGGTAATAAAGCACTCAATGTTAATACTCGTAGAACCTCGACAGACCACGAAGTGATCAGTATCAGAGGATCGGCTTCAACAAGCTGCAATCATTGATCATCGTTACACAACCGCTGGGAGAAAAGTGTGCAGGAAGATGTGCAGCAAAGTCGACTGAAAATCAGGGCTGGTTCACTGGCCGCGGCCATCTCTCCGCTCGCTTATGTCCTCTGTTTGCCGATGTCTACTTTTTTTGTCCGATGTCCGATTTTTTTTGTCCATCGTTCACTGTCTGTTGCTGTCTGAACTGTCTGCTGTCCGACATCCGCCGTCTACCGTTTGTCAACCAGTGTTCACTGTCCACCGTCCAACGTCCACTGTCCACCGTCCACCGTCCACCTTCGGCGCTGTAAAATGTCCACCGTCCACCGTCTCCTGGTCCCCGTCCACTTTCCACTGTCCTCTGTTCATTGTCCACTTTCCTATGTCTCTTCAGGTAACCGGTGTCCTCCTTTGACCCCTAATTAATAAAACATGAGGCATCTACGGTATTTGTCACATACCACGAGCCCCTTAGCCGTCCCTTCCTGCCACCGCCAAGCCAGCTGGTCTGCCTCCCTCCCCTCTCCTTCCCTCCCCTATCAGCCGGTCGCCCCTTTGAGACCATTTAAATGGCGAGGGGCTGTCACAGACAGGCCTGCCATGGGTGGGACACCGCGAGGAGATGAATGGTCCCACGCCGGAACTGCGCTTCACAGGACCGCCGCAGTGGCACCGACGTGGGGACGCTGAATAGGGAAGGGAAGGGTTTGGAAAAGCGCTAAGCTAGTATTTCCATAGGAATATGAAAAGGCGATACCGTAATCAGATGGGGCATGTCTCCCTTAGATACTTGCCATTTTTCATTTTCAACTAAACAGAGAAGCATAGCAGCCCAGACTCTGTAATTCAATTAGCTCGGCTTATGCTGCTACTACGAGTTATTCTTCGTAGGACTAGACTCCTCGCATTTCTTTTATCACGCAATACAGGATATTTTTACACTTCTATTGCCAACGAAGATGCTAAATCGCAATGAGTAACTGATATTTCTTACCAATAGTCTTACCAAAGTTATTTCACGCTGCCAAATAACTTTTAACAAGCATCATTGAAAGGCGGTAATTACTGATACGTACCCTTTTATTGACACATTGCAATAAACTTTGATAAGATCTCAGATGCATTCAACCATGTACTTAATTGAGTTCTGTTTCGTGCTCATTTAATCAGTAACCCGTAAAAATCACTCCAAGCAATCTCGTTTAAAATAATAACAACCTTGAGAAGCAGCTTATTGTTGAACGGATCGTCTGGGCCATTACGTCAAATTGCTGCCGGCCCATGAGCAGGCCGGTACGGCTTTTCCGTGGCTATCAAGACACACGCCCGAGCAGCAATCCGTCACCGTGTGGACCAGTTAATCATCACACAGTCATGCCACTGCACTAAAAGTAGCAGCCCGGTCGAGCCTTCTCTCGGCCGAGCCGAGCTGGCTGGTGATGAATGACTATCTTTCACGTGCACCACCGCCATTAGAGCGCCGGAGACCAATTTCAGTTATTTCTTTGAATTTTTACAGATTTATTACTGGTGTTTAAATAGAATGACCAGCATTAGAAGCGCAGATGCAACCGAATGTGGTATTCAAAAGCTGTGCAGTTAAAATAGACCGTGAATCATGGAAACGAAAATAAAACTACCATAAAGGAGCATTGAACTGAATATGGGGATTCTAATATAGGACCACAACAACTGCGGAAAATCACAATCAGCAACACTTCGGTGTCATGGGAAATGCACATTAATAACAACGCTGAATCGGTTATCTAGGCCGTCTGGGAGTCTCATGCATCAACAATTTGTAATGCCTGACAATTATAATGAGCCGTGAAGCGGCATGTAAGTACCGCTGTTCCATAAATAGAGGTGCTCGTAACCTCGTATTCGAATTGTTGATCATCCAAAAATGTTGATGTGTATTTGCACATCTATAATAACACAAGCATTATGAATATCATAAAAAATTAAAAATATCACAAATCACGCCCCATCATCTTCCTACGACCAGCTCCCATCACATACCGCCTAGCGTCTCGTGCCCGCGGCCCAGAACAATCAAACTAGTGGTGTCAGTTACGGAAAATCGGAATACCGATACCAAACCAAATACAAACCAAAACCGTGGGGAAATACCGAGACCAAACCAACTTGGGAAAATGAGGGAAATACCAAGTGTTTACCGATTTTTTAGCCTCTTATACATTAGTGAGGGTTCATGATACCAACAAAATACCAAATACATTACGATTGAAATGCAAAATACCAAGCTGGTATCGGTTTGGTATCGGTATACCAAAAAGTTGGTATCCGTTTGACATCTCTAAATCAAACCCACCGGAAAACCCCTTCCTGAGACCACCCAGCTCCGCCGCTCATCCTCTCTCTCTCCCTCCCCCTCTCTGTCCACGACCGCCGCAACAATAATACTATAACGACGGCGCGACGGCAGTCCGGCGGCGGGGACACCCGGCCGCTAACGATCTTCTAACCCTATAGCTGGAGGGGCTGCCGCTCAGATGATAGTGGCTCATACTCGGTAATGGTTGGGAGTCGGCCCCAACACCACCCGCGCCACGCTAATGGTTACGCTGCGCCGCGGACGCCGCCGATGCGCCGCAAACTAAAATCGGGCGCCCAGAGAGACGCCAGGAAGCTGGCCGAGTGCGTCAGTAGTGTCGGCGCTATGTGATCGTAGGGCTTATACTTATGGTTATACTGGGGTGAATGCTAGATGATATATCGGGGTTATGCGTTGGTCCATTGTCGCCTGTTATTACTCACTCCAAAGCCAAATCTCGCTTCGGTTGTCATATGAGAGTGGCTCGGAATGGTGGTTGAAAGACTTTGAAAGTCATCCACGATCAGAAATAAATTATTTTGAAAGAATAATAAAAATATTTCAAATAATATGCTTAGCTAGCTTACGGTTTTAATTGAAGTATAAAAGGGATTTCAAGCGAGGAATACTTGCGTAGAGTCAATCAATTTTTTTATATTGATATTACGGAAAAAGGCATTGGTAAACTCTGTTGCTCGCGCATATGTCCTTACTCGTCCAATGCTTCGATTGTTGAAAGCTGTGTTAGGAATCAATCGTATTTTAGTCTTCTTCGAAGATATAACCTGGCGCCTTTGTCAGTTAAGCAGGTCAAATGGCGCCATGGAAGTGGGCTAAAGCGTGCTCGAACTTTCGGACGTTCAAATCTGGGCCTGCAAAGTTTGGTCAGTTGGCTGGCAAAGGGTCAGGGTGCACGCAACAAGTTCCTGCTAAGCCAATTGATCTATTTTTATAGCTCCATCCACTCAAATATAAGCAAAGAAACTAAAGCTTGTTCTGACTGAGGTCATTCGTTGATACCTGGTCAGAATGTCAAGCTGGTTCCGACTGAAATAAATGTATAATCAGCCCTTCCATTTTATTTATCACCCAATCCAGAGAAAAGGAAGAAGCTAGAGCTTATAAGTCATAGAAGCGCGGAGATCCTATTCGATGAAAACCAATTTGCAAGCGAATGCAGCGACACAATGTCGTCAAGCGTAGCGGCTTTCAGCGTTCCTTCGTGAATTAAACATGAACTCCTTGGAGCTCACTCTCGTGATACTGGGACATCCTTTACTGCAGCACGCTGGCAGGGCCGCTCAATACTGGAATGGGCCTGCCGAAGACGCCGAGAAGGCATTCAGTGCCTCCTCTCTGAAGGCATGGGGTTTGTGGGGTGGGGGGGGGGGGTGGGGGGTCACCGATGCTACCGCGCCTATGACCCGTTGTGCAATGTGCATACCTATTCTATCTCTAGAATGGGAGTTAGGTGACATGGGTGTGAGCAGGAATAGAGTCAAGAAGCGAGGATGTAAGACAACAGCCAGTAAGGACGACAGACATATAGAGCAGCTAGTGACAGCGATATTGTATACAATTTCAAAAACGTACATTGTTGTCAGAAGCAATATTACAAATAATGAAATATCAACGAAAGTGGAGCGCAATTAAAGCTAACGCGGCAAGAAACCATGACTAAATCATGTGCTCTGTCCCGTGACGTTAGTCCATTGACAATACTTCAAAAATATACAAACTAATACAAAAACTCATGCTATCTTCGTAAATGACACAGCCACGGAAATTACGGACGACGTCCCGAGTTCAAACATACCACAAACGAGCCTCAAAATAGTGTCACGTCCATGGTTGTGGCAAGATGGATCACAAGCGCTTCCCGTTCCCCTCACCACATATAAATGTTACATGTCTCACTCGGTGAACTATGCGGTGAATTGGTACTCGGTGACTGCGCACTCAGTGACTACATGCAGTGACGGTGCGGCACTGCGCAGTGACACAGTGACTGTGGTATATGGACATCAGTGTACGCAGTGACTGACTCCACATGCAGTGACTCAGTGACGCAGTGACTTTATGTACATTGTACACGCAGTAAATCGGTGACGAAGTGACTCGGTAACGCGATGACTCGGTGACGGAGTGACTCAGTGACGCAGTGGGTCGGTGACGTCCAGAGCCGCGGGCGTTGCCGTCCGCCCGGTGCATTAGAGTCCGTAATCCCTCATTAAATGTCCATCTATCGCCGCACCGGGAGCGGTGTTTTAACACAGCACGCCCGACCACGCATCCGGCCTCGCGCCATTTGGGCGACAATCAGCGGCGCCATAACCGCCGCCCGTGCGCCGTGACCGCCAGAGGCGCCGGAATGCGCCGCGATGAGTCCTGGCGCGCCGGGATGGTCGCAGGGGCGCAAGCTGACTGCCCCCGGCGCTGTGTCTCGCACACCAGGCGGAGTGAACATTACCAGATAGCGCAGTATGACCGGGTCTCAGCTGACCGGGAATCATCCCTGCATCAAATCTACTCCAAATCTTCATATGTTTGCGGGGCGTGAAACTGCAGTAGCTCACTGGCGCACCCGGTTGTGTCCGAGTAGCTACCGGTTCGAGCCATTCACATGTGGTCACGATTACGACTCCGGGCTGTCTGCATAGTTCAGTGACAACAGTAGCGATCCCCTGTCGAGCTGCTCGGTCGGAGTTGCCTCGTGGCCGCAGGGGGTATGGAGACTGTGTGTGACGTTAGACCATTGACAATACGTCAAAAATATGCAAACTTATACAAAAACACATGCTATCTTCGTAAATGACACAGCCACGGAAATTACGGACGACGTCCCGGGTTCAACCATACCACAAACGAACCTCAAAATAGCATCACGTCCATGGTTGAGGTGTTGTGTAGCTGTTCTATAATAATCGACAGCTGCACACCGCCCGCCCGGCTGGTTACCCATAAACAACTAATGACAATGACGCCGCTTAAATGGCACCTGAAACGGCATACACGATGACAGCCCAACAGCGGAAGCACACACAGGAAACAAGATAAAGATAATGATGAGGTGCGCGTTGGAATAGTAATGATGCCACTCACCTAAAGTTCTTGGAAGAATTTTGTCATCCAATGAATGACAAACATACTACATATGCTATTTGACATAATACTCTTGACGTAAAAAGCATAGGCAAAAACAAGCCTCAGCCTAAAAAAGCCAAAGCCTCAAAACAAGGTTAACAACTTTTGGCACCCGCTTTCTTCATGCCAGAGCCTAGTGCTACTTCTTTTTTAACTTCTTTGGATAATGCCCTACAATTAAACAATCACATATCCATTTAAAGGGCTGCTTCCCTTTGCTCTAGATATACACTTTTCCCAAATTCCAAGTGCCCTTATAGCTTCTCTACTCCTTACTTTTTACGTGTTCACATCGTACCGATCCAACGGCAACATCAGACATACCCTCGCGGTTAAACCATCATCTTCGTGCCAGCTTCACCACCAAAGCAAGTCTAAGCCGCGGCACAAGGCCCCACACATCCTCACTTATCAAAGTCCGGCAGTCGACGCCGTCGGCAGCCGACAAATTGTTCTACAAGGCTGTCGTATCGCCCCCATCGCGCCGATTGTATCGGAAGCCTGATTGTTTTGTTTTCATTAATGACTCAGACGCCGACGACGAGCGTGGCCCGCCCAGCGACCGTTGAAGGCATGAAATGGGATGGGGTGGATTCGTGTGAGGGTGAGGAACGGACGGGCTAGGTCAGGGCGAGGGCTGATGCTGGGACTGAAGCAGAGGCCAGGATAGGGTGGGGAGCACCAAACAGGATTGACTTCAGCTTCGAAAGCCATAGTCTACGTCATGCTATCGTTAGGCGGTTAGGGAATACAGATTCAAGCCTGGATTGTCAAGAGTGTTTGCGATATGGGTGAAAAACTCAGTGGGGCATTATTAGTTTGCATTTTTTGCTGTCTTATTTCCCAATGACCAGAGGAGTGGACCTGCTAAAGGATTCATGGTTATTGCTCATGCTGAAATTATGATGCTTTATCACAAACATATGATAATTGTTTTATTGGATGCCACAAAGAACCGCAATAAATAAATAAATATAAATAAATAAATGGCAAGTAGACAGCGCAATATTATCTTTTCGCCCATTCATTGCACGTATGTTCGTCAATGCTACGATTTGCCAGCCAGCCTGCGATTCACCAGCTGAATGACGATAAATGCGTGTGGGGTGAACACCGCGGTAGCAAAAACTGAGCGCGACAAAGGCGACGACGAAATTGTGCGGAGGGCTCCTCACAGCTCCCCGGCTACGCGAGCAATGGGATTGCACGCGCTTTTTTGGCCGCTCCTCTGCCTGTGTAAAATGAGCTGGAGGGCGGCTGGTGGCAGCGGTGTCAACAACGTTTTTAGAGGAGACTCGGAGAGATCTTAGAGCGGTAAAATGAAGAATGTGCTGTCCGGACGGTATCTGATGTCAGTCGTCGCGTCTGAGAGCCCGAAAACAAGAGGAGAGACAATATCACGCAGTTGCATTGACAACTTCGCGAAACACTGTTGTTTGGTAATGAGTAAATCGATGAAGATTGCTAATATCAAAACGAAAAGTGCTTATGATAGGATTGAGTGAGACATGACCTGCGCCAATCCGCACTGCTCAGTCCTTTTGAGGATTAATTGATACGTCAGTGTTGGGACCGCCTGGGTTTGTGATCGATCCCCCCACCAAGAGTCTCGGCGAGATAGCAGCCAGTGGTGGAAAACGATGAATCATATCCTATCTCGCCGTCATTTTGTAGAATCGAGAATCGCCGATACGGCGAGCTGTCTGATGCAAGAGCCGGCTACGGACGGGTGATATTTGCCGTCGCTATGAATTATGTTGTTTCTACGCGACATTGTGAGGAGGCCTTGAAGAAGTGATCTTCAAAAGGCAGTTCTGATCTATGCAGCTCAATAGAATCCTGCCAAACAAACTGTCACTCGGAGATCTCCTCCAGCAGTGTGCACGTGCGCACGTGGAGTCGGGATGTTGTGCACGGCGCTTCGTTTATGCACCGGCGCGGGGGTTCCAGCGGGGGGAGCTGCTGAGTAAGGCATTCGTATGCAGCCCGGGTTCGCCGGCAGTTAGAGAGTGTCACGGACGCCACAGCCGCGGGATATAGATACAAATCATCCACTCGGTGATTTATCCTAAGAAGCTGGACGCCGCAACTCAATAACCCAATACTGCGCGGCGTGTGCTGCAGTGAGCTAGCGTGTCCACACCCACACCACACACAAGGATAAGTCACCGCTACGGTACTGTACTCGGGAGGTAAAGTTCTCGGTCATGGCCTCTGGTTTCTTCAAAGACAGCGAGTGCAAACGCCCTCCACAGTAGCGGTACGATGCGGATTGAGAAGCTCTAAAGCTTCATCAGCATTGTGCCAATGCAAGGCAATCAACAGTCGGATAATTGGATTCAGCCAGATGAGTTACTCAGCGTTTTCCTTTGGAGCACCGCAGCGTTCACTCTGTTCTATTTCGTTCAGCGCTTTGACAGGACTGTTTGTCAAACCGAGTGCTTCAGGCGTCAGGGCTGCAGACGCCTCTCTCTATCTCTCTCTCTCTCTCTCTCTCTCTCTTTCTCGCTCACTTTCCTCTTCCTCTCTGTCTCTTGCTCTGTCCCTGTCTCTCTGTCTTTGTTTCTGTCTCCGTCTTTCCCTCTGCCTCTGCCTGTTTGTCTGTTTCTATCAATCCCTTGCTCTCCCTCTCTCTCCCTTTCACTTTCTCTCTCATCTTCTCTCTCTTTCCCCTCTCTCTCGCTCTCTTTCTCTCTTTTTCTTTCTTTCTTTCTTTCTTTCTTTCTTTCTTTCTTTCTTTCTTTCTTTCTTTCTTTCTTTCTTTCTTTCTTTCTTTCTTTCTTTCTTTCTTTCTTCTTTCTTTCTTTCTTTCTTTCTTTCTTTCTTTCTGTCTGTCTTTTCTTTCTTTCTTTCTTTCTTTCTTTCTTTCTTTCTTTCTTTCTTTCTTTCTTTCTTTCTTTCTTTCTTTCTTTCTTTCTTTCTTTCTTTCTTTCTTTCTTTCATTCTTTCTTTCTTTCTTTCTTTTTTCTTTCTTTCTTTCTTTCTTTCCTTCTTTCTTTCTTTCATTCTTTCTTTCTTTCTTTCTTTCTTTCTTTCTTTCTTTCTTTCTCTCTCTCTATCTCTATCTCTCCCTCCCTCTCTTCTTTCCTCTCATCTTATCTCATATCTTGGTGGTTTCCTTCCTCGGTCAAGGTCGCGCTTTTCAAACATCCTGCTACGATGGGCTCGATGCGTCATCCTAACGAACCGTTTAAGACCGAATCGATCATCGAGCGCCCGGGAAACCGCTTGGCGAGCCGCCGTGTGCTACTCGCGTGTTCGCGCGTCGCAGTCGCCAGCGCCGCGGCGAGGGACTTCAACGCCCGACTGGTGGCTAGCCTCCACGCTGCCTCGCCGTGGTGTCATCCCATGCCGTTACAATTGCGTTGACGCTGCTGGTCAACTTTTCCGATAGGGCTTTGAGATTGTAGTAAGAACATTCTGTCTCCCGTGGTGACGACACCTATGCTTTAGCGGCCATGGTCCTAGACCGTAATACGATCCCTTGGCCGCTTTTTCGCTGGCGGCGGGCGCCGGAAGTCCATCGAGGCTGCTGGAATTTCCGGCGGTCGCCGCTCGTCATAACGCAGAGTCATCCATTTGAGCGGGATATTACTGGACGGCGAGGGCACCTGCTGGCCACAGAGAGCCGCGCCGCTCACGGACACGCTAAATTGAGCTTGGCGTCGGTACCGGCTATAACTGGTAGGGATAATTCAGGTTGGCACTGATGCGGTTATGTGGTTGTGTGCTTATGTAGCGCTCAAGAAACGATGCTATTTAGATTTGCAAGCGAGTAAGCGCAATTAAGTTTTCTCTGCTATTGCAGATATTTATCAAAGAAGTTATCTAGAGCGCGAAAGAAAAGAAGAGGGAGAGAGAAAGAGGGAGAGAGAGAGCGAGAGAGAGAGAGAGAGAGAGAGAGAGAGAGAGAGAGAGAGAGAGAGAGAGAGAGAGAGAGAGAGAGAGAGAGAGAGAGAGAGAGAGACATAGCTGGAGAAATCTGTCCAGTAGCCACAGTCAAGCTGATGGTGAATCCGTAATCTTTGGACCGGAACGACTAATTGCCTTTTGGTTCTCGAATCATCGTATACAATAATTAACGGCTATTATCGTTAAAGGGACAGTATCATCGAAAAAAAAATCCATGTATGGAGCTGATTTTTTTTTTTACTAGCATTTCTTATTTTTCTGAATCAGAAAAACATAGTTTGAGGACCGAACTCGGTGAAAAATATTGCAACCACATTTCATTTTCATGATTCATTTTCATGAGCGAACCACCACTATACAAGCATGGCCGCCAGTTTGGAAGCATGCAAAATTACTACAGAACTGGCGCAGATAATACATTATTGACGCTACGCTTACGCGGTCGTTCTTCTGATTGAGTTGTCCTTAGGGAGAGGAAGCCTTAGGTATTGCCTATAAAAATATAACGTGACAATTGGAGGGAGTGACAATTGGACGTGACCATTGACAATGGGAGAAAATATCACGTGACAATCACGTGATAAACGTCATACATTGGAGGGAGATTGTGATTCAAGCTGGAGGAATTCCTTTGTTGAGCCGCTAGAATCCGAAGGAAACAGCGGAAATTGCCTACGACTATTTAATGAATTTAACGGTGATGAATAAGTGCGAAAAACGTTTTGGCTTTATAAAATTTGATGAAATGACCAGGGTAAAAGTTTTATTACTGGCGGTCAATTCAAAACGGCGCAAACATTTAAACAGTGAAGATAGTGAAGCACGATTCAAAGTGTGGTACACCTTTCGTACTTTGAGCGGCGATAGCGGGATAACGGTGTGGAGCTTCGAGGATCGGTCTTCAGTTCCCGGACCAGAAAGGTTGGGCCTATGCAATGTCAAATTTCATCAAAATGGTGATACTGTCCCTTTAATGGCCGACTTGTATCAGGACCATTACAGCAGGACCACATTTATAGCTGATCCAGCCGTGAAAAACGATAAACCGCTGGGCCTGATCTATTTCATGAATGCCTCCTTAGCTATACTTATCCTCATTAAATCTTAGACGGATGATTTGTGTTAAGGTGTCGCCCACTTCGATCACTTCCTGTCTGTAGCCGGGAAAACAGACTGCTGCACTTTATTAGACATGAGACAGTACAAATATATTTTAACTTAGCAAATGATGACACATTTTATAAGCATTTAGTGTCTACTCTGAAGTAATGTCAAATATCTTTCTCTGACCTCTAGCTCTAGCATCTATTTACATTTAACCCGCGCCCAAGTGTGGGGGGTGTTTGAACACCCCCCTGCGGTTTTTCGCAGATATCTCAAAAATCACCTTCAGATATCTTCCTTCCAAAAATCACCTTCTTTCGCAGATATCTCCGTCTTTGGTACACCTTATCATACATCAATTCTACACATGTTGTGAAAATTTCAGACCAAGGTCATTCAAGGTCAGGTCACCAGGTCACTTGAAGTGACCTCACCTCATAAAAAGTTTCAATGTCTGCCATAGCTACACCGAGTGACCGATCACTTCGAAACTTTCAGCGATTGATGAGGGTAATAGTATCTATAAAATGTATATCTCGGAATTTTGATATCGGTGACCTAAAGTCAGGTCAATTTTGCGGCCTCTCCATTATACCTAAGTCAATGGGAGAAAATTGAAAAGCGTCTGTTTTGCACGAACGCTATTCTAGACACTCGCAAACATCGAGATGTAGGTAAAATTGACACACTGAACCGGAAAATGGCAACTGTGACCCCTCGTTATGTCCCCGAGGTCATCTCAGGTCACGAACAGATTCTAACAGTTTTTCGCTAATAACTTCTGATAGAGGCGTGCTAGAGCGCTGAAACAGAGGTGGAACTTTTTGTTTTTCATTGGGGTTGTAGTTTGCCGGAGCCCAGGGTATACCCCCACCAAAACCCGAAAAGTCCCCGGATTCGGCCCACTATTTTTCGGGATGGGCCCACATTTTCATTTACAAAAAAATAAAAAAAATAAAATAAAAGTGGTCCATCTCCAGGGAGAGACGGCTGACCCTGTCGTCCCTCCATTGGCTATGTGCCTGGTTGTAGGTACTCGGGTATCGCCAGTCGCCACCATGGTCGTGGCCATAGGCGGCGGAACGGGGAGGGCACCGGGGAACCGTGCCCCCCTTGATTTTGGCATTTTAACATTAGCCCTATGGGCGTTGCATGGAAAGAATGGGATCAAAAGTCGACAGTGCCCCCCTTAACCCGCGCGGGGCTGGGGTCTCCAGCCGAACGCGCGAGGCTGGGGGGGGGGTAAATTTTACCCCCCCTGTTATCTCCCAAACTAATGGTCCGATTTGGAAAATTCAAACGCCAATCGAAAGCTCTCATCACGAACTACTAAAAACATGTACTTAATTTAAAGTTTGAGGTCAAGGTCAAGGTCAGGTCAAGGGTACAAATTGCAAGTTTCTACAGTATCGGCCTTGCACCGTAGTTGCCGAAGAATGGAGTCATGGACTGAGACTGATCGCCCAAAACGTGTTCTTAGGCTACCAAGACAATATTCGTTGCATACAACATCATTCAGAGGTCAAGGTCAAGGTCAGGTCAGGTCAGGTCAGGTCACCAAAAAACAAAATATAGAAAAGGGCATGTGCGACACATGTTTTATGGGTCATTTTACTCATAGAATTCAATAGGCACACTCAATAAGTGATATGGACCACCTCTGGATAAATTTCAGGTCGAGGTCAGGTCAAGGTCAGGTCAAGTGAGGTCAAATTTTGAAGTTGGTTGTTCAGGCCTAAAAAGGTGTCTATCTGATGCAGTTTTTCACGGCGAATCGAATGGTGCTATTTTTGTTTCCGTACGAGGTCTAGAACTTCCAAAAAAGTCATTTTTCAAAAATTTTGTGTGTCGTGACGTCATACAATTTTGAATAACTCCCACATTTTTGAACCGATTCTTCTAAAATTTGGTATGTAGGTGCACATAGACCACTGCTCTGACATATATTCCGGTTTTTTCGATAGACTCAAAATTTTGGATTTTATAATGATTTTCCCAAAAAAGTCAGTTTTTTGAAAAAATTTAGGCCAAAATCCAAAATTTAAAAAAAAAACCGAGATAGCCATTTGATAGACAAAGTAAAATTACGTATAACCTTTTTTGTTACGTCTTGATTCCTTTAAAAATGAAGATGTTAGCGGCGTTTGAACTTTTGCCGTTTTTGAGGCGAAAATGGCGAACATGACGTCACTAAAACGTCAATTTCTCAAAAATTTTCCGACGGATTTCGCTCAAATTTTCAGGGAACGTGTCAAATTGATGTAAGAAAAGGTACTGAAAGTTTGGCGGCGCTGCGCGCCGCCGTTTTTGAGATATCGCAAAAATTCGCAAGGGGGGGTAAAATTTACCCCCCCCAGCCCCGCGCGGGTTAATTGAGGGTGTTCCGCCGCTAGGTACTGGTCGTGGCGATTCGGAAACGGTAGGTAAACGGCAAACGCCCAAAATCACAGTCCCTATGAATACTTGTTTCTTTCCACATTTGACACAAACATTACTCAGTATTGGAGCAGGGCTCTTTCCCTACGAGTAACAATTTAAGCCACTCGTGGCAATTGACAACGAAGACCTAAACAGGAATACGTTATTTTTAGACTAAAAAACTTTAAACGAGTCCATCTTTGTATATTAATGCCACTGTCGTCTGGAATACGTCTATTACGGAAACGGGTAGTATAAACCGGAATAGTGACTGATCAGACATGAGATATTTTGCAAACGAGGACAACATACCGAACACAATGCCGCAAAGGAACATAACACTGGATCTAAATTATCTCAACCTGAGGAAACTAAATAATAAATTCCACAGCCTTTTCATATCACCGAATACTTCAATTAACTAGATGATCTTCTTTTTTTCAACGAGCAAATGTATTATGCATTGTTTGGCGAATCGTAAACAAAACGCATACTCTTCACAGCCACGATGGCTAGGAACACATAGCGGCTTGTTTGTCTGCCCCTGAGACACTGAACGTACACCGATTTTCAGCTAAATCGAAAGACCCCGCCGTTTACCGTTAAAATGTTAGTTGGCCGTTAATTCGTTAACGGTGCAAAATACCACCCCAAAGAGGTACATTTTCGGAATAAGCGCATCGAGGACGCCCTGTACACCGATTTTCAGCCAAATCGAAAGACCCCGTCGTTTCCCGTTAAAATGTTGATTGGCCGTTTACTCGTTAACGGTGCAAAATACCACCCCAAAGAGGTACATTTTCGGAATCAGCGCATCGAGGAGGCCCTGTATACCAATTTTCAGCTAAATCGAAAGACCCTACCGTTTCCCATTAAAATGTTAATTGGTCGTTAACTCGTAAACGGTGCAAAATACCACCACAAAGAGGTACATTTTCGGAATCAGCGCATCGAGGAGGCCCTGTATACCGATTTTCAGCCAAATCGAAAGACGCTGCCGTTTCCCGTTAAAATGTTAATTGGTCGTTAACTCGTCAACGGTGCAAAATACTGCCCCAAAGAGGTACATTTTCGGAATCAGCGCATCAAGGAGGCCTTGTATACCGATTTTCAGCTAAATCGAAAGAACCCGCCGTTTCCCATTAAAATGTTAATTGGTCGTTAACTCGGTTACGGTGCAAAATACCACCCCAAAAAGATACATTTTCGGAATCAGCGCATCGAGGAGGCCCTGTACACCGATTTTCAGCTAAATCGAAAGACCCCGCCGTTTCCCGTTAAAATGTTAATTGGTCATTAACTCGTTAACGGTGCAAAATACCACCCCAAAGAGGCATATGTTCGGAATCAGCGCATCGAGGAGGCCCTGGATACCGATTTTCAGCCAAATCGAAAGACCCCGAAATATGATGCTGTGAGGCTGATATTCGTTGCTGCTGATTTGACAGACGTCGCCAAAACCTTGCATTTGTATCAAATGCGTCATGCTGGCTTACATGTGACTTAGTTTGCATCGTTTGCATTCTGTTCGCGAACCTGTCAGTAAGATTATCAGCACTAATTATATCGCACAGGATTGGTTTTTACTTTTTATGGTCGTCAACGTTGATTTCAAGTGTCGTCATTTTAGCCAAATATTCGTGCTGATTGGTGGTATTGTGCCAACTGACAAAATTGCGAACAGAGTGATATTTCACTTAAGAAATGTATTTGATATTATGATTATGGTGATTGAATGCTACATAGGGTGGCTTAGGTTAGGTTAATTTATTTCTGAAGCTTACTGTTTTGTGTCAAACTTTTCATCTATGCTTATCTCTTTGATAAGCACAGCCCACAGGTATGAAATATTTAGTGAGAAAACCCAAAAGTACAGTGGCGGATCAGGATCCAGGGGGGGGGGGGCAAAATGGGCATTTGCCCCTCCCAAACGGCATAATTTTAATATTACGCCTATGGACGAGGCATGGAAAGAATCGATAAATTGTTATGGTTTGCCCCCCCCCCCAAACTCTGAGCTGGATTCGCCACTGCAAAAGTATGATGAATGTTATGATTTTTTTTGCTTCACACTTTCATGTTACATGTTAAGATTTTTTGGAACACTTTCAATATGATTCACTTAGTATGCTTAAGAAGTGTGAAGTGATTGACTTTCATATCATGCTCTGCTCACTGTCTCAGCGGAATAATATGTTCTTAACAGAGCACTTTCAATGTTTTTAGCATCTGGAATTCAAAAAGATGTCCTAATTTATTGATATCTTCACTTTCTTGATATATCTCAATTATCTGCTTCTCTACTCTCTAGGGATACATATTTTGTTCATTTTCATGTGTTTCAGGCTAATTCTTAATTTTCCAATGTTGGGGTTGTAGTTTTTCCATTGGGGTTGTACTTTTAAAAATTGGGGTTGTAGCTACAACCGCCACGGTATATAAAGTTCCGCATGTGCGCTGAAAACGCCTTAGATGTGTTCGGCCGACGTTGCGGATCGACTGATATGCAACATGACCTTTTCCGGTCAGGTCATGACCTTGACCTGAGGTCAAATTTTCAAGTTGACCTTTCAAGGTCAACTTATAGTTCATTCGACGCGTCTCGACGAGAGAAACACGATGCTAGAAAGTAATGTCATGGCTCTTTTGAGTCAAAAGTTATCGCCGAAAAACCGATTTTCGTAAAAACGGCTATTTTTGGAGTTTTTGCCGTCAGGAGGCTAAACCGTTGACCTGAGGTCAAATCTGAGAGCATTAACCCTCGCCGGACCTATTAGTTTTCTACATACGCGCCGGCCGAGGGGGGGGGGGGGCGGGTACGACCCCCCCCTCGCCGTTTCGCCCCTGGTGGAGCTAGCGCGTCGCAGAAAAAACGAGCGTGTGCGCCGTTACGAGACGCAGAGATTGGTACCCGATTTTAAGGTCCTAGGTCAACCGGTGACCTCTGAGGTCAGGTCAAGTGCCCCAGGGTACGGTTCAGTTTTTGGTGAATAACTTCGCAAAAAACGGCCGCAGAGCCGCGATTTTGGCAGCATCGTGTTCGCCTTGCTCAGGCGCGTCGAATGATATACTTTTTGTTCGGGTCAGGTCAACTTAGGGTGTTGACCTCAGGTCAAGGTCAGGTCAGCACCCCCAGGTCACGAAGTTGGTCGAAAGAGGTCATGTCGCATATCATTCGATTCGGCAGGTCTTCCTGAGTTCATTGGTGGCTTTCCCGACTCGCTAGCTCAATTTGATCGGGAGTTATTGACGAAAAACTAATATGACCTTGATGACGTCATAAATGACGTCACGGAAGGTCAACATTGCAAAAGTGACGCATCTAACCTTGCAAGGAGTGCATCAAATCACGATTCTGTGTGCTTGAGATAGTTGGAGATCGCTCCCGGCGCCAGAATAGCAGTTTGAATTTTTCCCCATTGACTTATAATGGTGAGGTCACGAAAATGACCTGACCTCCTATGACCTTTAGGAAAAATCCGAGATATGCAAGTTGTGAGACTCATAATGGATACTAGATCCTGCAAGTTTCATTTCCCTGTGACATCTCCTCTGGCAGTGAGGGCGTTGCGAAGTTGCGACATCTGAAGACCGTGCAGAGGTTCACTTATGACGTCATAGGTCAGTGACCTGACCTGACCCAAAAATGCAGTTGGTGTCAAAAGATGCGGCTTGGATCAAAGGTCAGGTATGCCAAGTTTCAGCTCTCTATCGCCAGCGTGTTCGGAGCTATCGCGAAAAAACCCTATGGGGGGGCGGCACCCGCCCCCCCCCCCTCGGCCGGCATGTAGGGGGGGGGGTTGGTGCAACCCCCCCCCCTGAGGTTTTTCGGAAATAGTGCAAAAACGGCGGTGCGCAGCGCCGCCAAATTTTGGGTACCTTATGGGGCAAACCTTGCGCATCTTTTGATAAAAAAAATTTGACCGGGTCATGTCAGGTCACGGAGTTATGACGTCACAAAGGGAACAGCCTCCGGCCGGATTTTCACAAACTGAGTGCCAACGCCCGAGGTTTCCCGCCGGTGGTACGGACATCGGTTGATGGATCGTGATGAAACTTCCCATGCATGTTGGGGCAAGTATTGGCTATCATATGGTATAAGAAACTTGACCGGGTCAGGTCAGGTCACGGAGCTATGACGTCACAAGAGGAACAGCGTCCGGTACTATTTTTGAAAAGCGCCCGAACCACTATTTTGCTAATTCTTGTCACCTCAATGGGAATATGCAGCAATATTAGCTTCTATAGGGAGCAAATGGACCTTCCAAATCCAAAAATACAATCAGATTTCAAAAATTTAAATTTTGATTTTTCGAATTTTTGCCGCCGACTGTGACCTTGCCGACTTCCGGCGCTCCCAACGCGCCATTTTTAGAGCTAGGGAAACGAAATACATACCAAACGATAGAGAATTGATCAAGGAACACGATAGTGAAGGTTTCAAGTCGATATCTCCCACCGTTTTGCCGCAATCGCCGCTGAAAGTTGAAAAAAGTCTATTTTTCCGAAAATTTGACCTTTGACCGGTCAAAAGTAGGTCAAATGTTGACCTAGGACCAAAAAATATACCACTAATCGCGAGATCTCGGCGAGAGCAATCCGTTGGTCTTTTCCGCTAAGCTCTACGACGCTCCGTTTTCAAACGCCAAGGGGGGGGTCGCACCAACCCCCCCCCCCCCTGCATGGGCGAAGGTGGCAGATCGCCGTTTACGGGCGAGGGTTAATCAGAAAGGTCTGTAAAAGGGCTATCGAATGCGTTTTTCCGCGGCGCTGTAGCTCTATCGGGTCCCGAGATAGCCGTTGGCAGTTTCCAAAATGTTGAAATAGTCAACATTTTACCTTTGGTGACCTCTGGTGACCTGACCTTTGACCTGACCCAAAAAATGATCGAAGTGTTATCGTCTTTATTTTGGACGTTCTTTCGATTGCCGCTTACCGCGTGTCGCTACGTGGCCCAGGAGCCGAGTTAGAAGGGGGGGGTGTTCAAACACCCCCCACACCAGGTCGTGGAAAATCCAGACTGACACTGGGGCGCGGGAAAACATGATTCCCATCCTATATTTAAATAAAGCGAGACAACTGAGTAGGGCCTCTCAAATATCGTTCCCAGGCGTCCTTCTCCGGCCTCGTAAAACGCTGACGGTCGCCTCCCGTCCGCGGGTCTGCGGTGCTCACTTGCACTGGACCGAACTGCTGTCCGCGGCTTATGGTAGACGCTCCTCCCAAAGTAGGCCCGGAATCATTCAATTTTACCTCCCCTTGTGAAGAAAACTGCGAAAGCAGCGGAAACGCCGCCTCTCAGAGCAGGTAATTTCGGTTGAACAGTGGCGTCACGACGCCCAAAGTGAGTCGCGTTTGTCGCCGCCCCTCCGCCAGATCCTCCGCCGGAAACGAGGACTTCCGCTGATTTTCTGAAATATCGGAGACGTGTCGTGATGTTGAGATTCTTTGAAAACAGATGTTCGGCTCTAAATGGAAAGGACCTTGTGTTGTTGGACACTACCTCCCTTGGCTTTGGTGTGCGATACGAATTTTACCCGGCGTCTGTGTCTATTGTTCGAGTGACAGACCAGCGATTACTCCAGCTGACTACTTTTCTAAACCGAAAAAGACGCATTCAGTTCACTGCACAGAAGTCAGTGAGGCCTGCTACAATCAATTGGGCATCTGGTGCGAGTACTTTTGCTCCTGACTCGTCCCAGAAAACGGTAAAAATTGGTAGTAAATTGGTTCCGCCTTGAGCCAAATCCTGTCACGTGGCTAGTTTGACCCATGATTAGTGCTATTATTGAGCGAATTAGCGACACGCCTGTTGACTTCCCGCTGGAAAAACGCTACGGGCGAACAAAAATGCGCAAGCAGCCACGCATCGGCGAGTTCCTAATTACATCTCGTTAGCGCTTAGCTAAAAATCGGCCTTTTCAGTGTGCGTGGGACACGCTCTTCCGAGTCCCCAGTGCACGCTGCTTCAGGCTGAAAACGAAAAATTCGTGAGAGTTGAGTGCACGAAAAATGCAAAAATGAGAGAGAAGGATGCACGAACCTATTGAGTGGGCTGTGTGAATTGAAAAGTGAGACCGATGTGATGGAGGTAGAAGGTGGGCTGACATCAGGGCGTGCGCTTTTCAGCAACGCAAAAATGACCACATTGCTACCTGATCGGGCCGCTCAAATAAAAAAAAAATGAAGAAAAAAAACGTTTCTCTAGGAACACTAATAAGCTCGCTTCCCACTGACTTTCTTGTATGGAAGAAATACGTGGCTCAAGTTATGGATTTGCCAGAGGCAAGTGTACGCACATACATTATGCTTTTACTTCCTCACACCTCATTCGAGATCGCTGGCTTCCTATTCAAAGTCTACGAAAGATATGGTGTTGATTTGACTGGTCAGTGATTTCAGTTGACTGGTCAGCTGAGAGCCTTTGAACCGTCGAATGACCAGCTGAGACCATCGGTGCTTACTGACCAGCTGAGACCGTTGACTGGTTCATTGAGACTATTGATTGGTCAACTGAGAACATTCACTGGTCAGCTGGACTGTTAGCTTCTCAGTTGAGACCATTCACTGGTCAGTTGAGACCGTTGACCGGTCAGCTGAGACCATTGGTCGGTCAGCCAGTCGGTGCGTGGGCCTGTTGCCGAACGGTCGGTCGTTAGCCCATATGGCTGATGGTGGACCTCGCCCGAGACCCAGCACCAAATCACCGGGGTGAGCCGACCAACAAAAAGAAGCCAATGATGGTGCGCGTTTGTTTTTGTGCTGAATGATCCTGAGAGCAATAATCGGGCTCACTCAGTCATTCATACTCGAAATTATGAGCCTGAAGAATGCTGGAGGTATTGAATTGCCTATAGGGATTTAGGATTCTACCAGAAGATACACAAAGTCAATGGTAAAAACCAAAATGACATGCTGTCCTGTCATTGAAATAATGATAAGCAAACATATTGGGCTCCTGGTAAGTGGCGCTTTATTTGAAAGCGAAATAGACTTGGCTTAAATTCATATGTATGAGTTTATCTCAAACCCAGATTGCCGTTCAATCTCGTTGATGGCGAATACCACCCCCAGCTGACGTCACGTAGAAAAATAATCAAAGCAGGTGATCTTCCATAAATTGTCCAATTTGGCTGGTTATTGTCCGGACAAATACGATGCAAAATGCCATTCGTGTGTTTGATAGCCTTTTACTAAATCCAGAGCAAATATTCAACACAGCTTTTATGAAAACAATAATACAAAAATACTTAAAATATTTACTAATACATTAAAAACGGTTCATAAGAAATCAGACGTTTGGCATTCGATTTGTATTTTTATGCTGACACTTAGGAAGAAGTTAGCATGAAAAATATGCGCATTTTATACATAGAAGACCTTAGCTTCATAGGATGCCCACGCCCGTTCACATCTGTCTTTCACAAGGTCCTTCCGGTAATTGGGGGTGTCGTAATTTATGGTCGCTTTTGGCATCGCGCCAGAAGCAGCCGTGCATGAACGGGCAATCATTCTAAGAAAACCGGCTGTTGCCATGCTGGTGCAAACATGAGTAGAGGACATGGAGGCACCAGCCAGGTCCGCTTAGCAAGGGCGTTTACATGTCAGTCTGTCATGCCGCCTTTCAGCTGTTCGTAATCTGACGACTCCGATGCTGACTACGGGGGCGAGTCAAGGCCGAGTGACTTGTGGAGTTCGGGAGGCAGTTGGTGTTGGTGCTCTGTTTCTGAACTGCTGAGGGGCATTGGTGGGCGTTGGTGCCTGACTTGTACAGTCCGTGCATCAGCGAATAATCGTTTGCCGATGCTGCACATTGGTGTTATGCTGCTATTGTTCGGTAGTACTCACTGCACACAAATGACACACTACAGTGTGTAATGATGGTGCACCGTGGTGCACTCTTAAACCGTGTAGATGCACTGCTAGTACAAGTGCACTGGTTGCCATTGTGCAAGAAGTACGAAATATACCAGAGAAAAATGCGTAAGATGAAAGAAGAATATGGTGTGCGAAGAGGATGACCTAGCATTTGAAAAGAGAAGAGAGCGCTAGAACACAAAAGATTTAATAAATAGATAGATCAGAAATTAACAATCAACTCAAAGTGATCAGCCAATGAGAGGGGAGAAACGGGTAAAGAAAAGGAAAAGGTGAATTCAACATAGTAATGATTTGAGAAGGTGAGAGGTGAACGACCTCCAGCGATAGTTAGCATGTCGCCTGGCCTAGCTACTTCCTTCGTGACATGTCCGGCCATTAGAAGCAGGTCCTTGTCGGTCAAAAATGGACCATAAACAGCTCGACGCTTCCATATCCGGCAGCCACTGCTGGACATTTGTCATTACTGGTCAGCCTAAGTCAGGCGGCAAAAAATATCGGATATTTTGTGCTGTTAAACCGAGCCACGCAAGATATCGTGATTCGACTGAGGTTCCGTGAGTGTAGCACTAAAACTGTACCAACAGCTCACCTTATGTCACGATTAAGGCACTGCTATTGTTTTCACAGCTTTGTTTGTATCACTTTCCAGCTAAGGCGGCTTACATGCTCCATTTTAAGGAACTGAGAGACATTTCCTTTTGCCTAAGCAAACGATACCGAACGCAGAAGTGTGTTTGTATGCATGCTAGGATTGGGCTGCGTAGTGAGCGTTGTAAAGCTGGTCTTTCAGCTAGGCTGAGGACAAACAGCTTTCACACGTAAGGTGAACGGACGAGCGACTCAGAGGCCAAACGTCCGTCATTGGGTCAAATAGAACGGGCAGGGATAGGTCCTAAGGTCCTAACACACCTATCTCGTGACGGGGACATAAGAGGCGGCCGCTTCTGACACGACTAATCAATGTAGTAGCATTGGAAGTTCATCAAACTACCACCACATATAAGTGCATGTATGGCCTAAACTTTTGAATTCATTTTACAGTCGCACTCTAACACCCATGACTAAGCAATTAATGCGAAACGTTGGGTAAATTCTTGTGTTTTTATCCCTTTTAAAATGAATTCAAAAGTTTAGGCCATACATGCACTTATATGTCACATCTGTCATTTGATAATCCTCAAACTACCACCAATTGGCAAAAGTGAGCTTTCCTGTGATGTCATTTAGCTACAGCAACACCATAGCGAACGTATCTGTCAATTGTTAGAGCAGGACGGCGTAGCACATCAGAAGGCAATAGTGTTCGCATCGTTATAGCCCAGGATGACCGCCAGCGTCCATTGGCGACTCAAAAGCAGCAATTGAAACCGCCATAGATCATGCCTTAATGCTCGCGGTTGGCCCAGCGCAATCATAGAAGCGAGCCGTTTCAATTAATTCTCGACGCATCCTGCCGCATTGCGACTCTGGGAACGTTTATTTCAGAAGGATACCAAGTCATGCGATGCTAAGAGAAAATGTGGGAAATCGAGGAAGACATAATAAAGAAGTTACCGAAGTTCAAACTGTTTTTAGTGGTCTAAATGAAGTGTAAATCAAGTGTGGTTGTGCAATAAATTTTATTGAATCCCATGGCCTTTAAGGACGCAATAAGTTGCATATAAAATGAGTACAATGACCTGCTCCGCTTTTGAGTGCACATGGCCATTAAACACACCGAGTCGACATTGTTACTCTTAAACATTGACTTGAAAACACACATGGCAACACCATGCAGCTCTGAAATACACCATACGCCTCAAATCAATTTATAAAGGGACACATGGCACAAGCTCATCCAAGATACAATATCGTGGTTCAATCAAATTATTTCCAAACTGCACTTCAATAAACATTTGCCAGAAAGTTTGTAAGCCACAGTTTCTTCACGCTCCGTGATTCAAACTCGCTCTGGCCATCTCGGATCGGGCGGGAGCACCATGTGCAGGGCGGCGGCGGAGAGCGAACGTCGTTACGCCGCCGGCACCACGCTGTCGTCGACTGGGTCCTATCTGGCCGGGCGCAGCACTTTCGCTCGTATCTATCGGGTGCCAGCTGCGCCCAGCGCCCACCATCTGCCGCGGCCGGTGCCGACCTTGCTGCAGCGCGTGACTCGATCCGGGCACATCTGGAGAATCGTCTCCGGCGGCGCTCCTTAGATCGCTGATATAGTTTTCTGTAGGAATGTTTCAAAGGAAGATCTTCCTCTGATATCCTGGTGTTCCTTTCTTGGTATCATTTCGTGTTTATGCATTTTTCGATATTTCCAGGGATGTTTTCTTCATAGCGACTACTCAAGGACTGTTTACCATTTATTTGTAGCTAAACCTCGTGTGTCATAAGCACTACCATTTGTAGAGATGGTGTAAGGACCTCGGTGTCCTATATGACCCATCGCAGGTCGTCTCGGAGATCGTTTCTGCGGATCCTCCAGGGAACCGCCTGGGAGTCGTTAGGACCTCGCGCCGATGGCTACCAGCGGGAACGGTAATCGGCCCAGATGGGTGGCGGAAGAGGCCATAATCGGTGCGATTTTTGCCACTGCTCTCCTTCCTCCCGATACCCTGGCTCTCCGGCTCTCTCCTCTCGCCCTTCACAGTCCGGCAGTCTATTGAATTGCGGCAGTGTCACGATGTGTGGATAGCGCGTTGGTAGTATCGAGGGCGTCATAGGCAAGTCATAGGTGTCCGAAGCGAATGTCCTGGGGTTAGTTGCCACCACACCACAAAGCATCCATGTGCCCCACACGACCGCTTCGCAGTCTGCTCTCCAAACAGCGTCGGCTCAACTCAGCTCATGCCTACAAATCAAGTCCGGGGAGCGTCGCATCGGCGCTGCGGCGTGCTAGCCGGACGGTGCTCCGGGCCAGCGGTCGCAGCCTTGGGTGTCGGTAATTGCTCTCTAATGATAGCACCGGAAGCTTCAGAGAATTGAGACCGGCTCGGCTCGGAGCGGGGCGCCCGCAGCACGCCCCTCGCTCCCCATAGCAGCGCAGGGTCAGCAGAGGCGCCTCCAGTCAGACCAGGTGAGGCTCAATCGATGTCGAGTCATCGATCAATGACGCCCTTTCAGCGTGGAAGACATGAGCGCGTGCAAATTAGACGTAAGCGATCGACTGGGGGGGGGGGAGGGGAGAAGGGGAGAGACAGTGGACAGGTGATAGGGCTGAATAATGATATTGGTGAGCGGTTAGTGAGTTTTATTGCGAGAGCCGAGAGGTTGACGGCGAGGGAGGTGAATGGTGAAATGAAAAAAATTGAGTAGTAAGATAGTTGAGTTGTTGGAAAGATTATTGGTTCCAATTTGTGTGCATTTATCAGCATAAGTAATTGTTGTATCTCACAGGTAAACCCAAGCTGAATAGACAACGACGATACATCATTTCACATTTCGATATGCTCATTTATCTGCTCTTTGAAACGCAAAAGGTACTTTTTTGCCCAGGTTCTTACGAGGACTAAGGAGTTCTGATAAACTAAAGCTTATCAATTACAAATTTCATTTTGAATCGTCAAAAATAATTCGCTTGATATTGGATAGCCATTCAAAGAAGAAAAAACACAGAAAAACATTAGAACACCCTGATATGATGCATTTACGGTTGCAACACTAAATCAACAGATCTATTGTGCTTTTTGTAAATCAATATATTCCTTTGAGTGTTGCAATACTTCCCACTTATAACAGAGCCTTGAATAAATGTTAAACGGTAATTTACATTACATTTATTTTTAATCATGTACATATTCTTTGTCTCAATACCATCAACTGTATTATAGACATATACCTATAATTTTCTCTCGCTGATTAGGTCCCCTTGCGCTAAGATATATTTGGAAACTGGCGCGGGTCACGATGCTGTAATCCAATAACGGTAATTGACGTGAGAGGTTCTACGGCTTCCACCGTAATAACTTTCTGCCTAAATTCACCTTGTAGCTCATTTGTAACATGAGCTTAACTCAATTTCCGAACACGCACAAAGCCGCACAGGAGACCAATCTTTTACCTCACATCCAACCCACAAGCCATGACATTTTCCTGGTACTTACTGGCTAGTAATCTCCTCGTAACCAGTCTCCACGGCCTGACCCTTGTCCACCGAACTCCAGAGACTCATGAAAACGAACCCACCCGCTCACGTGGAGTGACGACTTTGCACAAAAAACAGTGGGCGCGTGCGGCACGTGGCCTAGGCTGCGCTGTCACGAGCGATGAATCCCCACTGGAGGCCATCTTCTGCGCCTGGGTCACAGCCGCGTCGGTGTAGGCTCGGACCGAGACTCTAAATCAGTTTTATTGGCACGCTGCGCTGTCCAGCCGAGCGGAATCGGTGGAGGCTTCAGGGACTCTCTGGGGCTCGGGGACGCTCTGTGTCTCGAAGACGCTCTGAGTCTCGGGGACGATCTGTGTCTTGGGGACGCTCTGTGTCTTGGAGACCACTGTGCTGCGCTGGGGGAAACCTAGATGGACAGAGGCGCCCACTGTGAAGTTCGTGGCAGTGCAGAAGAGTGACTTTAGGCTATGCTCACATTGCCCGTAAACATGCTTCTCGATTCAATCAGTGAGATGGTATAGAGATCATCGAACATTCAGCTATTTATCGTGAGATCATGTTTACTTAGCAAACGGAAAGTGCACCTTTTGGTAACTAGGTACAAAAATGGTTTGCGGCGACGAATGCTTAGAAAAAAGGATGTATACGCAAAAGTATGATGACAGTGTGGCAAACAAGACAACCTTGAACTAAAACCAGCTCTAGTCGCCTCCTCACGAGAATGGCACGAAATAACTACAGATCCCTGGCCGCCGCACTGGCCAGGTGCCGCCTTTCAAGGGCCACTTCGCAATTATCTGACATCAGTGCCGTCGTTAATTGTTCTTTAGGCTGACAGACGACTAAGATAGAGTTCTGCTGCACGCACAGAGGACGCGCGCAGGGCCGGCGGCCGCGGTGCTCCCGCTGCGCCGTGACCTCCGAGTCCCTCACTCCGGTGCCCGTTCCGTGGCCGGGGCTAGTCACTCACGTCGTACTGCTGTGGTCGGCGGCGTCTGCAGGCCTTGGTCTGCACGTAATTGTTTCTGACGTACAGGAAAATTAGCGGCGGACGCCATCAAGAGAGCGATAGAAGTGTGCCGTGCCGCTCCTGGCCGGTAAAGGCCAATCCTGGAACAGAACGTAGGCGAGAAACTCAAGAACAGCTGGTGTGGTGATCCGAGTGGAAACTCTGCGTTCTGGATACGTTTAAGCTTCAAACGGGAAAAGCTTAGATAGTCAAGCGAGATACTAAGTCGTTTACCGAAATTCGTGCGCTATTTATTCACATTGGCTCAATAATCGTTGCTAATGAGACATCGCTCTTCACTTTGGAAGGCATTGCGCTCTGCCTAATTCCTTCTGCTCATTACATTTAAAGTATTGATTTTGGATAGCACGTTCATTCATTGTTTGCGTGCATATGCCAATGCAGAAGACAAAAACTAGGAGAGCCGAGCTCCTGGTCCTAGAGCAGAATGCTCAGCGCGTGCAGCGACGCGATCTCGCAGACCGACTAAGCAGGGCTCTCAAACGCTGAAATTTCAGCACGCCGGCGGACGTAGTTCAGGTGTCGGCCCCAATTGATGACGCGGTGCGCCTCGTTTCCAGGAGCAATACATCACCGGGCCCATCTTAGTAGCGGAACTTACGCGTCTCAGCCATCACTGTCCAACTTCCAGCGGCTCGCAGCGCCTGCAGGCCATGGCAGCTCCGCGTATAGTTGAAATCGGAAGCGATTTTGGTGAAACGTTCCTCACTTCGCAGTTTGTTAAAGGGACCCTCCCTGTCGCCGACAAACTGTCGCTCGGAGTTCTTTTCTGGTTGGATGTGGACTGTATTTTATTCGGTGAGTTTGTGCGACATTCGTAGCCCGCCCGCCTGCTATGTGAGCTCCTGGGTTTTTGATATTCGGCGATTTTCAGTAGTAGATAGACGTGAAGATTTCCCGTAGAGGATTTATTGAAGTATACGCGAAGCAAGAAGCGGAAGCAGTTGTGAAGAAAACCGGTAGATGAAACACGCAGACACGGAGCACCATTCACTTTCGCTGTACAATCTGAAGCACTGACACTGCCCCGCCGGGCGCGGCTGCGCGCAGGAGAGTCGGTCTGCGCGCGTGCTTCTGTACTCTGTCCCCGCTCAGCCGGGCGAGGCGACGAGCGGGGCAGATCAGTCCGTGCGCACAGCGCGACGGTCGAAGTGAGACTCTGCCGGGGTCGTACGTGACCCACATTTTATACGCAATGCTTAAGACGTGTGCAAAACGAGTGCGAACTTGCACTGCAGCGGGGAGGTGGCTGAAGGCGCCAGCTTGGCGGCCTACGTGCCTTAAAACGACGTGTCTTTAATTTATATCTCGGTCTCGGTGGCGGCCGCGGCGCTGCTGCGGCTCGGCAGCGTCGGCGGCACGCGTACCGACCGCCGGCCGCGTCTGCTCGCGGCCCCGCCCTGCACAATGCCTCACAACTCATCCTGAGTCTGGACGGGGTGACGGCGGTGCGGCGGCGGGACGGCTGCAGCGAGCGGCGGCGGCGCCGCGGTGGCACGGCGGCCGGCCGGCTATCACGGCGGCACAGCGGTAGCGCGGGTTGGTCCGAGCACTTTCGTCGGTGACATCACTCCACCCCCGTGTTTGACCACAGGGAGAACACAAAATGACACGATCACCGACAAAGATGTACAAACAAGTACGATTTACACGCCTAAATCGAATAAACTACAAAGCACAAACGGCCACATGCGCGAGTTATGAAGTTCAGGTTCAGAAGACAAACGCGAAGCACAGACGGCCATATGCGTGAGTTACGAAGCTCAAATTCACAAAGCAAAACAAGAATGAAGAGTGAGTGCGCCGGTAAGCACGTGCACGCAAAATACTCTTCCTTACTTTAACTGGTTCGGGGGCGTGGGCTCGACAGTCCACAGTAAGCCAGCATCATTTCTTGGTTGCGTTCTGTCGGCTAATGAGATGGCTGAGGGGGCGACGGGGCAAGTTCCAGAAGCGCCACTTTCGTGGCAGGCCGGGTATACGTACCACCTGCTGCCGTCTTGAGCTGTACGGCGCGGACTCGGCCGTCAGGCCCCGGGAACACTTGCAGCACGCGCGCCAGCGGCCAGTGACCTCGGGGCGTGTCAGATTCTGCTAGCAGCACCACGTCGCCGACTGCTAGGTTCCGTTGGTCAGCTTGCCATTTTCTCCTGTGGATCAGGGTATGGAGGTACTCCCTTTTCCATCTTCGCCAGAGATGGTCCGTCAGTGCTTGAACGTACCTCCATCTTTTTTTGGAGTGCAGATCCTGGCTGCTGAAGACTCCAGGGGGAAGACAACGGCTTCCCCTCCCCAAGAGATAATGGTTCGGTGTGAGAGCTGTCAGGTCTCTCACATCGTCTGTGACGTGTGTCAGCGGTCTACTGTTGATCATGCTCTCTATTTCGCAGAAGACAGTTGACAGCACCTCGTCTGTTGTCACCTCGCCGCCGAGCACGACCGATAGCGCTCTCTTGACTGCGCCGATCATTCTTTCCCATATGCCGCCCATGTGGCTCGCGGCTGGTGGGTTGAAACACCATTCGATCTGCTGCTGGCTCAGCTCGTCAGAGATCTTTTGCTGGTTCCACTGTGTTAGTGCCTCTCGGAGTTCACGTTCACCGCTTTTCAGGTTTGTTCCGTTGTCGGAGAAAACCTTCTTTGGACGACCTCGGCGTGCCACGAACCGTCGGAAGGCCATCAGGAAGCTGTCAGTATCCAGGCTGTTGGACACTTCCAGATGAATGGCTCGCGTGGCCAGACACGTCACCAGCAGGCCGTACCTTTTTTCCGTCTTGCGGAATCGCCTGACTGTGAGCGGTCCGAAATAGTCGATCCCCACGAAGCTGAACGGATGGGAGGTGTTAAACCGGTCAGCGGGAAGATCGGCCATTCTTGGATGCTGAGGTCTCGCCCTTCTCTTGCGACAGATGGCGCAGTTGATAAGGACTCGTTTTACCTGCGAACGACCCCTCGGAATCCAGAATTTCTGGCGAACTTCGTTCAGGGTGTGTTCTGCGCCGGCGTGCATGAGCTGACGGTGCGTTTCGTAGATGATCATCCTCGCCACATCAGAACCTGCTGGGAGTAGAATGGGATGGCGAGCGTCTTCGTCCAGTGGGGCATTTCCTAGTCGCCCCCCGACTCGTAAGATGCCATCAGCGTCCAGGATTGGTGACAGGTCGGCGATGCCGCTCTTCTTGTTGAGCTGCTGACCCGCCTGTAACTGGTGCAGCTCGGTCCTGTAGGCCTCCGCCTGCACCATCTGGAGGATGGTCTTCTCCGCGTCATGGAGCTCTGACACGGTCAGTGGGCCCAGGTTTCGCTGTCGCTTCTGCTCGCCTTTCAGCTTCGAGTTGCGGAGGAAGCGCAGGATCCAGGCCACCGTGCGCTTGTATTTTGTCCAAGACGAGAATTTGCTCGGTGTCGGCAGTGCTGCCTTAGGAGCCCTCACCGTGACTGTGGCGAAGGCTCCAACTTTCACTTCTACATCTTCTTCAGCCAGCTTCTGAACGTGAAGCTGCTCTGGCCACCCTTCTTCGTCGCCTCGGAGGAAGTCTGGGCCGGATAGCCAGAGAGGGTTGTCGGCGAGCTCCTTCACTGTCTCACCCCTGGAGCACAGATCGGCTGGGTTGAGTCGTCCTGGGCAGTGACGCCACTGACCTTTGTCTGACAGGTCGTGGATTTCTGCCACTCTGTTTGAGACGAATGTATGGAATCGTCTGCTCTCGTTGCTGATGTACCGCAGGACGACCCGGCTGTCGCTCCAGTAGGTGACCTTCTTGACTTGATCTGGTATCTCCTTTTGGAGCGCGTCCACCAAGCGCACTGCGAGCACTGCTGCCTGCAGCTCCAGTCTGACGATCGACAGTCTCTTCAGCGGTGCAACTCGTGTCTTGCTCATGATGAACGAGCAGTGATGCGTGCTGTCTGGTAAGGTCGTACGGAGATAAGCGACTGCTCCGAACGCTCCCTCTGATGCGTCGCAGAAGACATGAAGCTGACGTGCTATTGTGTCACTTGATGTTGGACGGAGGCAGCGTGGGACACTGATGTTTCTCAGTGCTGGCAGTTCTTGGAGCCATTCATCCCATTCTTTCTGCTCCTCACGATCCAACTCGTCGTCCCAGTCCAGTTGCTTGGTCCAGAGCTGCTGCATGAACATTTTGGCTCTGATGACGAAGGGCGCGGCGATCCCCAGAGGATCGAAGATCGACGCAGTCCTTTGGAGGACTCCCCGCTTTGTCATCGGGACGCTTGAGTCTCGGAATCTGAAGCTCAGACTGTCCTTTTCAGCATCCCAGACCACTCCCAAGGCACCTTGTGTGGGCAGCTCCGCTTCTGTGAGGTCTAGTTCCGGCTGGGCGCGCTTCTCTCGGGGAATGCTCTCCAGGACGCGCCGCGAGTTGCTTACCCACTTGGATAGATGGAAGCCGCCTCGGGAGAGTATCTCTGTCACCTGCTTCGTCGTCTTCAATGCATCATCTTCATGTTCTTCTGATCGTAAGAAGTCGTCCATGTAGAAACTGTTCTTCACAGTTTCCACGGCCTTCTTTGGCAGCCCGCAGTCTTCTCCATGGTCCGCGACTGTTCTTTGGAGGACGTAGTTGGCAGACGCTGGAGACGATTTGGCGCCGAAGATGGTCACCTGCATCTCGTAGATGTCTGGTTCTCTAGTTTGATCCAGGTCGCGCCACAGGAAGCTGAGCGCAGGTCGGTCCTTCTCGATGACACGGACCTGGTGGTACATTTCTTGGATGTCTGCCACCATGCCGACTTTTTCTTCTCGGAAACGGAGCAGGACGCCGGTGAGGTTCTTCAGCAGGTCTGGTCCGGTCAGGAGCTTGTCATTCAGCGATGTTCCGTACGATCTGGCTGCCGCATCGAAGACTATCCTGAAGCGGCCTGGCTTATTGGGATTAGTCACGGCATGGTGTGGTAGGAACCAGCGTCTGGGTAGCCGGAGCTGTGCCTCCTCCCTGGACAGCTTTCTGGCGTGGCCCTTTTTTACATATGCATCGATCGTGGCCTGGTAAGCTGCTGCTTTCTCTTGATCGTTTACCAGACGCTTCTCGGTGCCGTGTAGTCTCTTTGTAGCCATCACCTTGCTGTCTGCAAACGGCGTGTCGTCGTCAGTCTTCCAGAGGAGGCCAGTCTCGTAGCGGTTGCCGGTTAACTTGGTGGTTGTTGACTCTAGAAGCTCTTGCGCTCGACGGTCTTCTTTCGACTGTGACACTGACCTTTCATACTTGGCTCTGAAGGATTCAGTTGTCCACCAGTCCTTCAGCATGTTGTCCAGTTCCTCGTCAGCAGCGGAGCCTTTCTGGATGAACATCGCTCTTCTAGTTCGTCCATGTTTTCCAGGGTGCAGGTCGGATACAGCGCCAGTCAGGGTCCAACCAAAAGCAGTACGTACAGCTATCGGTTGGCCTGGTTGACCCACCCGGACCTCTTGCTGGATGACTGCTTCGCTGACGTTAGCTCCGAGCAGCAGTTCCACCTGTCCATGGGAGCACTGAGGAATGTCCAAGTCCTTGATGTGACGCCACTTCTCCCGCTGCTTCTTGCAGACGTTCGGCATGGAGATGTCGAGAGATGGAACAGACCACGCCTCAGGCACGATGATTCTTCGAGTTTCCCCAAGGGCCGCAGAGCTCAGCTCTAGCTTCACTCTAGTTGATGCTTGAGGTTTTCCAGTTCCTTCCACTGTCTGAAGACACAGCTGTTCCTCTTGTCCTGTGATTCCCAGTTGGTTCAGCACAGCTTCACTGCAGAAGGAAGATTCTGACCCTGAATCGAGAAGAGCATAGGTGTCACGGTGAGTTCCTGCCTTCTTTCCATGAATTCGAACTGGAACGATTTGTAGAAGAGTTCCGCACGTCTTTCCGATGGAGGTAGATGCAGCCACCACACGTACCTCTTCTCCTTCTGCCGCTGAAGTTGTTTCATTGGCAGGCCGACTGGCTTCGGCTCCCGAGCGGTCGGTGAGGGGCGTGGTTCGTTTGGTGCTGCCATGTATCAGCTGATTATGGCGTCTCTGGCACCCATTTACACCACAGAGCTTGGTATTGTGACATTCTCTGGCGAGATGTCCCCTTTGTAGACACCAGAGGCACAGTCCCTTGTCGAATATTAGGTCGATTCTTCTTTCAACGTCCAGATTTTTGAACTCACGACACTGGTGCAGTCTGTGCTCACCATTGCACTTCGGACACGACGCATTCCCACCTGGTTTCTGTGCCGTTGATGGAGAGGCTGGTGACGAAGTTGCGGTAGCATGCGCTGCTCGCTTAGTCGTCTGGTCTCTGGTTCTCCCTCGCCTGTCACCCGGCGTTTCAGCGGTTTGGCAGAGCGATGCAATTTGGACCTGCTTCAGCAGCCAAACGTCCAGGTCGATGAGTGATGGATGTCTTGGGTGGAGTTCGAGCACATGTTTACCCCATTCACGCCGTAGATATTCTGGAAGTTTGACCACCGTTCTTCGGAGATTCTCTGTGCTGTACAGGTCCGCCTCATATCCTTGGGCCTGCATGAGCGTGACCGCGCAGTGCAGGGCGGAATGGAAGTACTCCAACGATCGAACACTGTTCTTCTGAGGAGGTTCAGCCGAGAACACTTTCTCGAGATGTACCTTAATCACATCCGTGCTTCGGCCGAAACGATCTTGTAGAGTTTTGAGGGCTTGTTGGTAGAGGTTGCCGTCAAATAACATGCCAGCGATGGCGTCTTGCGCTTGTCCCATCACTGACGCTTGCAGATGAGCCATTCTTTCCGCGTCGCTGAGCGATGGCTGGTCGTGCACGAGCGCTCGGAACAGTCCGATCCAGCGCGGCCACTCAGACGGCTTGCCTGAGAAGGTCGGCAGCTGGAGACGGGGGATGCTCTTAGTGAACGCGGATGTCGTAGGAGCCGGACGTGGTGCAGCTGTCGGTCGCAACTGATCTATCCATGACGTCTGGCTTGTGGACATACCGGGACTGGGCGCCATTCGTGGAGGTTCTAGTTGCGGAGGTTCTTCTCTGATTTCGGTTAGAGGTTCTAGAGGTTCTCTGGGCGTAATGGAGACTGGCTCGGAGAAACGAAGTTGTGATCTAGAGCAGTTCTGCCTTTGAGAAACGCTTTTCTCGGTGATCGGTTCTCCCAGATTTTCATCCACAAAATCGTCTCGCCTGTCTGCATTGAGCTCGTCTTCCATTTCTTCCCTCAGGTCCGCCTCCAGTCGGGCGGCTTCAGCTTCATCTCTGGCTTTCTGAAGGTCTCTCTCGAATTGCAGTTCTTCCTCTTGCTTCCTTAGTGTCCTTTCTCGCTCCAGCTGGCGCACGCGCAATTCCTTCAGTTTGGATGATATCCTGGCTTCAGCTGATGCATGAGAGGCCGCCGAGCTGCCACTGACCTGTGACCTTGCTCGGCGAGCGACGCTACGGGTCATGCGTGACACTGAGCGTCCCATGCCGTCTTCAGGTTGCCCTCCTCCATCCTCACTGAAGTCAGTCTGTCTCGTAGAGGTCAGCTGTAGTTCGTCTGTGGTGCTTGTCATGAAAGTCTCGATTTTCTCCTCGATTCTCTCTTTCTCCGTACGAACTTCGCTTAAGTACTGAGCCTCATTTTCTTTTTCTTCCTCACTCTGCGTGTATCCAGAGATACATTCGTGAACGGCCATCAACGCTTGGAAAGCGCTGTCCATTTCTCTGCGGATATTTCCAAACTGGACGCGTGAGGCTCTATCTGTCACGAGAGCTTCAGCGCGCCGGAAAATCCTTGTGAGAGCCGCCCGATGACGACCTCTCACCTGTCTGAGGTGCCGCCACTCCCCGTTGGAGCATTGGCCTTCTCGTGGTTCCTCTTGGACTGTTGTCACTGCAGCTTGTCCTTGACCTGCAGCGGCTGGTTCAGCTGGTACTTCTTCCATGTCAGCGATTTCTTCTTTGTCACTTTCACCCATTCGCTCTAGAGACGGGCTTGCTTCTCCACTTGCCATAGCTCAGGATCCGGCCCGGAGGACCAGCAAATGTCGCCGACAAACTGTCGCTCGGAGTTCTTTTCTGGTTGGATGTGGACTGTATTTTATTCGGTGAGTTTGTGCGACATTCGTAGCCCGCCCGCCTGCTATGTGAGCTCCTGGGTTTTTGATATTCGGCGATTTTCAGTAGTAGATAGACGTGAAGATTTCCCGTAGAGGATTTATTGAAGTATACGCGAAGCAAGAAGCGGAAGCAGTTGTGAAGAAAACCGGTAGATGAAACACGCAGACACGGAGCACCATTCACTTTCGCTGTACAATCTGAAGCACTGACACTGCCCCGCCGGGCGCGGCTGCGCGCAGGAGAGTCGGTCTGCGCGCGTGCTTCTGTACTCTGTCCCCGCTCAGCCGGGCGAGGCGACGAGCGGGGCAGATCAGTCCGTGCGCACAGCGCGACGGTCGAAGTGAGACTCTGCCGGGGTCGTACGTGACCCACATTTTATACGCAATGCTTAAGACGTGTGCAAAACGAGTGCGAACTTGCACTGCAGCGGGGAGGTGGCTGAAGGCGCCAGCTTGGCGGCCTACGTGCCTTAAAACGACGTGTCTTTAATTTATATCTCGGTCTCGGTGGCGGCCGCGGCGCTGCTGCGGCTCGGCAGCGTCGGCGGCACGCGTACCGACCGCCGGCCGCGTCTGCTCGCGGCCCCGCCCTGCACAATGCCTCACAACTCATCCTGAGTCTGGACGGGGTGACGGCGGTGCGGCGGCGGGACGGCTGCAGCGAGCGGCGGCGGCGCCGCGGTGGCACGGCGGCCGGCCGGCTATCACGGCGGCACAGCGGTAGCGCGGGTTGGTCCGAGCACTTTCGTCGGTGACACTCCCACCTTCAAAAAAGTTTATGAATTGGCATGAAAGTGATGTCGCTCGGTTCAGAAAGAGCGAAAACGAATATCTACCAAATTTCACCTAAAAATATTCACCGGTTTTCAAGATATTATGCTTTTACTTTTGTTTACTTTTTTGGGATCTCCGCTGTTTCTAGCGACTTTATTTTAGAAGTGCGGCGTTTGCGGCAGCTGTTGCGCGCAAATAGCATATACCACCGCGTGCTACAAAACGTTTTAGTCAAACATGAAAAAATCGTTAGATATCTGCGCTGACGTCACACATTCAGAGGGGTATTCCTAAGCATTAGCCCCTCTGAATCAAAATGCTGCAATTTTGAAATTCAATATTTCCGATTTAAGGCATTTCTCGATGTTGTGAGTGCCGAAACCGGTAATTGTGAGCCAGGGACCCCATTTTGGCTATCTCAACTCAAATCTAATGTTAAGGTGGGAGGGTCCCTTTAAATCGGCATGATTTGAATGTGAACCTGATTCGTCCCTTGATTGTCAGTCTTCGAACTTCTATCGCTTTTCAGTGCCCAAAAATAAATGGGCGCTATTTTGCATATGCAAATCTTTATCCGATAAAGTAATGTTGAACAATAACCATTTGGCCAATAAACCCAATACACTTCGTTATTGTTAGAAAGCGCCCTTTCGTTTTAACTGGTTAGAATTATTTCATTTCGATTAACTGGAAGTGCCCAAGCCTTCGAGTGTTTGAACGTGGAGCACAGGCGTGGCTAACGCAGCTTCAAAAGCCGTTAGTCCTTCAGACTGAGGCTGATTTAATAATGTCAACGCTTTGAGTGCTCTATAATCCCCTCCGAGAAAGTTTGACAGTTCTAGTCGCTCGATAGAGATCCAGGCTCTGAATAAAGTGGGTGAGCCACAGATATCGGGCGAATCATCAGGCAATAGGACTTATTTTTCTGTGTGTATTTTACGTCCACCGGTTGTCATAAAGACTGCAAGTGCAGCGATTGCGCAAGTTTGCATTGAAAAATATGGTTTGGGTCGGAGCTATCACGCCCGCAGTGTCAGCAAACGGCCGACCTGGCTAAGCTATTGGGATATTAGAGCACTGTTTGTTGTATTTTATGAGTGGCGTAGGAACATCCAATTAACGGTTCACTGAAGCTCGAGAAAATATTGCAGTTGACACATGTAAACAGTTGGTTAAAGACACTTTATCTGCTGAAATAAGACAACACAGAATTGTTGGCGGTTCCTCTATGCTCACTGAACGCTACTCCGCTTAACACTGCCTGTCATTGATGAACAGTTACATAATGTCTAAAATGATTTAATTTGCTCCTTACAGCATAGCCGATACCATATTGAACCTCTAGTACTCAAGCTAGTAGCTACCAAGCATCGGTTCAACTCCGCGGGAATTCTCGTCTTGTCGGCTGGAGAGCGAACGTCTACACCCGTAGGCATCTTGCGCTCCAGCCCTTTAGCGGGGTAATTACGACTAATCGGGTCATCTTTACGACCCTCTCTGGGTAAAGAGAGCGATCGTGCACCAGCCATCGTGGGAGAATGTCACGTTTTCGGCGAGGGAGGGCAGCACGGAGATGACCCGGTAAATTCGACGGTCAGCTGCATAAAACAAGACTGGAGGTCACTGAAGACTCGGGAAATGTGATTCATATGTGGTATTAAGCCGGGACGTGGGGTCGGAATCTAAGTCACCGAAAATCCATCGACTCCGCTGCCCTGAAAGTCGCTTACGCAGCCATATTCCATTTGCCGGTCCCGTAGCTCAGTTGGTAGAGCGTTGGACTCCGCGTGGTGAGAGCACGCGTTCCCGGTTACAACAGTCCGGGTTCGAAGCGCGACGGGCGCTTGACATTTATGGGCCTCCTGACAGGTATGGTTGCGGTTGGTGGCAGGCCGTAGCCAGGCGAAGTCAGCGAGGGGACCGGCCGTGCGCACGTTAAACTTTGGACTCTAAATTCTGCCATAGAACTGGAATTGCGCGATCGTAGGGTAGAGGGCATGGTCACCGCAACAAGCTTCGCTTAGCGGTGGCTCTGTCCTTGTGAATCCTTCCCATCAAAAGGTTCGGACTAAATTTATAAAAAAATATTCCACAAATATCAAGCTGTATCGACCACAGCGCCGCAATGCACCTTGCACCAATGCACCAATGCATTTAGGTATCTTCATTTTTACCCTTCAACTGAACAGCGCTATAGAGACTCAGAACATAGCAGCTCCACAAACACTCCAAGAAAAAAAAAACTATACCACGTCAGTCACCGGGTCTGAAATGGCCTTGCAAGAATTACCACGATATCGCGTAATGAAACTGGAGAACGGAACTGATTGATGAACACTAAACCGAACGACAAATAAATGGCTGTCGTAAATGGTTGACAGCAGTTTGGATAGAACTGTACAGCTCGAGTCCGAGAATAAAACACAAGTCTATTTTACTAGGCGTAGGCTTACGAGTGAGAGAGGAGATTGCTTTATATCGATTTAACCTTGACGAGTAGATCAATGCTGACGGTTGCCGCATAAGTTTCTCTGAAGTGGGAAGTGACACGAGCTGTCAGAAATGAGTCTGATTTGAGTACAGCAAACTGTAAACGCCGAATGTGTATCTGTTACAGGCAAAGTGAAAACTCGGGCATTTTGCAAAATGCCTAGGCAATTTGCAAAATGCCTGACCGGCCAGGCATTTTGCAAAATGCCCAGGCAGTTTGCAAACTGCCTGACCCACCAGGCATTTTGCAAACTGCCTGAAATATTTTCCCAGGCATTTTGCAAAATGCCTGACATCAAACTCGCACTAGCGACGATGTACAGGTAAGCATCATTTGTAACTGCCGCTTACAAAAGATAATCGCTATCAATGCGCACCAAGTGAGGGGACACTGCGTTCTCCGGGTAGCGCCGCCGAATTCAGGTCACTGAGCCCCAGCGGCCGTCGGGTGCCGAGCACCGGGCGTGGTTTCGTGGGTAAACATGCGCTCGGTACAATGATTGTACTATTTCTAAGCGCTTTTGGTGGATTTTTGAAAATACTATGGGTGGATATTGATCAGAAAAGAATACTCTTCCAATTTACGAAAGTTTGATTGTTACACGTTTAGGTACATTATCAATCGTCTCTGCCGGAACAGTTGCCCACCAGGGCAGATTACTGGACATCGCAGCTTTTATACACACGGCTACAACTCCGTATATACGAAAGGTACGGAGACGGTGGCTCAAGTCCATTCAGTGTTGGCTCCATCTCGACAGAATTTACGCAAGACGTAGGTATACAGAGTGTCACGAACTTGATACGCGGTTGGCGCGGTCTTGTCCCTCCATGCCCCTCCTGAGTGCTGAATGGATGTAATTTGAACGGGTCCGGCACCAGGGCATCTGGACCAGGGCACTCGGCGTCTAAATCGGCCATCCCCCCGTATCTGAAGATTTTACCCTGAAGCTGAAGCCGCTCAACCTCAGGCTGCAACCCTGACTTACCGTCATCCATAAGTGATGCAGCTGGATTTCGACAAAACCCACCAAATCTGGACCATTTGGACTAGAGATTCAGACTTTTCAATGATGAGGCCGTGAGGCGATATTAGCCGTTTTCACGACGGCCATCCGGTACACATTTGGTTCACATCTGGTGCAGATTAGGTGCATATTTGGTCAAATTAGGTTCAGTGTGTCTCTTAGTAGCTATCAGCTAGGGTTGTACTAATTGCTTACGAGTATATGCCTCCTTTGTCATATTATGAGAGAGCATCATCGGTTAAAACCCTGAAATAAGTTCATAAAATAAAGATATTTGCTGTAAAAGAGATTAGGTGCATATTTGGTCAAATTAGGCGCACTCGCCGGATAGCCCGTCGTGAAAACGGCTATTAGAGCTCTTCTTAGTCACTAACCGTCTCGACAAGCAGTTCTGGGCCAACAGCAGCTCAGAGGCGCTGCACCGTCGAGAGTCGAGACGGTGAAGCACCCACTGGGCACTGGGGATTCTCGTTTGGGGCATGATGGGCTACAGAGGCCTATTTGAGCTTCACCATGTGCCGCGGGGACAGACCATGTGGCCGCTGATAACTTGTCAGCGAGGTGCTGGAGAACACTGACGCAACTACGATGCAATACATTTCGGGACACAAGTACAACATCCCGCAACAATTTCGTGACACCCTGTATTCGTGACCGTGGAATGTGTCACATGTGCCCACAACACATGTGAAATGTGTTGTGGGGTCAGTCACAGTGGAACGTTTATGATCAACGCCTGTAGTCAACAAAAACGGTGGAATATATGGAAACCCAGGCATTTTGCAAAATGCCTGGCGGGTCAGGCATTTTGTAAAATGCCTAGGCAGTTTGCAAAATGCCTGGTGGTTCAGGCAGTTTGCAAACTGCCTGGGCATTTTGCAAAATGCCTGGCGGGTCAGGCATTTTGCAAATTGCCTAGGCATTTTGCAAAATGCCCGAGTTTTCACTTTGCCTGTAACATATATACTGTAAAATATATTTGCACGTTTCGGTCACCCTGGCAAATCTCACTAACCAAATGCGTGTAAACTTTGTATTTACACACTGCATCCCGAAGTTTAAACGCATTTGGCTAATGATATTTGCCTGGATAACATGTGCACGTTGTGCAAATCTCGGCAGAAGCTTGTGAAGCTTACTCACATTTTGCGTGTAAGCGTGTTTTCTTCTGTGTGTGTTATGTAACACCGAAGTTAGTTATCCTGCAACTAGGCGATGCCTAGTTGCATGATAACTAACTTCGGTGTTACATAACACGCACAAAAGGAAACACGCTTACACGCAAAATGCTAGTAAGCTTCACACGCTTTTGCCTAGTGAGATTTGCCAGGATAACTAACTTTTTAGTTACTTTACACGCATTATATTAGTACATTGACAGGTAGATATTAGTTAAGTAACACGGTCACACGCAAAAGGCGTGTAGGTCAACACCACGTCGAAAACTAATGCCTTAGTTTCATAACACGTTTTTTCTTAAAAGCGTGTTATATAAAACACGTTTGACCAGTAGATGCGTGTAAACTTTACACGTTTTAGGTTAGTGAGATTTGCCATGATAACACGGAAGTTAGTTAACATTTTTTACAGTGTACGCGAAATCGCGATTCCGGCCAAACATGGTCTCGGAAAAGAGGTCACAGGTCAAAGGTCATTTGGGTCAGGGTCATGAAATTTTCAGGGTAGGTGTCAAATTGATCAATGCGAGGGTACTGAAAGTTTCGTCGCGATCGGCCGCTTTTTACGCGAGTTATTTGCGAAAAACCATGGGGGGGATCCATCCGACCCCCCTACACATGCGAGGGTTAAAGTATGGCAATAATAATATGAAGAACAATATGTACTAATATGGACATTGCACAGGCGATCACGCCACAGCATTTTTGAATTTTAATTTCATCATGATTTTACTTCATGGGTTCGACTCATTTCTCCCCACTTTTAAGTGCAACACATTTGCCTCACCTCTTGGTGTTAAATAATGTAGCACGACCTCTCTTCACCTCATCTTCTCTTCATGCTTCACCAATTTCGTCACCATTTCTGTCTTAATTGTTTCTCTGCATCGGTGGTGGCACGTTTCCGTCGACATTTCTGGCGCGGCAGCGTCGCCGTCGACGTTCTCGATGCGGCGGGCGCTGACGCGACGCTATTTTGTGACAAACTCGCGCACCATCGCCCAGTTCAGACGTGGGAGAGCGCTGGGGGCCAGGCAAAAAGCTCGTCCCAAGTGCTGTTTGTGTGACGTTTCAGGAGGGCGAAGGCGCCCGTCCTGCTTCCGTGCAGCACTTTCTTAGTGCGCTGTCAACACGCCGCGCCAGTGGCGTTTTTTGACGCACCGTAGACGATGATTTGGCAAATGAGTGAGGCGTGAGTGACATAGCGAGTCTCTCTCGTGTCGGCTCGGCCGAGTCAGCGAGGTACAAGGTGTGAGATTGATGCTGCGATAGGAAGAGATAAGGCACAGGGTGGCAATGAGATGCCTTTTTCGAGCGGAGATAGTGTGAATGAGTTGGCAAATTGTGGTATTTTGTCGACACGTTTTAATGGCTGGTGTTTTTGTTGTAAGAGGTGTCTTGGTTTTTGTAATACACCTTGCATGCTTTATTGGGCTTTTGTGTGTCCTGATGTTTCCTTTTGATCCTAAACATGATGTGATAATTGGCCAGTTTTTGCGTTGCAGCCTTCATATTGAATTGAGTTCACATGGGTACAGCATGCCTGCTGTTCGTTCAGTGCTGTTAATTTTCTATAGGGGAGAGCTGGATAGCGCTTTGTCTTTTGCTTGTATTAGGTCGAGCTAAAGCATTGTTGCCTAACAATGACCTCAACACATATCGGCGCCGGCAAAACCCCGAGTTGCATGAGATCTATTTGTAAATCTAAGGGATTTATTTGGGATGTTCAGTTTGTTCACCCATCCAGAGCCTCAGGGTTGACAAAATTTTGTCTTTTTTCATCGTGCTGAAGGAAAACGTAAGATCCTTTGCAAATACGCTTAGTTGACTTTTAATTACAAAGCAGCACATGAAAAAAAGAAAAATATTAAGATGTAATTTTTATTGGAGACCTTTTGTGGGTAATATGCTCCTGCACCGTCAAATGTCACATTTCTGGATTCAACAGTGACGAGATCAGATAGATTGGCCACTGAAATCCAAACGAATTTTCCCTCTGAGCGTGCACCAACTCAACGACATCCATAACGTCTAACGAGTTCGATTCATTTTGACAGGCAGGACTGCGTGATATGCCTTGATATGTATCATTCTGATTGTTTTTTTTTTTTCGTTTTTACACATTACCCTTTTATATGCAACGGCAACTCGTTTCGGTAAATAATGTAGTAGTATAATAATAATATATTTGTGCTCGGAAGTCAGACTACCAAGTGTCTGAAAACACACTGAAGTCGTTCGTAATTTTTCTGCACATGGCTCAGGAAGCACCCGGTCTGGCTACACGCATTTTTTAGTGTCCCAAACAAGCACCCACGCGGTTTCATGCGAGCCAACCTGCGGTTAATAGAAGCGCTCGCCAAACGTTAACTGAAATACAGTGGGAAAAAGTTTTTTAAGGGCGACTAGTTTACATGTAAATGTGCTCGGCTAGCGCAGCCTAATTGCAGGCGACGCCGCGGCCGGCGGCCGAGGGCCAGCGACTTGCGGCGATCTGACTAAACCGCCCGGTAGTTGGCCAGTTGATGAGTTCAATAACAACGCCCTGAGTGCGAGCACACTTGTCGTTTGGCGCGCGTTTTACCCACATAACATAATTTTAGACAGCCAGGAAGATATATGGTGAGTAAATTAGAAATGCCTATGGGAATTGTGAAAGCAACGCCCTGAGCTCCGGTAGGCTTCGCTTGTTAGCGATGGACACTATTCTGGGCCCCGTCTCGGTCAAGTTTAGGCATGTACACTCGCTGCTGATTTGCGGAATTCCGGTAATCATAGGGAATAAATACTGACTCTACTGGATAAATTCATTAAAGCTTGCATGTTTTGACCGCTACTATCGTCAGTGTTTTATTAATCGACATTTTACTTTGGCTGTGGCTCTAGCATGTCTACCTACATAGGCGACGGAACGGGGAGGGCACCGGGGCACCGTGCCCCCCTCTGATTTTGGCATTTTAACATTAACCCTATGGACGTTGCATGGAAAGAATGGGACCAAAAGTCGGCAGTGCTCCCCCTTAATTGAAGGTGTTCCGCCGCTACTGTCTACCTAAGCTAGTCCCACACTCAAAATCAAGCAAAATCAAAATACATATTTTGCAATTTTGTATGCGGTTCACAGTCTAATGCGCAGATGTTTGCTGACAAAGGCTTATGTTCATCTGCCCCGTCTCTGACCATGATCGGCTTCGGCCGAGTTTGCCCCGTCGCGGTGCGATAGCGACCTACCGCAGCGCAGTCTGACGGCGAGGAGCAGAAGCGCTAGTTCTGTGAGCTGCCGCTGCTGGACCTGAGTCGGGATCTGACCGTGCTGAAATCGGCCTTTTACTACGATGGCAATTGTTGCTGTGGTTCGGTAGTCTTCATGTCGAGATAGGTTGACATGTGGCTATGCACCAACTTCTGTTCGCCTTAGCCCTATCCTTCCCTATATTTACCTATCATCTATCTTCCCGAGGGAGCGGCCTTTTTATATCAGACCGAAAGGGGCACCAGAATAGCATGACAAAATCGGCATGCAATTAATGACGAAAGGTCAGGTGTCGAAAGATAAAGTGGATTTGACGATATTTCAGGAAAACGAGAAGAGCTTAGTATACCCGGTCATACGCTAGGTTGTCATGCAAGTCTCATTTGAAGGTACAACTTTTTGCGAATATATTCTAGGCCCTCAAAATCCATCAGTCCAATCTCAACTCGCCTGGTAAAGTACAGAAAAATGTATGAAGAAATGAGGGCAAATTTTGAAACACAAGATATCGCTCTGAGCCGGGACCCTCTGGCTGACTCAGAGCTGGCTCCCTTCCTGGTGCGCGGTGTGACCCACTCAACCCAGTGCTCTGCTATATCGTGTTTAGCTGAGCTTTAGCGTTAGGTATCTGTGCATTATATTGTACCCATTGTAACCTGTATGTTGGTAAAATCGAAATATATGTGCAATGTTCTAGGCCTCGATATTTGCGATACATCCAATACCTACGGATAATTCCCAGATGATCTTCCGTGCAAACCTAAGTGAATCAAATCCAGCACAGGTCCCAACGGATCCATCCGTGGATCCGTCCTTGAATCGATCTGCGGTCCACTGACACCGATTGGGCCGCTGTGGATGCGAACATAGCGTGAGTGCAGACTCTGCCCGATAATGGAGCACTGCTGGATTGGCTTCATTACCGGTTGGATAATCGAGACGCCATGGCTGGTGGACCACGACAATTTGGGTCGCGCTGCAGGCTGCACGGGGAGGGAGGAATGGTCTCAGATGGTGACCTCGTTGTGACCTGCCGAGACCCGATCCGAGCCGGGAAGCTGACTTAGATAACTGATAAGTGATTGAATTTCACGTGGGTGATTGACAACACCACGAAGCGGCAGAAGAACTTTAAAAAAAACAATAACTTAGTGTTTTCATTGTGACAGCCATACAACTATAAAGCTTCAAGCTGGAGGCCATCCAATTTAGCTATTTTGTCCAATCACATCATCTCGCATTTGACATAAATGACAAGCTACTCGTTCAATTTCCCCACTTCCCCAAATGGGTCTCCGTCACCCTTTGACCCCACCAACAGCTGACCTTAACCTCTCGCCCCACCCGCCTCGAACCCCCCGTGGTGGGGACACTTGTAAACAGGGCATCCCAGCGGGGTGCCCGCTCTCTGCAGCGCAATGTGCACTCTTATGCTCCACCAGTTCACTCAGGATGCTAACTAGAGACCCCCACCGGCGCACAGTGACTGGGAAAACCACTTGAGCTCAATTATGAACAAAAATTATAGACTGTTTTTGACGTCGATCAAAGCGTAATTGGCAATAAGCCAAGAGCTCCGTATTATCATCAATTCCTTGTGTTGTGGTACTGGTGACGCCACCGTGGAGCGTTTTGTTTGCTAAAAAACGGCAATGGTAATAAATACTGCAATTTTGGAGAAAGGGCATCGCAAAAATTATGTGCGGAGCTTTTTCGTTCACAACCAACCACCAGCCATTCTCACCAGGAAAACTGCTGGTGATCTGCTCAATAAAGCTTACATCACTGACGTCTACGTCCCCAGTCGCGCCAGAAATGACGCGTCCGCAAAGCTGCTCGAGCTCGACTTGGGTGACTGAAGGCTTTTACACTGCACACCATTGGTTTCCTGTGACGGTGAAGTGTTGGGGCCCGTCAGTGTCGCAACATAAAGGATTGATGTTCCAATGCAGTGCCAAGAAGGATGACGGATAAATCAAACCAAGCTGCGGTTGAGGGGCTTTGAGCATTCAAGAACTTATCAGGGTGATCAAACTGAACACCTTACAAAACTTTCGTCACCTTTACGAGACAAACACACGACTTCCTCGAAACGTATCGTGCTCAAAGTGTCATGTAAACCGGCTGCAAAATTTACAACTATTCATAAGCTCGTTTCTCATGCAGCTTGCACCGCCAGCAAGTCTGCACTGCAGTTTGGAGTTTGCGGAATTAGACGAGATACGACTGGTTAGCATGTACTCAGAATGCTGCAACTGCTGGTAAGGGGATCGCTGCAGATGTGGCGGAGCGCCGGCGACACTGTCGGGGCGGGCCGGACACCAAAGGTGCCTTGTAAATGGCTGTCGATAAGCAATGTTGAGCGCTACTGGTGTCACTTGGTTTAACAGATGCATTGTTTGACCAAAAAGGTCCAACCGTGCAACAGCTTGGTGGTGTCAAGTAGCTGTTAAATTGGTATTAAATTTAAAATTCGCATATGATCTACAGGCATTGTAGGTATTGGCTATCAAGTGAAAGTAGGCACTCGACGTTTGGATATTCAATTTGGCCTTCAGACTATCGAGCTACATGGGTCACCACTTACAATACTAATCGAATGGATATTATTGCCTTGTGGCCGTTTAGTTCCTGTTAGCGACTAGCAAAAACCGGATTATAAGCCCAACTGGTAACAGTGCCTGCTGTGGTCCAAGTTGAAGTCAAACTTCAAAGCCAGACAAACTAACAGCTAAGAGTAGAGTTCGTTTGATACTTAATTTAAAGTCTACACTGAAAAAAATAATGACACCTAAAAGGGGTGTTTTTTGAAGCGTACCAAAAACGCGCAGTTTTCTGGAGTCCGATTACACCCGGAATCAGACACTTTCTAGGGTATTATGACACTGGTTGAGGGTGTATTTTTACACCGTACGTCGTCAAATGATTCCCGGAATCATACGCCTTATGGAATAAAAATACACCCCAAATCAGAGTCATAATACTCTAGGAAGTGTCTGAAGTGTCTGATTCCGGGTGTAATCTGACTCCTGGAAACTGCGCGTTTTTGGTACGCTTCAAAAAACACCCCTTTTAGGTGTCACTTCAGGGAGTAATCGGATCTTGAGGGTGTATTTTGATCCCACACGGTGTATGATTCCGGGAATCATTTGACGACATGTGGTATAAAATACACCCCAAATCAGAGTCATAATACTCTAGGAAGTGTCTGAAGTGTCTGATTCCGGGTGTAATCTGACTCCTGGAAACTGCGCGTTTTTGGTACGCTTCAAAAAACACCCCTTTTAGGTGTCACTTCAGGGAGTAATCGGATCTTGAGGGTGTATTTTGATCCCATACGGTGTATGACTCCGGGAATCATTTGACGACATGTGGTATAAAATTTTCGTTCGCAACTCTTGGCCATCAGATTTCATAAATATGTCTAACAATACTGAACAATCCGATTACTCCCGGAATCAGATACCCGCCGTGGTATTTTGACTCTGGTGGGAAGTGCATTTTATACCAGATGTTGTCAAATGATTCCCGGAATCATACACCTCATGAGATTAAAATACACTATCCACCAGTCATAATTGCAGTTGCAACCACGTGACGCAGATATATAGCATATAACTTGCATGGCATTCGTAATTTTGTATGTAACAATAAAGTACAAAAATATGCATATATATGGCGAAATCTAATGGAAGATTACCGTAAAGCACATGGGTTCATTCACCGTGAGGAATTGCTCTGTTCCGTCGAGCGGCGATTATCGGTATACTGCAGACTTGCCTGCATGGTTCTGCATGGTCCAAACTTGCCTCCGTTTCCATAGTCCGTTGCAATCTTACCGTCCTCACTTCATAATTTCACCGAGTGCAGGGCGCCTCCTTATTTGAATACGTACAGAGCAAGTTACAAATAAAAACTGAACTTTATCGTTAATGCACTATCACTTGAAACAAAACTGCACTTCAAACAACGTTTGGCGACATTACAAGCACGTAAATTCAAATAATTCCTGTCCTCACTCACACCGCACACACCACGTGGCACACCGCGCGCGCAACTGAAGTCCAACGGCTTTCTAACGGTTTTCCTCAAGGTCGCACTATTTCGTCTTCGTGGTGGACCGACTAACACAAATGACGTCACTTGGCAATGCAGCCTGCTGATTGGCCTTTTTCATCTTCGTGGCGGATCAGCTATATGGCTAGCACACACATGACGTCACTCGGGGCATTGACTCAAATCACTGAACCTACACCAGGGTTACGGAGTCAGAGTCGGAGTCCGTTGGAGTCGACAGTTCTGGCCGTAGTCGGAGTCGGTTGGAAACGACAGTTCTGACCGTAGTCGGAGCCGGAGTCGATATTGGAAGCCGGAGCTGGATTCGGAGTCTGATTCACCGAAAATCTCTTGACTCTGCAGTGTTGGTTCCTTATACCACCAGTGACGTCAAAACAAGTTCTGTAATAATTTAGTGTTTTTTGATACTACCATGTGGAGTTTTTGAACCCTATGAATGTCATTTCACTCAGTTGAGCGTTTTCATAATCGTGACTCGCTTATTAGGTGTAATTTGACCCTCAGTGGTGCCATAATATTCCGGTGTCATTTGAACCCAATGGGGCTCAAATGACACCGGAATATTATGACACTACCGAGAGTCAAATTACACTCAATAAGTCATTTGAACGGAATATTATGACACCACTCAGGATCATATTACACCTAATAAGGGAGTCACGGATTGCGAAAACGCTCAACTGTGTGAAATGACACCTATACGATATAAAAACTCCTCATGATAGCGTCAAAAAACGCTCAGATGTGTCATTTTACACTGACACCGTGCAGGATCTTTTGACACGACACCTAAAATGGGAGTCAAAATTTTGGGAGTCAAATGACCCTTGGGTATGTGATTCTGACCGAGATCAATTTACACTAAAAAACGGTGTATGGACACTGTTTTTCAGAATCGGATTACACCATGGGTGTCAGTTGATTCCCAAATAGGGGATCGTGATTCCCGGGGGGAGTAATTATTTTTCTCCGTGTAACGGTTTTCCTCAAGGTCGCACTATTTCGTCTTCGTGGTGGACCGACTAACACAAATGACGTCACTAGGCAATGCAGCCTGCTGATTGGCCTATTTCATCTTCGTGGCGGATCAGCTATATGGCTAGCACACACATGACGTCACTCGGGGCATTGACTCAAATCACTGAACCTACACCAGGGTTACGGAGTCAGAGTCGGAGTCCGTTGGAGTCGACAGTTCTGGCCGTAGTCGGAGTCGGTTGGAAACGACAGTTCTGACCGTAGTCGGAGCCGGAGTCGATATTGGAAGCCGGAGCTGGATTCGGAGTCTGATTCACCGAAAATCTCTTGACTCTGCAGTGTTGGTTCCTTATACCACCAGTGACGTCAAAACAAGTTCTGTAATAATTTAGTGTTTTTTGATACTACCATGTGGAGTTTTTGAACCCTATGGATGTCATTTCACTCAGTTGAGCGTTTTCGTAATCCGTGACTCGCTTATTAGGTGTAATTTGACCCTCAGTGGTGCCATAATATTCCGGTGTCATTTGAACCCAATGGGGCTCAAATGACACCGGAATATTATGACACTACCGAGAGTCAAATTACACTCAATAAGTCATTTGAACGGAATATTATGACACCACTGAGGATCATATTACACCTAATAAGGGAGTCACGGATTGCGAAAACGCTCAACTGTGTGAAATGACACCTATACGATATAAAAACTCCTCATGATAGCGTCAAAAAACGCTCAGATGTGTCATTTTACACTGACACCGTGCAGGATCTTTTGACACGACACCTAAAATGGGAGTCAAAATTTTGGGAGTCAAATGACCCTTGGGTATGTGATTCTGACCGAGATCAATTTACACTAAAAAACGGTGTATGGACACTGTTTTTCAGAATCGGATTACACCATGGGTGTCAGTTGATTCCCAAATAGGGGATCGTGATTCCCGGGGGGAGTAATTATTTTTCTCCGTGTATCGCCTACAATCGTCTGTCCTAGCGTTCCCTGATCAACTAATAGCCTTATCTTGTTTATTTAAAGACAAATAAACAAACAATAAAAAGAGTCCTCAGTCAGGAAAGACCCAAATCAGCCTCTAATGCCACCACCTTTCACTAACGTTCCCTTAGCCTCAGGGCGTTGCATGTTCTGCCGGTGTTCTGCAATAACTGTCGATGAGATGGGACGCCCGGAGCGTGCGGGGTCAGAGGTCAGCATCGGGCGGGGTCACGCGGCGAGTCGAGCGGTGGTGTCAGGCGGCCAGCTCACTCTGCTGACCAATTAGAGTGCTCCGTGCAGCCGGGTTTGGATCCAGAACGGGTGTTTAAGTTGCTCCCGAAACCCGAATTATATGCTCCAGTCAAGCTAGAGGCGATGTGGCCAGGCTGTTGCCTATAGCGTCACGAAATGAATTAATTAATTTATTGTTTGCAGGTAGTTGCTGGCTGGTTTAATTACATTAAAACTGAACACAGATCAGACACAGCATCGGCATTAGACACAGGGATATTTTTGTTTGCGTCTGCAGGCCTGCAGCCGCTGAAACCACTGCCTGGTATGTTTTATGACAACGCAAAATATGCATGCATTAGTTTTTTCGTCACCGAAACTATTTCTTTTCAATTTACTCTGCTCCTTGGCGTATTCCTTGTTTGAGAGGCACCACTTTTTTAAATTGTTGATCCATCTTTCATTCCATTCCGTGAATATGCCCCAAAACGTATTCAATTCTCATGTAGACATCAAATCACGCCTTCGCAATCTCTTTCAATCGTGTAATCAACATAAACTCCAAACTCGTCTTTTACGCTAAGATATTTTACTTCGTAGTATAACCAGCCTGACACGAGTGTCCTAGGCTGGACAAACTTTTCCCATCAACATCGTCCCCTGACACTATCGCGTTATTATAATGCCGTATAGCCAGCGCGGAGTCGTCACCGGGCGCCTTAGTGCGCTCCTTCGCCACAGCTAATTCGCGGCGACGCAACGGCACAGATTGAGTTAGCCGAATAAGGGAAGTTTATAACAGCCAAGACCGTCGTTAGGCGTGAACCCATCCGATTTAATGTGACCTGGCGCTCATTACGGGCTGTAACTTGGCCTCGTTTGCCCATCATGCCGACAACTACGGTCAATCAGGAAAGGCATCTTACAGTTACCGGTCGCGGCCGTCACGTCGCAGCGCATAAACCGGCTCTGATTCTGTGGAACGCCACCCATAGACCTTCCGTCAGGCGTTGGTTATAGAGCTTCCTGAGCGAGCGAGTCTCTCCGCGACCATGCGGACACACACGGCACGCACTATAAATTCATCAGCGGCTCGTAAAGTCGACTTGGGACGACTGTACGGGGGTATCTGTGTCGCGTCGCTCTGACACACAATCATCCCTGGCTGATGTATGGATGGCAGTCCCAGCCGGTCGCTGGAGGGTGACAAAAAAACACCACTAAACCCGCCGTGCCGCCGCTGCTAGGGTCGCGCGGGCCAGCGCGCGGACAGGCCAGTCAGTCAGTTTTTGCGCCCTTTTCGGCACTTTTTGTGGCAGTGAACCGATCGCCGGCTTTGGCCGATGGTGTGAGATGGGAGAGCTCCGGTGGCCTCACATGGGGGCCAGGTGTTGGCGAGACGTGCTCTATCGCTGCCACCTCCCCTGACGGACTGAGAGGGGTGGCGTCGGGTGCGGCCCCGGGGGAGGGAAGGGGAGGGTGGTGTGTGGGGAGGGGATTCCGCAGAGTAGAGGAAATAGCATATCCAGTCTTCGGATCAGAATAGTTCGGGATGCTGTTACCTTTGCCTTTTTATACGTCTCACATATCGATTGTTTCGATGTGGGATAAATGCGCTACCATTGATTTATACACTATACAGTAACATATAGAAGACTAGAGCCACGAATAACAAAACGCGCATGACCTGGCGCCAATCACACTGCAATTCAAACTGCAGACTTGTGCTGGGCCCAGACAGGCCCAGACGAGATTTCCCCGGCTTTGGAGACCTGCCTGGGTTGCGGTCAGGTCACTGAGGCAGGCGACACCTTTGGCAGGCGATCCACCAGTTCTGAGGCAGGTCAGGTCACTGAGGCAGGCGACACGTTTGGCATCTGACCAGCCAGTTCTCACCGTCCTTTCTCAGACGAGTGCCCGTTGGTGCTGGCTGACCCGTGACAGAGCCTTAGGTCAACAGACACAGCTCCATCCTTCTCATTTTCTCGCGGTGGAAAGGACTCTTATGAGTGTCTTAACGACTGGGCGCGTCCCTGTCTGCTGGAAACATATGAAAATATAACAGGTGGCAGCTTCCAAAGTACACTGGATGCCTCGAGCACCTGAACAAATCAACAGCTTCGGAGAAACCGGGCGAGCTTGAAGTTATGGTTCCTGCGAAACCCCGCTATGCTACGTCGAGTTCTCTCTTGTTGACCCGATACATTTGGCTCACAGTTTTAGTCCTATGCTAAAATACCCTACCGAGGACTGTGGACCACGTGCGCGGTCACGGCCGCGCCAACGGACCCCTTCAGTACGCCCACGCAGACCGCGCACCCTTCGACAACCGCCGGCATGTGTTTCCGTCAGGAATTCCCCACATCTGCGATCGTCTGAAGTTAGCCGCCGTGACCCCTTCCCTGAGGTCATAACATTTAACAGCGTGTCATCTGGGGACCGCCTAGGAGTGAGCGCGAACTCTCCGGAAATTCTTGTCGCCCAGGGGTGTCTGTTATGCATCTCTGATTTCGCTTCTTCCACTGATGACAGCCATCAGGGAATCAACCGCTGATTGAAGGAGCCTTCCTGGTGGCATGCTATCTTCTTCAGTGGCACGCCAGGGGGATTTCCTGATATTAGCACACCCATATACAGGCCGGTTAATTTGTGTAATGCGTTGAAGGGATCGCCAGGATCAAAATAATGTCGTGGTTCCCGAAAGGACGACACGGGTAAAAATCTGACAAGGGTTTATCATAATCTTCGTCAGCTCAAAATGACTTGCAGGAATAAGGGAGCCGCGTTAGGTGAACGCTTACGGCTGGTTGATTTCAGAGTTACGCTCCTAGGTAATGCCGCTAGCTCTAAGAGACCACTGATTGGCTATCAACCAAACATTAAAAGAACGATCACGCCCGTGTGATTTTTTTCTTGATATGCAGTCAGGTGCCTGATTTTTTTGCGTGTATCCCCATGTGAAAAATGTGAAAAATGTGAAATGTGAAATGTGAAAAATATTTTGCTGGCTCATAATATTTTCTGTTGTTTTGACGTCACTTTTCATCTGCACTTCTACATAGCTCAGAAATGTGTTATTATAATCGATTTAAACAACACGCACCATGCCTTATCGTGCACAACTCGAGAGTCACGCCCTTTCCCGGCCCAGCCCATCTGTTACCAGCCCCCCTCCCCACAGCACGCCCTTCTATCACCCCCCCCCCCGTATCACTACACGACCTCACACGCTCTCCCTCCCCCAACGGCAGCGCTCAAGGCCCCGAGTGCAGTGTCCGAGGTCTGTTTTTCTGGCCGCAGCGCCGGCACCACAGCCTTGCTCGACCGCCGATGATAATTTTATATTTTTGTTTGCTGTTGGCCGGGCGGTCGCAGCTGCGCCGGTGGGCTTTGGGCGTGGAAGTGGCCCCGCCCAGCGCGGCCCAAATGATGCCCAATCAGGCCTCTGCACACGAGCTGAGCCGGAGCCGCGGGAGCTATAATTTGAGCTAACAGCACGGGGAGCTGCGCAAGAGAGGTGTAAGCGGCCAAAATACATGGAATAAGGCTAGATGAGCTATGCAAGCATGGTGTAAAATTTAAATGCAAATTTGGAGACGATAGAGCACGTCTGTGTATCGCACAGAACTGCATCGTTGCACGGCAGTCTTTTCACAGCCCTGAATGGGCGAAAGCACTTGGGCAGCTTCGGCAGCTCTATATTTAGTCCCTGCGATAAAAAGACGATTGGGAATCCGGCGAGCTTCCCTGACCTGTTCGGAATAGTAGATACAATCACTACGTGCTCCAACAGTAGCATCGAGTGTGTGGGAATGATTTGTGAAGCTGATCATCGTTACAGATACTGTTTTATAGTTGTCTTCTAGAACCCCGTTCTTATCTAAAAAGGTTATTAACGATGATTGGTTCCATTATTTTACGCCTTCATTAGCTATAATAAACCTGGGCATGGATAAAGTAGTGCTAGGTTTTAAAAGCACGTTGCGTAATTTCCAGATACCTTTGCAGGAATGAAAAAGGAGCGGCATGATGTGTTGCATTTCGTAGCTGATGCCAAATACCTCATCGTTGGACAGAATGCAAACACACGGGTTGGCCGCCGCTCGGTGGCTGGCTGTGTTTGTTTTCATAACCTCCCCTCCTCCCGTCGACTGCAGTGTATCCTGGTCTCGTCGGAACCCCTGGCACGGTCCGCGGCTCCCCACCGACGCTGCATCTGCGTCACATAGGTAGTCAATACCGCAAGGGCAGCGTGCGACATCCACCCACTCGTATATTCACCCCGGACTTATCTGCGATTCGGCAACATCCGCGACTGATTTACCCAGGTGCGCGCTGAGTTATTGACTTCTAAATCAGTCAACGGGTCGACTTTACGATTGGGATGTTCATTGTTCGCCTGAACGCGGACTGTTGGTCTTCCCTGCCTCCTGCTGCTTCGGCGCTGCCTCCCGCAGACTTTCGCACCCGCCCGGTGTTCATCTTACCCTGCAATTTCACACCCGTCTCTCTTCCAGCCTTCTACCTCACAGGCAGCCTGAGCACCGCAAATCAGCCCGAACGCAGCCACACTCAGCTCGCCCATCAACAAAATAAATCAACCGTACTTTGCGCGTGTGTCGCCAGCGCGCCAAATTTGCCACCGATCTCGGCGCGCGCCAAGTCGTTCAACCCGCGCGGGGCCGCTCGGACTCGGCGCCGCGCGGCCGCGCCCGTTTGCTTTGGCCCCGTTTGGTGGCGCAGCTGCGACAAAGTGTGACGCACCTGGTACTCGGCGGACCCGGATGACCTCGCATCTGGCCTCACCCCGTGGCCGCGCGGCCGGCCGCGCCCTCGGAGAGCAGCTCTATGGCCAGTTGATTTCGGTTTGGCCGGCTCGGCGGCGGCGCTGGTCTCCTGCCAAGGAGCGTCGACCGCCGCGAGTGAGACGTGCAGCTTCCACGAACTGTTCCCGACCCTCTCTCTCCCTCTCCCCTGCCCGTCCTCCGGTCCATGCTGGTCCGCACCGGCTCGAGATGAAGTGACGTGATACGAGATCGATGCACTTTTGAACTCAGCTTTTAGCCATTTATCTGCACGCAATTCCCTCCAGGGTCACTGCAGTTGGTGACCGTGTATTTTCCTTTATTTTCCTACATTTGCGTGTGTCGGAAAAAATATCGCGTTGTTTTTTTGTTTGCCATTTTCATCGGTTTCTCTTCACATTCCGTTTCCGTTCCGTTTCCGTTCCGTTTCCGTTCCGTTTCCGTTCCGTTTCCGTTCCGTTTCCGTTCCGTTTCCGTTCCGTTTCCGTATCGATCTTTAGAGCAATCACTATTTCATCTCGATAGCGTATCGATCTTGCCTAGATCTTGTATTTATTGTGTATGTGCTCGCGTCTTGATCCCTTCTCCACTTCGCTTTGATCTAGTCCCTATCTTCACTTGCATCTTTATTTTAGCCTTTACATTTTGGCATCACCGACGTCCACTATCTCCCGCTCTCTCCCTCCCTTGCACTGGTTCTGTCTCTCCATTAGCCCGGTATCATTTTATTCCATTGCTACTCTCCACCTGTCACACCCAGTCCCTTCGCCTGCACGAGTCTCCAGTTTTCCACGGCCTCAGTTCTCACGAGCAGCTGCCACAGCCGCTCCTTCGAGCTGCGGGCCACGCGTTGGCCACCCCTCCCCACTATCGTACCGCCCCCCCCCCCCCGCCCTCCGGCACTGACCTCCCGCGCTGGCGAGCTGGCACCGACGACACGTGGGCTTCCCCAGGCCGACTTTCCGTGCCCGTCGGAGTCGATGATGTCAGCCGAAGGCCGCCCGAGCTCGACGGAACCGACGGGCTCAGGGGCGCCGACGGGGGATCACGACAGCCGACGGGTCCCGCCCAGCCCGCGGGTGTGGCGGAATTACGACGGCGTCTGGAGAAGACGTCAGCACGCTTCCGTGCATGCCGAGACCACACTTTATGAGGGCTTACCTGCAACTGCTTGGCGGCGGCGAAGCCTGGGTTGCTGCGGGGTGGGACGGTGGATGTTTCTTCGAAGGCGTCTATGAGGCACAGAGTCGTGGATACGGGCAGCGGACGAACGGCGCCGGAAACTTTACCCTGACTCACGCGGCCGGGGTTTCCACGGTCCTGCTTCCAACAGGTAACCCGAGTCGTCAGCGTCCTGCGGCATCGTGGTCCGCCCACGTGGGGACCTCAGGTGACCTCAGGTGACCTCGTGAGGGCAAATCATTCACGACGGGAACGCAGGGGATTCCTGCAGATGACTCAATCATGCGGTGCACAGGAAGTGATAAATATCCGGTTAGCCATGTTATTTCTCCGCTTAGCAAGCCGGGTAGGCAAACCATTTCCGCCTATGCAAATGGTCTAACCGTGATTAGTTCGTGATTTAACGCCCAAGCACCAATCTGCGTGACTCGGAAGGGAGCTGCGTCTGGCACGCACACGTAGATCATACGGAGTCCGCTGCGGGTGATTTCATACGTTCTCCTCGGGGCAATCCATCATCGGTATGGGTTATAAACGCGCACATTTGTTAGGGCGTGCGGCGACCAGGCCTGACAGATAGTGCGTGATTGTCCCGGATCTGCGCCGTGTTGCGACGGGGAGAGATGGGAGCCAGAATGTGTGTCCTGCTGTAAGGCTGCATGGTAGTATAATGTATGATTTGTGGAATGAATTGTGGTATTCGGTGTGTCTTGTGAAAATGATATTGGTCTTATGATTTTCGCTTTACAAATTTGGTGACGATCAGTGGAATAGAAGGTTTACGTGCAATTGACTTTAACCACAACTAGAGAATTTCCTAGTCGGTAGCTTATGCACATCGATTGATTTATTGACGCCAATCTAGAAGAAAAAACTTGGTCATTAGGTACAATTAGGGTCGTATTTACGCAAAAAGCTATGCATTGAAACTTCTGTGCTGTTAACGATGCGTGGCAACTTAGCACGTGACTAGCCTCTCAGCGCCAAAGTTTTGTATACGTAGCTTGGCGACGCAGCTTCTCAGGATGCCGGGGGCGGCAGCGGAAAGGGACGGGGGAGGAGGCTGAAGTTGGTGTCGATACCGCCCGCGCCACGTGCCATGTCGGTGCCGACGATGCTGGCTAGGCGGACGCTCGACGTAGTTTGGAACGAGCTGCGCCTATATTGAAATACGGCTCGGCGATTCGGTTCGATCTGGTTTGATCGGCACGTGGGGCGTCTGGCCGACTTGGCCAAATAGTGAGAGAGAAGAAGAGACGATCATTTTAGGGAATCATTACTCATTAGTTTTAGAAGTGCATGCTACCAATCGAACGGAGTAGTCCCGCAAACAAGAATTGATACCTTCAAATGCACAAAACGTCAAAACCTCTAATTTCTTCTTCATTGAGTGACCTCTCGGAAACAATTTGTGAAGTAGGTATGTAAATGGAATCTGTCTAGATAATTTTCATGACATTCATTTCCTGATGACCACGGGCACCCTCCCCACATTCCTCGCTCACCCCTTTATAAATAGCAGCGGCCTCATCACACCTGGAATGTTCTGTCGGTGTAATAGCCAACTGAATGAGCCCTCAGTCTGAAAACGACAGTGCTCCGTCCTTCCAGCTTAGCATGCCCTGAGCCCAAGTGCACCTAGGGTCCCATGGCACCCGGGGTCCCAGGGCGCCACGTGTCCCTCGGCACCCCGCCGGAACCTGTGGCGGCTGACACCCAGGGTCACGGCCAGGTCAAGCTGCGGTGTTCAGTTCGGGGTAATTCGTCTGACCGCCTACTTCTCCAGCTTCGTCTGAGGCCGTTTCACCCACGAGCACGGAGCTCCCCGCGCTAATCGGCGACCATGCACTGCGGTTGCCGTCCAGCCATAAACAACACCGATTTACGATCTCTATCCAGGTACGAGTGTACTCCGAACTTCCCCGCCTGGCCGTTGCGCGGGCGAGCTCGTGGCCGAACGTCGACCACATCGCTTCAGAGGCGACCATTATCGGTGCCATAACGAGAAACGGTCGGACATGGTATCATAATCGGATGCCCGACGCGGCCGTTAGAGCGAGCTAACGGCCCTTGTAGACCGACTAACTAACCACATTAAATCGGCCGGCGCATGCCGATTGGATCTGGAGCGGACCTTCGAGGAACGACGACCGACGGTCCAGAGCTGCGGCTGCAGGGGCGCGAGAGCTTCTGAAGAGGGCAGCGACGTGGTGTCGTTTCCGTGTTGGGATGCCCCTGCTTTTCCGGTGGGGGTAGAGGAACGGTGCACGGGATCAAACGGAATCGGATGGTTGTGATTAGAGTGAATGTTTGCATGAGCTTTAATTCACACGATTGGAACGTGGGACTTTGTCTTTGACCATTACTTCTACTTACATGTTACTGTTAGCTATCGGAAAGCTTGTCAAAGCTGTTTATGTCTGCATATTGCAAATGTAATACTGCAAATTAAATATATCTTTAAGCACTTCCGCATGCCAAGCCTGACACTGGCGTGACGATCAGTCTGTCTTCAGTGTGTCAATCCGTCTGTCAGCGGTATGTCAAACAATCCACACGAGATCGCCGCCCTCACATAGCGTGGCAAAACTATGTGCTTCCCGTTCGATGAAGTGACAACCTCATAAACATATGTCAGATCGTCTACAGACAGCATCAGTTGTTCGTGTTGGTAGTGATGATTCCACGTCTAGACTCAAGAGTCTAGTCAAGCCTCTTGCGTCTGACGAATTTGACCACAGGTCGTAATATTGGAGTAGACGGTTTTCTGTGTAAGGACGTGGAGTCATCGGAGCTCACGCCAGACGGCGATGAGCTAAGATGTTGCCACGAACTCCGTCTGAGGCTAAGCTGAGCAGGATGAACTCTCTCCCGAAGCGAGGTAGAAATGAGTGTGACCCAGACGTGGATGGCAGACTTCCAATTGGACACATACCTATCGGGCTTGTCGGATTGCTATATGTTTCTCGACACTATGCAGGACTTGAATTGTTTCCGTCAATCTAACAACATCGGGTTACTACTTATAACTTATGATGGACTCGTCACTCATTGCTATATATGAAGGCGGCCGAATGCAAATATATTCACCACATTTTTTTCATTTACAGCCACCAGCGCTCGATTTTCAAATGCATTATGCAGCCATAAATCCATAAATACTCGCACATACTTTTTTCTAGCATATCACGAGCATCGAGACTCATACTCAGCACGGCTAGGCGAACAGATGGGAGGGACAGAATAAGAAAGGGGCCACACTGGGTGAAGCTTTCCAGGAAAGTGCCCTCTCCCCTCATCCAGCCCATGCTGACGAGCTGCAGCCGGCCCACGGCCGTTATAGCGAAGGCCAGAGTTCAAAAGACTGGCCACCTTGAACGGTCGTTCTATGGCGAACGGAGCTGGCCGGTGCTGTAAAAACTGCCAGCAGGGGCGCGGTCAAGATGCGAGGGACAGCAGCGCACTTTGGGCTTGTGGAGAGCTTGGGAAGTCTCTAGGACTGGCGAAAATGAGGTGTACCTACTTATATTGTACATAGATGAATCGTAGAGTTGCATAAATGAATGCAATGAAAGACTTGTGTTTCGTTTCCATTGGAGTTCTGAAGACGAAAAGGAGCATCGATGCTGCTTCAAAAGTAGCAAATTTACCTACACGCATAGGAAAACGTTTGACATGAGCACTGCTCAATTCAAATGATTCTGTAAGTCATAAACTTTGAAATGAGCCTCCATAAGCAAAAATAGAGTGTCCCAAACGAAGAACACTAAGTGGACGTCGCCATAATGTACGAGCTTCTTACCGACGATGCGTGTGTTGCATAATGCATTGCTTGATGTCGGTCTATCCTAAAGCCCTGAAATATGACGTTACCAGTCTGCAGGTATCGGCCAGTAAAAGTATCGACCAAAAATAGTGTGTCGCTCGGTTATGTCATCGACCACACGCGGATACAGGTAAGGCTGTTGACATTTTCCCCGGTTATCGACAATGGCCCGACAACAGCCACGATGACGTGCTATGCAATGGTGTCGTGACATCGAGTGGGGTCAACATACTCTATGGAAACGTTCCGTTTGTTGCTCTGAGTTCCAAAAAGTCAAGTTGACCGTTTCAACGACAAACGCTCAGCAACGCTGCAACTTACCATAGAAACGGAGCATAAGGTTGTTGACAGCTTTGCTACTGATGGAGATGCCTTAGTTCTGTTATTCTGTGGCTCTGCATGATCCTTATAAATTCGCATGTTGTCATTACTTGCAAGCATGAGAGACAAATTGTGCAAAATTAGCCAATGATTCACTACACCCTTATGCTCCGCAGAAGTACCGGTCTGCATAACTCCTACTCTGACGAACCTGTCATGTCGTTCACCCCAACTTTATACCGCCCCACGTGGACCAGCTCCTCCTGGCCCACCCGGTCTTCCCACTTTCCTTGAGTGCTCGACTCTCCTTCTCACCCTCTCCGGATAATCATCCGCTGCCAGGTGGAGGTGCGTATTTCGCTGCCACGCGCCCTCCCACGCGTTCTCGCTGCTACTGCCGCAGGGATGTGCTGAGATGGGTCTGTGGGAGGCATCGAGTGGCACTTCAGGAACGGGTTGCCGCCCCTCGCCGCCCGCGCCGCCCGCCTGTGGGCGCCGTCAGCCCAGGGGCGCCGCCACCGCCCGAATTAGACCCCATGGGAGCCTGTGCCTTATGATTAGTGCTGTCGCTCCGAGTTTTTGGAGGCGACCGGTGAGACGAGTCACGGAGTCATGGAGTCAGTCGTCGACACTTGCGGCTGAGCAAGGTCAGTGCCACGGTTAAAAAAGGCACAATGGGATTCGGGATCTTGCTGCTAGTATTATCCATCCGGTATTTTACATTGTTGTTGCTATTAAACACTACATAAGCAATGCATATGTCAGCCATCTAGCGCCCATTTATTATTTACGAATGGAGTTGAAATATGAACTTAGTTTTGAGGTTTTGGGGCATATTTTATTAATTAATTAATATAATTACTGTTTCGTCCAAAGTATGAAGGCCAATGACCCCACATCCAACAAACGATTTTTCCATTCCCTTCCTTACTGCCCTCAGCTTACCAACAGGAAATGCACTTCCCATGCTTGGCGTGACAGGTGCCAACTCATCACGGTAAAGTAGTCGGCAATAAAAAGACAGCAAGCAGTGTGGCCGTCGGGGCTCCAATACCGGTGCTAATAGGGCGGAGGAAGTGAACTGATTAGTAATCTCTTGTCACGAAGGGAACAAGACAAGGTGAAAACAACTTGAGTCCGGCGGCTCGACGGTCAGACAGAGACCTCTCCCTCTCTCTCTCCTCTCTCTCTCTCTCTCTCTCTCTCTCTCTCTCTCTCTCTCTCTCTCTCTCTCTCTCTCTCTCTCTCTCTCTCTCTCTCTCTCCCTCTCTCTCTGCGCCCGTCCTTGAACCGATAGTCCTGCGCGGCGCCCACAAAAACACCGACCTGCTGTAATGGCTGAACGCTGAACTCCAGGCAGAGCGGAAGGGTCACCTTTTTCACTCCACCAAGGCCAGGTGCCGCCGCCGTGACCTCAGAACAGCGCAGAGCACGAGAAGTTGAAGTACCGACCCGGTTAATAGAGCTGACATTGACAGCTTATGTTTGCGATGATGACACCAGTCTGTTGTTCTGCAATGGGCAAAAATGTTTTTTTTTTTTTCAGATTCTACGGAGCACGGTAACCCGCGTGATATGGGTAGTGTCCAGTTTCGCAGAAATCGGAGGTCCGTATAGAATGTCATTTGCTCACGCACCGGTAGATCTCATAGATAAACCATCCCAAAAATTTGTGGGCCCGATTCCAAAACGCTGGGCTGTCATCATCCATAGGAACGCCTGCTAAAAAGCTAATTACATTTACATACCACCAACATTCCTGAATGAGAATACTAGCATGAAGGGGACATAAATTATCTGACCCCATTACGCTGAATAGGCAAAGGTCGCTGAAAGCGCTCCCCTCTCTGATTGCCCCCGACTGGCAGTCTTTCTGACCAGACGTGCACACGTCGTGTGACATTAGCTCGTATCGTTCGCTCTCCCGGGGCTGGCGTCTCTCCAGCACCGACCCAGGCCGGTCCCGACTCCCCGCCGGCTCGGCCGAGTCGCCAACCGTGAAATGGACCGTGTTCGACGAACTGGCGCCATCGGATCACGGTCGGCTCTTCGAGGATGTATTGGGACGACTTCCCTGAACGTATTAGGTCCGCCCCCACCCGCGGCCTACCCCACATCAGCACCGCCCCCACCCTCGGCCTCCCCACATCAGAACCTCGCCCCACCCGCGGCCTCCCCACATCAGCACCACGCCCCATCGCCGCGCCGGTGTGGGTGCATGACGCCCTCGTATTGAAATAGTCGTCAATGCGCTCCTTATGGGATGGTTGCTAGTTTGCAAGGCTCTAGGTTCGATCATTTGTGGGTGAATTGGATGTTACCGTGTGATGGTTGCGTTTAAAGTTGCATACTTCTCGAAACACCAACTGCTGGTAGAGGGTATACACATTGAGATCGCAGTTTCCTTTGCATACACTTTGTAGTGCAATTGAAATGTTCGGATAATTGTGATTTTCACGGGCGATGTACAATAAAACGATATTGGCACCCACAGCGGTATATGGATCTATGTGACTGAAACAATCAAATTAGAATTAGATGTTAACACGCGCACTGCAGGGGGGGGGTTGTTTTCAACCCCCACTGTGGTTTTTCGCAAATCGCGAGAAAACGGCGGCGCGTAGCGCCGCCAAATTTTGCATACCTGTTCTCCCAACTTTTGCACACCTTGAGTAAAAATTTTGACCCCAGGTGACCTATGGTCAGGTCACCAGGTCAGGTCAAGTGACCCTACCTCGAAACGTAAATTTCGAAGTTTGCAATCCCACCAAGCCCACAGTTGTTGAGATATGATCTTGAAACCCACAGGAAATAGTAAAGTCATCACGAGCTACAACTTGTATATCTCGGAATTTTTATATCGATGACCTAAGGTCAGGTCATTTTTGCGACCGGCCCATTATAAGTCAATGGGAGAAATTTCAACTTACTCTGAATGCCATCCTATGACTTCAATACGCTCAGGATCATAGTATTACAGGTCCCTGTTGGTGATTTCACCGAAACATATCACTTATGACCTTTGGAAGGTGATCTCCAGGTCATCTTAGGTCACCTGAGGTCACCAGCGGTTTTTCTTCAATAACTTGAGATTGAATAGAGATAGAGACTCCGTTCGACGTTTATCGTGTTTTTCTCGTCAATGCGGATCGAATGATATGCAACATGACCTATTTCGGTCAGGTCATGACCTTGACCTGAGGTCAATTTTTCAACTTGACCTTTCGAGGTCATATTATATATCATTCGATGCGCCTTGACGAGCTAAGAACGATGGCGTTCGAATCGATCCTCTGTCTTGTGTGCAAGACAAGTTATTCAAGAAAAACTACCGCGAAATTTCTGTTGTGAAAATCGTAACATTTTGTCTTCGGTGACCTCTGGTGACCTCGTTTTTGACCTGACCCAAAAATGATCTTAGTATTTCTTGTAGATCTCATCTTAAAGGGACCATCCCACCTTAACATTAGTTTTGAGTTGAGATAGCCAAGTTTGCGGCCAGGCTCAGAAACCACCATTTATCCTGGTCGCAACCCCCGCAGCTTTATGGTGTTCAAGAAATTTCTTCCCTTTACTTGCAGGGTGGGACCAGCTTAGTCCCTATCTCTTAACCATTAGCGGTTTTTTGATGACGTCAGCAGTCATTTCAACGCCCGCCATTCCTTGAACCCGAGTTTTGCTGACCTTGAGCTCCCTTTTTTATCAACGTGAAATCCGTCGTCGGCGCTGAGAAAGCGCCTATTGATTTTCATTTTAATTTGAATATTAGAAGATACCCACCACTGGAACTTGGACTGATATTATACCAAGGCCGAAGATGATCAAGCTGCCTGCTATATCTGGAGCTTGGTGTTCAACTTCAACATGGAATAAAAAACAAAATATCAAAGCAAACTGGATATGGTACTGCAAGTTAAAGTCCAAAGAAATTTGAAGACCTGACAATTGACATTAATTCTTTTCCTGCAAGGTTTCCATATGGAGATCACAGTCACACCATGAAGAAATATTTTTGATGTTAACAGTTGAAAGGGGATTTATCTTCCAGTTTTGACGAAAGACGCTGCTGAATGTCTTTGGAAAAGGATGTCGGCATGAGGTGCAATTGTGCTTGTGAAGTGGTTATAACTGGTCTTTTCACAGTATTAAATTAAATGTGCCATTGCAGCCAAGTGTGTTATCATGTAAGGTAAAATCAAAACTACAATGTTGGTTTTACGAGCATTGAGAAGGCTGGTAGGTAACACCTGCCTTTGCTCGTAAATCATGCTGCCAGAGTATTCTAAATTAACTTTATCATACAATTTTGTTGTCCAGAATGGTTGCACTATTGTTTGGTATCATATTATTCCATGTAAATATGGTAGTGTAAAGTCCGACCAACATGTTACCAGATTTGAAGCTGTTACGTTACCTAAGTAGGTACCTGTTTTTTACTGGCGTGGTGAATGTCACCTGGATTTTGTTTTGAGGTGCAGACCTAGTAACTCTGACTACATGGGTTTGAAGCTATTATCTATTCTGTTTTTACTGGCCTGGTGAATGGCGACTGATGTTGTCCGTGGATGGCACTGAAACAAATTTTGAGTGTTTTGTACAGTGTTTTAATACAATGCTGAGGGCTGAAAGTTGTCTTGTTTAGAGTGGTGAAAGTTCAGGATATGCCAGCCACCATGGTGGGTCAGAGTTAAATGTGTTGCAGTCAGTTCGGCTTCGGCAAGCACACGGATGGGCATACGCATCAAGACCTGCTCAGCCATACTTTCAGCCAATTTTACCTAGGTAAGTCTTTTCTTTTTTCTGCCAAAAGCTATGACATTGTGAATTTCAGCACTGTGGCCTGTGTGTAGCTTTCAGGAAAGCAATTCTAAATAAAGCTCTGATAAAGTGCAAAATCAGCAATGCAGCCCTCTATTACATTTTCTACAACATCTTACTTGTTCCTTGCATGGAGAGAAAAATGCAATGTTATGAATTCGTTTATTCACATAATTTGACAAGCATGCAGTTACCTGCTACTATCACTGCACAAAACAGAGCAGAAAACATCAGTTGATCAAACACAAGACATAACAGAAGTTTACAACATAGGGCTGCCGAACCTGCTTCCTCCCACCACAGTTGATGCCATTTCCTAGCCTGGCTTGATGTGAGCACTGAATAGCTGCTTTGTCTAATTACAGCTCACTACCATTCAACTTAAACTACTCTCTTTAAAGTAAGAGTGAGAGCGTTCAGTGTTCATAGCAGCTCGACAGACGACAGACAACAAACATCTTGACAAACCAACCAGTATTTGATTTGGCTAATGATTTATGTGCTTGTTGTATCATGGCCAAACTACTTTAACAGCAATAATCCCTGTTTCATCTTGATCTTGCTTTTATTTCCATTTGAACTCAGATCTTGAAACAATCATCTGAAGTGATATCAGATAGGTACTGGCTTCTGTTTCTCTTGAAAGCAAGTTAAAACAACAATGATAAACTAAGGCAGGAGATGTGAGTTGTGGCAGTAGATTTTTGATTCAACATATGTCAACCTTATATTGCTTGAGACCTCTGTGACAGACAAACAAATATTTATAGTTTTTTGATAGTTTGGATTCTTGGCTTGATTTAGCAGATCAGCTGTGAACCTTGACTTTGAAATCACATAAATGTCATGGTACCCGAACGAATCCTCGTATGACATTTCTTCGTAGCACAATTTTTCGTCCGCATTTCTTCGTCTACAAATCTTCGTCGGTGCATTTATTTGTCCCTCAATGCTTACTCTTGCATATATTTGCGTTGAAGAAGAAATGCGAGCCGATTTTCATATACCCTGGTGCGAGACAAAGTAATGCGATAGGTACGAATAAATGCCCTGACGAAGATTTGCAGACGAAGAATTGCGATACGAAGAAATGCCATAAGAATTGTCTGAAATCCTTTATTGGCCATCATATATTGACCTTGATAAGATAAACGCATCATTCGCGCAATATTTGTCGCACTTTGATACCAAACTATTGCTTCCAAATGCCGACGTAAAGAAAACCTTTATGTGACGTCATAGAAACAGCGGATTTCCCAAAAAGTAAACAAAAATAAAAGTCTTATATCTCGAAAACGGGTGAATATTTTCCGGTAAAATTTGGTAGATGTTCATTTTCGCTCTTTGTGATTCACGCTACATCACTTTTATGCCAATTCATTAACTTTTTTGAAGGTGGGAGGGTCCCTTTAACCTATCCAACGCCGTTTACCGCTTGTCGCTACGTTGCGCCGTTTTCAAGATCTCAGGGGGGGTTGTTTTCAACCCCCCCCCCCTGCAGTTCGTGTTCGGCTCAGACCCGCTGCAGTGCGCGTGTTAACTGGAATTCGGAACTGTTTTCCTACGAAGGTGAATTTGGCAGTCAAATGGGTGGCTGAGCTCCCTTAAAACCCCCAAAATCCTTGTGGCATAGTATTATTTACACAAATATCACGAAACGGGACGCTTATTTGAGAGTAAGCGGAAAAAGTATACCTGGCCTTTACAAATCCTTCCCCTCTTCGTTGCAAAGCTGCTTATTTTACTTTCCTGACTAAGCACTTGTTTGCTGTCGTATGTACAGTCGTGTACAGGTTGATGGTCCCCTACTCTTTATTCACCGGGTTCCATGGCTCAGCATTGGCAGCAGCCGCCTGGTACCGGTAGGCTGTGCCGCATGACCCGAGAGTGAAGCGGCACAGCCTACCCACACTGTATGACACCGGCTCGGGTCGCCTGGTAGAGCGATTTGACCGGACGCTGCGTTACACCGGCTGGGGGGGGGGGGGGTAAAGGTCAGGCCTGTCTATTTAGCTCGGCTCGGTGGATGAGGCGGGCTGGAGTGTGGTGTGGGGCGGGGGTGATGTGGGGAGGGAGTGAGCGGACCTGGGGCTGAGTGTGTGTGGTCACTTGTCGCATAGAACCGATCGTAATCCACCCTCCAAAAATTTGCTTTAGAGATATTCACAAAACCCAGAGGGGTTCAAACACCCATCTCCCAAGTGGGGTGCGGAAGGACAGGTAACGGTCCATACGGTCTCCTCATGAATTGCAGCAAAGAAAGAAAACAGACCTGTCACCAAATAATCTTTCTGAAAAGTGGACTAATCGCATAGCCTCGGACACAGAAATAAACATCCGGTACGCGAAGCGTCTCGAACCGGGCCTCTCACTACCGGTCAGTTTGACAGTCTAGCACTTATACGCTGAGCTACACCGGATGGTAACCACGGCCGGGGCAAAGTCTGGCCGGGCGGGCGGCGGGGCCGGGAGGTCGGCAGCAAAGTCAATGAATGTTTTTGTGGTTTCGGGTGCCGGTCGCGCTCTAGCTTGGTGGAATGCTGATGGATCATTGGCAAAACTTTCAACGTGGAGTCCTGGTTCGAGCCTCATCGGGGCTCCGGCTACTTTTCCGAGTTAGGATCTGGTTTGATTTTAGTGGTTGCGAGCCATTTATACGGTTTTATATCTACATACATGTCGATTGTCGATTGATCGATTGATTCATTCATTCGTTCATTTATTACATGTCGACATTTAGCATACGAATTGACATCCAGGATCAATCCGATCAATCTACCATTTTCATAAGCGTATTGCCTAAACATCATGCATATATGTGGCACAAGACCTATGGTTGCCTCGATACCGTGCCAAATCACGTTTTGCATAATGCACAAGTAAATTATATTCGCTGGGTCTTCCGTGCATTGTGCTTAGCGAAAACAGGAATGCAATTGTTAAGCGACGCAAAATGTGCAATGCAGCAAGTGACCACACAACCCGCCCAGCCCCCATGGTCCACCAATACGCCCCACACCACTCCCCAGCCCACGCCAACCACCGAGACGAGCCCCTCCCCCCGCGCTGGTCTGACGTGACAGCTGGTCTACAAAGCGCTCCACCCGGCGACCCGAGCCGATGTCAAACGGCGTGGGTAGACTGTGCCGCTTCACTCTCCGGTCATGCGGCACAGCCTACCGGTACCAGGCGGCTGCTGCCAATGCTGAGCCATGGAACCCGGTGGATAAAGAGTAGGGGACCATCAACCTGTACACGACTGTACAAGGTAGTATTATGATCCGTAGCCTAAGCCTTATGGCCAGAGGAAATGTAAACATGGACGTGTAACGTTGATCACGGAACACTGCAGCCACTAGTGTTTTATCATGCATCACGTTTTGTCGTTAGAACAATTAAGGATAAAATGGAAATGTTCCCTGAGCTTCCTTTATTATGCTACGCAGATTCAAACTTTTTTCCTTGAATATTCAAAGCCTCTCATGAGACGTGAACTTATCATCCGGTCGATGTTTGCAATTATTTTAGAATGTCGTTATCGTGGCTGCGTAGTGAGAACCCACCCACAAACTTTGCGCATTTCAGGTCCATTAAGCACCATCAAGCGGCACCAAACTTTGGAGAAACTTCCTTCGGCGCCAGACAGGGGGAGGGGGCGGAGGGGCGCACGAGCGCACGTGCATGCCTAATAGCAATCGGTGACCTTTGAAAAGCACGCTAGTCTATTTTCCGCTTGACTAAAGAGCGCTGATTCTCTTCAGACAAGCGCAACGCTGAAGTGTCGTGATACTCATTTGAGTTTTGTCATTTTGGTAGGCAGGTTATGTTGAAAATAAACTTAAACAGATCCATCTTCCATGCAAGGATTCCAAACATATTAGAAAGAACCATCACAAATCAAAGAATGAGCGGAACGAAGCGAGTTTGGTACCAAGTATGTTTGTTGTTTGCCTGATGATTAAACGTAGGTACCTCGACTTCAAGTCAAGACATTCGTGACAAAAAGGAAAGTTGTCAAGCTGCTGCGATTCGGCCAGGTTTGTTTTGATGCTTTAACGTCACGCTCAAAGCGTGCTGCCTGTCAACAACGTCTGCAATGCTGCAACGTCAGCCTATTGGGGAAGTCCTTTGCGAATTATTTATCTACATTGCCAGGAATCACACAACAAACGAACGAGTGTTCCTGTTGACCAGTGAAGGCCTCCAGGATAAACATTAGAAAGTTGCGCAACATTGAAGGCTGATTTCATTTTTAGATCCAGTTCAGGACCAGGTAAGAAATAAGCCACCGCAGCAGGTTTTCATCTATGGTTCTGTTTTCCTGTCTGTTAGCTTCCTCGTTGTGCGGTAAGTCGGCTGATCGGACAGTAAATACACATTTCATGAGCCACCAATTCTGATTAGCGGTACCCCGCCAGCTGGCGGAAGGAAGGGACGGGAGGGGGCGAAAAAAATTAGCGGTCAGTTGTGTAGGTATATCTGGCAACCACCGAATAGTCGACATTTCACGCCTAAAACCGTGACAATAAGAGTCCAGTAATGTCTTGTCACATTTGATTAATGCAGGGAACAAAGTTATCTGCACGTTTTAACCCTAGAACGCCTAGGGGGGGGGGGGGTTGTATCAACCCCCCCTGAGGTTTTTTCGAAGTGCACGCTAAACGGCTTGTCGTAGCGAGCTGAAATTTTCAATACCCTCTGGGGCAACCTTTGCGCATCTTTTGCCGAAAAAAAATTGATCGGGTCATGTCAGGTCACGGAGTTATGACGTCATAAGAGGTACAGCCTCCGGCCAGATTTTCACAAACTGAGTGCCAACGCCCGAGGTTTCCTGCCGGTGGTACGGACATCGGTTGATGGATCGTGATGAAACTTCCCATGCATGTTGGGGCAAGTATTGGCTATCATATGGTATAAGAAATTTGACCGGGTCAGGTCAGGTCACGGAGCTATGACGTCACAAGAGGAACAGCGTCCGGTACTATTTTTGAAAAGCGCCCGAACCACTATTTTGCTAATTCTTGTCACCTCAATGGGAATATGCAGCAATATTAGCTTCTATAGGAAGCAAATGGACCTCCCTAATCCAAAAATACAATCAGATTTCAAAAATTTAAATTGTGATTTTTCGAATTTCTGCCGCCGACTGTGACCTTGCCGACTTTCGGCGCTCCCAACGCGCCATTTTTAGAGCTAGGGAAACGAAATACATACCAAACGATAGAGAATTGATCAAGGAACACGATAGTGAAGGTTTCAAGTCGATATCTCCTACCGTTTTGCCGCAATCGCCGCCGAAAGTTGAAAAAAGTCTATTTTTCCGAAAATTTGACCTTTGACCGGTCAAAAGTAGGTCAAATGTTGACCTAGGACCAAAAAATATACCACCAATCGCGAGATCTCGTTGAGAGCAATCCGTTGGTTTTTTCCGCTAAGCTCTACGACCTTCCGTTTCGAAACGCCAGGGGGGGGGGTCGTAACAACCCCCCCCCCCTGGTCGTTCGTGTTATGAGAAATGGCCTGGTCGTGCGAGGGTTAAACGATTGAAGTTGTGTTATTGTATTCTATAATAATGCCTGAGAGAGAGAGAGAGAGAGAGAGAGAGAGAGAGAGAGAGAGAGAGAGAGAGAGAGAGAGAGAGAGAGAGAGAGAGAGAGAGAAAGAGAGAGAGAGAGAGAGAAAGAGAGAGAGAGAGAGAGAGAGAGAGCGAGAGAGAGAGAGAGAGAGAGAGAGAGAGAGAGAGAGAGAGAGAGAGAGAGAGAGAGAGAGAGAGAGAGAGAGAGAGAGAGAGAGAGAGAGAGAGAGAGAGAGAGAGAGAGAGAGAGAGAGAGAGAGAGAGAGAGAGAGAGAGAGAGAGAGAGAGAGAGAGAGAGAGAGAGAGAATCCCGACCAAAGGAAGATTTGTCACTTTGCTGACCTAGGAACCCTAATTAAGCCGTCTGCCACATGCGGGGTCCTGACAATAGCGGTTGAGGGAAACCCGCCTTAGACCCGTAGTGATAAGGCACGCTTGCATCAAAGGATGGTCCGGGTGCCCGCTCTCTAACTGTATAGGTACAGCTGACTATGCAAAGGACTGGGGTCACTGTATGATGCTTGTATGCTGAATTATGGCACTTGGAAGCTTGGCATGAGCTTTGAAGCTTGAAATGGAGCCTGAAAATTGACGACATCGTTTAGCATTTCGTAGTTACCTCACTTACCCGGATAGCTCAATGAATTTAAGCTCTGAAAGCAGTTTAGCCAGTTATTCTGACCCACATCAATTTCCTCGAATGACATACAAAAGCCATCATCCCTCAATCGATCATCCGACAGCGCAAAGTCAGGGACGATTGAAAACCTGATTGATGGGCCTTGAGAAACCCTCATCCCAGTTTAAACTATGAAGCCCTCCAACAGCGAACACTGCTAGACAATTGAAGGGGATAACGGCAGCCGAGTACCCGCATACCGACTCGCTCGAGCGGCGCGCGGTGGCGAATTGGCACGGCCGAATTTTGCACGGCTTCCGCGTGTGTGACCGCGGCCATCGTTTGACCGAGGCCGGGATAGCGTTCACGGTGAACCCGCTGCAGAGTGCATGGCGGTCGTCAATAGAGGCCACTTTGTCGCATTGTGATACCAGTAATTGGACTCTATGGGCGGCGTCAACTGCCGCGTGCCGTGGCCTAGTGCGCCATACAGTTCCAGGAACTCAGATGGCTCTGCCTCGGTGTGACCGTAACAAGAGCCTGATCCCCAGATAGTAACCGTCCGGCCGGACTCTGGCGAGCGGTACACGGCGCGTGCGCCGCAGCGGGGCAGGTTGTCGACTCCTGCTGCGAAGGACGCCCGGTTTCGGTGCCCCTCCCCGGCTCCCCTCCCCGCTCCCAGCTTGTTAACTCCTTGCTTGCAATGTCGACTGATGTTGACTGGTGAGCTTAGACGCAGAGATGGACACGAACGGATGCAAGAGGCTAGGCAACAGCTAGAATAAACGAACGGACGTGCTGATTAGGGATATTGATCATCGTTGAACAGGAGTTGTTGCCCAAGGAGACGAATTTAGCTGATGTTGTTCGTGTTGGTGGGATATGTTTGGCCTTGAACCTCGCTCGGCAAGTCCGGACCGGTTACACGGAGGTCAAGGCCAGTTGTAGCGCTGCTCAACATGATGATTGGGAACATCTCGAACCACACCCGTCAACAAGTCAACAATGTCCACGACTGGTCCGCATGGTCACGAGACTGGTATCATCAATAAGTGGTGACGACAAATATCCGCGGCACGTGCGAGGTCCCGGTACCTTCCACGCCTCCGCCGAGGCAATGGATCGGGATGACGATTAGCAGCCCGAGCGGAGACGTTATCGCGCGATCAGGGACCAAGGTTCAGCTGGTTATGCCGGTCGCTTCGTGTCGACATGTCCTTCGCTAGTGGCACGCCCGAAGGGACACATCTACCGACTCCGCGGGGATGTCGGGACGTGGTGGTTTGAGGGATTATGACAGCTTTAGTGTTTTGCTTTAGCATTTAATGAACGATTTTTAACGTGTATAGGTAACCGCCGTATTTCCGTCTTATAAAATGTTTTATGCGAGCTGGAAACATGTTATGCCTGACTTATGTATTTTAAGTCAAGCACCTATTTCATTAGTAAGGGATATTCAACAATCAACAGTCACAATGATGAATTGAGCTTTCAGTCCAAATCTAAAAATAATTATGAAGGCCACTATCTAACGGACTCAGTCATAAAGAATGTATCCATGACCTGGATAGAAGTGTTCTGCGAAAGGAAGCCTTCAGCAAGACAAAGTATTGTGCGGTCCGAGGTAGCCGAAAATTTATGACCGTCACAGAGAATTACAAGAATGAGAACCAAAGCCAGTTGGGATTCCAGGATCGAAGTTATTGCTACTAGTTCAGAAGTGATGGGCCTGCTGAAGCCTTTGCAGAGCCCAGTAAATAGTCTACTTTTAGTATTTCTTGGCTCACATGTCAATCGCCGTTTTGTGCAAAACGTCTTCCATAGAAAAGGCCAAGGCTATAGAACTCCAGGTAAGGACACCAGCCGTTTGGCCTTGAACGCCGCCGGCCGGCCGATGACGTCATTGGAGGCAAGCCGGCTCGGCGGACACACAGGGCGAATGCATAACGGAGGGGTGTTGGAACGTTGCGGGAGCCAGAGAGATATTTTAAAGTGGTTGCATACCACCATTGTTTGTTGATTGATCTACAGACTGCATCCTTTGAAACCTCGATGCATCCTAGGCCTGGATGGTGCGTACATTCGTGGAACGATCACCCCGTCCGACGTCTGTGGTCGAAGCTGTCGTAGTATTTAAGACACTAAGACGGGTGCAATAACGGCGATCCGATCCCGTCTCTGGCGAATTTAGAGGGGTCGTAAGGACCCAGGCCGAATCTGACCGTCTATTTTTAGGGAAACGGGGTGGGTGAATTGACAACCGATGGCTTAAGAGATGATGAGAAGGGATCCCGTCGTCGATTGTTGTTTGACAGACAACACATGTTGTACTGGGCGTATGACCATCAGAGGTAATGCCTGAACGTAGGCAAGCATAATTGGTCTGTCATATTGTTTAGGAATATAAAATGGTAATGGAGATCATTGAGGATATGATCTCTACATTACGGGAATTCACTAATTACTACGGCCCATTAGGGGCACCGCCGGAGCTGTTGTTTTGCCATCGGTCCCAGGCAACTCCAGGGAGCTGCAGTACCCGGCGGCCAAAGCGGCCACCTCGTCGACTCGCAGGTCCTCTGGGATTCCGTGATGCTTTAGTGCTTCACCCACAGAAGCACGGGCATAGCAGTAGGATGTGGGGCTAGGTGTCTGTCCACCTCTTCATTCAAAGAACAACGTGTACAGCGCCTGGTCCCGCCGAAGCTCGGTATCGACCGTGACTTATTCACAACTGGCGGATCCAGGAAGCGGTATTGGACACTGCGGGGGCTTACTCCAAAAAGGTTTCTCGGAATTAATTTTAAAAACTCTGATTTCGATTCCTTGCGCACTGCTGTGCGGTGTGATTAACCAACATTTCCTCAGAAAAGTTGGGAAGTTTTCATTTATTCTCGAAAATCGATTTCGGGCGCTGCCCTGGTTGTTGGGGAAGACATTTGCCCCAAATGCCTTCCCCTGGATCCGCCAGTGGCCGTTGCCCCACTCCGAGCTTGACTAAAGACGTCTTCAAACCTCACCAGAAACCGATGGTAAGATGAATTTAAATCCAATAACTCATCTCTGTCTGCCCGCCTAAATATACTACACATGGTACAGCACCCGGCCCTGTCGGAGCTATGAGCCGATCGTGATATTTTCGGCTTTCCCCATCCCAAGCTCGATTAGAAACGTTCTCCTTCCCCACCCGATTGCTGATGCCACTTCAAATTCAATGCCTCATCTCTGTCTGCCCGACCATAACCCATTCATTGCACACCGTTCAGCGCCCGGCCCCGCCAGAAGTATCCTAGCGCGCTGAGCAGTTGCCTCCAGCCGCGTCATCGCGAGTCCCCGCGCGGCCCATAAATGAATACATTGCGCGAATAGCCGTGTCGCCCCCCTGGAAAAGGCATGATGCTACAAGGCTCTTTCTGTATCATTTCGTCCTCGAGCACGGCGCTGGTAGGGCTACCGTCTTCATTTCCCCTTTTCCTCTTCGTCCCCGCTGTTTTAAAGGCCGCCGACAAAGTCTGACCCATAACAACACCCACCGTCACCCCTGTTTGCCGCTGTGGCCGTCCCTCATTGTGCCCACCTCCACTCCCAGGCGAACCAGGTGAGAACTGCGGGTTGAATTACCTGACGGTTTACTGACACCTCGGACCCAAACTGACTGAATGTGAGAGAGTGGGGAGGAAAGGAGAGGTTGGGGAGGGCAGGGGAGGCCAGGGGACGAGTGAACCAAACTCGACCCAGTTGCTCCTCAAGTGATGACTGAAAATTGTCACCAGTGCCCGGAGTGAACGGTGGCGACCAGAGATGGTGTGCCACGCTCCGACCCACCCAGGTCGCCTGGAAGATGGAGAGCATGAATGTGAGCCCATTATATGTGGCTCACTGCTTATCTTTCCTCACAATCTCCTCAATAACTTCCCACTGTTATCAGGAGCAGCACCGCACTGCCTCCAACGCCGCAGTCCCTTTTCATCTTACTCTCTTTTCCTCCTCCTCCTCCGCTCCTCCCCTCCTCCTCCTCCTCCTCCCTTCTCCTCCTCCTCCTCCTCCTCCTCCTCCTCCTCCTCCTCCTCCTCCTCTGCTCCTCCTCCTCCTCCTCCTCCTCCTCTCCTCCGCGTCGTTCGGCAGCTCTGCTGGTGGTGTGCACCCGACGGTCCGGAGGTTTGTTTGCCGTCGAATATGATGACGGATGACGTGCTCGGAGCGCCTCACGCGTCATCGGCTGCCGTCCGGCGGTGACGCGAGCTGAGCGATGACGACCGAGGCCCGTTTAGGGGCACGCCCACCCCGTGACAGCGAGGGAACAGGTGATGACAGCGTGCAGCCGGTGGTTGTGGTCTTGGCCTCGTTGAAGCGGGGGGTGGGCGCCTTCGCGGGCAAGTTGAGAGTGAGCGAACTGATGCGATGTTGACTGGCATATGATTAATTACAGAGACCTCGTTCTTCAAAATGATACCTAATAACAATGGTTATATTTTTCCATTCAGATGCCTATTACACATTGGATTCGACTATAAATGGGACAATTAGTTGAACTGGAACATAGTTTTTCACTTGTCTGTGATGTCATGCGATTTGCGGCGTCTGTGCAGAAGTATGCATTCATCGTGCATCGAACGTCGATCCTGCTCGCAATGTCAAATACAATATTATGGAATATCGCTTATAGTTTTCAGCGAGCCCTCAGACCTGCTATTTTCTCGTCCTAGTTCAAGTGTAGCTGTATGAACAATTCAAATTAAAACAAAGTAATTAACTAAAATAAAAAGATACCCAAGACCGTCACGGCCACATCTGACTGGAGCTGACATCATTGCAGACTGGCGCGGTGCACACCTCACTTCATCGCCGAAACACGTGCGTTCCGCGCGCACTGATGACAATCATGAATCATGGCTTGATCAGCAGTCAACGGGGCACTTTTGATTGCTGAATCACCTCCCAGAATAGACGTCCTCGAAGCTGATCTGTTCGGTGCTCGACCCCGCGATGCTGTCTAGCTGATGTCTTTTTCTGAAAGATAGAAAATATATGCATAATGTTCCGTGCGCTATATGGCTTACACCATACGTCTCAGTACTTGCGTTAGTGGATAAAGGCCAATATCATTCCTGAGAAAATGGGAAAACAGCAGCGCACAGTCTATTCTTGGATATGATGACGACGTTTCTGAGCTCTTAGCGCTGATGAGACCTCGACAAACTTCAACCTCGGTTAGTGTGGGAGTGAGTGAATTTATCATTCCGGTTCTGAGTAGCGGCAATGAAGAAGTCGTGAGGCGAAACAACTTTTTGTATGCATATGCTGGACACTTGATTGGCGGCTAGCATGCAAGGCTGAGGCTATTCAAACGATTGAATGTCACTGAGCCACGCCTCCATGTGGGGAGGATTTAGCCGGACAGCCGAGCCGTCATTTGCGCTGATGACGGTACGGCGACGTCCGTCACGACCACGTACTGCAACCATGTAAGGCAGCATCCAGAAGAAAGAGCTGGATGGCCCGACTGTCGTCACCCACTCTCTCCCGCGCTTGGACGATCCATCCGCACTAACGGGCGCCCGTGACAACCGGTCCACACAGTGACCGTCCAAAATAACAGCGCTAATCATACCGGAATAGCATCAACGGTGCAGCCTCGCCTCCCAACGGGCGATACAAGGCACCACGATAAGCTATTCAAGGCATTCGAAAAGGTCATGCCAGGTGTTTAAAATGCGCCAAGTGGGCCCGCTTCGTCTTGCATCGCAATGCATCGCTTTGTCATTTAAATGACCAGAAGCCTGGCTCCAGCGGTGTCGATGATTTGTTGCTCACGATTTGCCTTGAACACGACTTGGCGCGACGTAGGTACGGCTAGAAACTAACGTCTTCTTGTGTTGCTCGAATAGTAGAGGACAGCATAATAGCGAAGCCGAACGTTAAAACGTTATGGCATTCCCAAGTTTCCTTGCGCTGGCGTTCCCAAGTGTTTGGTGTAAAAGGCTCGACATAATGTTTGTAGACCCATATCAGCATGATATAAAGGCTGCCCATTTTATGGAAACACGCTGTTTTGGCATGTCCCAGCAGGCGCCCAGGGGCTTTCACGATATGTTGTGAGCTATTCATTTTAGACCCGTCATCAATCTCACAACTCTAAGACATCCGCCATTGATTCTGGGGCGAGCGATTGCGTTCTGCTGCAGCAGTGAAGCTGTGACAGCCTGTGATACCCGTCAAGAAAGCGCCAAACACTTCTTGGCACATTCCAAAACTTGATCAACTCCTCAAAGCACCTCAGAGGAACTGTTTTGCCACGGCGTAGGTACAGTCACCAGCAGTTGCTACCCATCACCCTCGGACGGCGGGGGAGCAAGCTACCACCGCCCCTGCGAGACTAGCGCCGCCATGCGCCAAGAAGTGGAAACACCACGTGACTGAGGCCACGTGAGGGCAGGGTCACGTGATGGAGGGGCGGAGCATAGTAGCTTTTGCGCCCGACACTAACTGAAATGCGGCGCTGTGATTGGGCGCCTTAGCATGAATGAAGCCCCGGCGCCAGAATCAGCCGTTCGCCTTATATGGAAAGTGAGCCTTTGCGTTTCACTGTTCTGTATTGGTTTGAGAGCCACGGCACCATACGAATTGTGAGCCCCTTTGAACGGGTCACCGCCCGAGGCACTGAGGCGACGGCTGTGCCGGGCAAAGTCTAGCCTGGTGGGAGAGGTGGGCCAGGGAAAGTGCGATCGAGCAGCCACTGGGACGTGGATTGGTATTATCCAACCGCGACAAACGATGTCAGTAGCCTCTTCTCGTGTCATAGACAGTGTCTATGACACGAAAAGCTAGACAATGTGGACAGTGCCCAATCAAAAGCTACTAGACGATCCAGTTAAGGAGTTGGCAAGGTAGCCAGACCAAATAAAAAGTTTTTAATTCGATTTTGGTTGACAAATGACATACAAGCCCGCTGTGATGGACCAAAAAAGGAGCTGAACAGTTCATACAACTTCTAAAAAGCTCAACGGTTTAAAAATTCAAAAGTTAAATGTTAAAATTCAGCCTGCATGTAACATTATTAAACTCTGGTCCGGCGCTGGCAGGAAGCTTATATTGCCGCTTGCAATTCCACTACGTTGTAATATAACCAATTGTTCTGTGAGAGCAGCAACTGAAAGCCCCGTTGAGGGGGGAGGGCGGCGCAAAACGGTCCCCTCTCTCCTTTTAAGTCGATATCTCCTAAAGTATAGCAAATGTCGGCACCAAACTTTCAAGACCCCTCCGGGCATCATTTTTACACCTTGTGACCAAATTTTCCAGAGCTCTTATGAAAGGTTAGTCACAAATGACGTCAGATGGATGCCATGTTTTGTCATTTTCGACCCAATAAAAGATTTAGCGGGGAGAGCTGTCACGCTACAGTTTTGAAGATAACGAAAAATATTTAAGATCAAAAAGATGTAAAATAAACAGCGCTACCGAACTGCTAACTCTTATCTCTAAACAAAAATTGATTTTGACCATCAAAACTATAGAAGTATAACACCCCGAAAATACCAACAACTTTCAAAATTAAAACTGAAATATATGTTATAGAACTATCTGCTCTAGATATGCCAAACTTAAACTCGATAGCTCCATTTTTAGCAAAGTTATGGCAAGAAAGCTACTCAAAATTTATTACGTAAAATTTTCAAATTCAATTTTTAGCCGTCACAGAACACACAAAGCAAGCCAAAGACTATTGGATTTCCTGTGATGAGTTGCATCGAATAGATACCCCTTTTATGCAAAGTATCAACTTTGAAATTTGACCTTCTTTGACCTGACCTTGACCTGACCTCCACTCACACCGTCTACGGCCGTCTAGCTCACACCATTGAATTTTAAATGTAAAATTGGCCATAAAACATGTATCACACGACCCTAGCATAGTTGGGTTCATATTGTGACCCTAAGTGACCTGACCTCTGTGAACTGACCTGGCATCAATGACATCTTTAGGCAGCATATGTATTAGACAACCAACGCTCCATCGATGTTTTTTCGATAGCATGCGTTTTATTTGATGTGTTAACTGACTGTAACGCATTCCTTAGACTAAATCGGTGAAAACAATGCGACCTTTGACCTGACTTGTGACGTCATGGGTTGCACCTAGGTCAACGAAACCTGGTAACATGGTAGTTCCCTGGTGGGGCTATCGAACGCTCTTTGAATGTTTAAAATCGGTCGGTAACTTTCCGAGATCTCAGGTGGAGGGCGAAACGGCTGCACCACCCGATCAGGTGGTAGGGTCCGCCAATAGCCCAAGGGGGCGCGGAATATTTATTCACTCATACAGTGTCATTTATTTTGAGAGCACCTTTCTCACGCCATGACAAGGCCCTCTCGTAATAGAACGAAATGAGGAGAGTGTTTTCACGCCTCCTTTTGCACGGCTCTAAGTGTCATTGAGCTATCAACTGTCAGCGGTTTTCGGACGGGACAATGAAGTTCTTAGTTCTTACTGAATCCAATTTTATTTCAGACGATTGTCACTGTGCTAGTTTTCACTGTGCTGCGTAACGGGGAGAGCACCGGGACACCGTGCCCCCTCTGATTTTGGCGTTTCTTCATTAGCCCTATGAGCGTTGCATGGAAATAATAGGGCCAAAAGTCGGCAGTGCCCCCCCCCCCTTAATTGAAGGTGTTCCGCCGTTACTGCATCCCGTCAACGTGGGTTTATCATAAGGTTGCTAAGATTTAATTTCCAATCCGAAGCTGTAACGATGGAAAGCAAATTTGCATTTTACATGTGAAACAAGCTGACACAACTAAATATTTCCTCTCTCGCTCCCTCTCACTGATTTATCAATTGCCCTCTTTCTCATTTTACCCTCTCTGGTTTTCCTTTTCAGTTTTTTTTTTCTCTCTCTCTCTCTCTCTCTCTCTCTCTCTCTCTCTCTCTCTCTTCTCTCCTCCCGTCCTTATCCCTTCCCTCCAGTCTTTCTTAGCTCTCTCTCTCTCTCTCTCTCTCTCTCTCTCTCTCTCTCTCTCTCTCTCTCTCTCTCTCTCTCTCTCTCTCTCTCTCTCTCTCTCTCTTTCTCTTTCTCTTTCTCTCTCTTTCTCTCTCTCTCTTCTCTCTCTCTCCCTCTCTCTCTCTCTCTTTCTCTCTCTCTCTTTCTCTCTCTCTCTCTCTCTCTCTCTCTCGCTCTCTCTCTCTCTCTCTGTCTCTCTCGCGCGCGCTCTCTTTCTCTCGCTCTGTCTCTCGCTCTCTCTCTCTCTCTCTCTCTCTCTCGCTCTCCCTCTCTCGCTCTCGCTCTCTCCCTCTCTCTTTCTTTCTTTCTCTCTCTCTCTCTCTCTCTCTCTCTCTCTCTCTCCCTCTCTCTCTTTCCCTCTTTTTCTCTCTTTCTCTCTCTCCCTCTCTCTTTCTCTCTCTTTCTCTTTCCTCTCTCTTTCTCTCTCTCCCCTCTCTCTTCCTCTCTCTCTCTCCCTCTCCATCTCCCTCACTCTCTCTCTTTCCTCACAATATTCTCGACTGTCACTGCGTTGTAGGGCTTGTTTCCAGACAGGTCCAGGCGCTCCCACTCCGCAGGCCCCAGCCCACACGGCCCAACCGCTCAAACACCCTCCGGCGGATGACCTCTGACCTCGGCGACCTGACCCCAGCCGACCGATCGCGTCCCTCTCCACGCCTCCGCCCCGCTTCCCCCCACTACAGCTGCGTAGTAATTGTAGCGTGTGCAAAGGTCACGTGACATTATTTACTTCTGCGTCTTGTTCGGCTGACAAGAGATGGCACTAGTGGTCTGTGGATCAGAGGCGGGACTAGGTTCTACGACTTCTTGGGGCACACTTTAGGGCAGAAAAGAGGTTTTTTGGCTCCCCATCCCAAAATGCTTCGAATATACAAAAACAAGTTAGATATTCGAAAATCGGAGGACCAAACGGATCGTTTGACGTATCTTGCGCGACTGAGAATTGATCGGTCTTCAAACTACTGAACAAAAACGAGGTGATTAGTAGCAAGTGCTGGTGACTGTACGTCTTCATCACCAGTCACTCTCTTACCGACACTGCTGATAAACCTGTCGCACCTCCTGCCGCATGGCACGTGCATTGGGCGTGCTATTAGTGCACGAGTGCCAGCCAAATCTGGCCCTCTAAATCCAACAATCCATCATGCGATGCGCACCTTCACGGACCCCGTGAACTCCATCGAACGACCTGAATCCAATGAAAACATGACCGCCGTAAGTGGCACGTGACTTGCCTTGAAATACGGCCTCTTGAATCGCATCAGTTCCTAGATCGCTCCGGCTTGCATGTTTAGTACCGTGGGCGTCAACCTGTCTGCAACAACAAGCAATGTAACCGACCGGCCGACCGACGTCCTAACTCAGAGCTTTGATTGATGTATTTGTGCACGTTTCTTGCACGCACCTATGTCGGCATTTTTCATCCAGCACGCGAGTGCTGTCGAGACTGCATTTTAATAAGTTTTTTTTTGGTGGGATTTTTGTGGACTGGCATAATTTTGTAGGACCTAATTGTGTGACTTATGTTACACTACAACCTCATTGCGTGATAGGTCACCGGCTTGATGTCAGATGTCTCGCCAATGAAAGCCATGGTCGTCTGATTAGTTTGGCAGGTAAACCTGAAGACATGCAGACAGACGCATAATCATTCATTTCGCTTACACTAGGTTTTTCACCACTCGGCCACAAAATTGAAGTTGAATGTCTGCACCTTGCGAAAAAAAAATCAGCCAAAGCATTTCGCGCCTCGGGTCTATCCGCTCGCTTACGTTTTAACTTCTTCAATCACCATCTGTTTCCGGTCTTTGACACATGCTGGTTTGACTGAAGCGCCCGAGGCTTATCGCTCTCTGCTTCACAACATCCTGCCGAGCCCCGAGACCGTCCCTACCATCGCTCCCAGTCCCCACCCACATCTGCCCGGCCGGGTCCGTCGCACCCCGGTCAGACCGATCCTCGCCTAATCAACCTGGCCTTGGCGACTCGGGAAAGGTGAGCCCCCGCCAGCGGCGCCCCCATTCCTCGGCCGCGACGGTGATTTAACTCGCCCCCAATCGTCCGGCACGTTTGTCGGAGGCCGCACTCAGCTCCGTGGAGGACCTCCCACCCGCTCCTCCCCAGTCCTCACCTGAGTGCACATTACCCCGCATTCCTGTCCGCCCTGGCCTCCGGCGACGGCCGCCGGAAACGACGGCCCGGTGGCGGGGCAGATTTTCAGGTTACGGCGCCACGCGGTGGGATGGATGAGGCAGAAGGACGGGGTCCAGTAATCCTCACAATCATGAGTGGATGAGTGGATGAGAAATAATTATGAGTGAGTTGTTGTGAGTGAGAGGCAATGCTCGTAGGAATGTGGTGAGGATGGTCGCTAAGCTGCAGGTGACTTTATTTAGCCGTGTCATCGCGTTTGTAATGATGTATTGTATTGTATTGTATTGTATTGTATTACCTTCATGGACAATCCACGCGGGGCGTGGCGATTACAGTCCAGAGTCTGAGTCGGGCACAAACAAAAACATGCGGGGACAAGAAACACAGGCATACAGATTCAATCGCTGGACATTCGCTCTCTCTATATACAAACGGACGATTCAAGACAGCACACCGCACACGGATGTCGCACCTCCTTCCTCTGACACGGGTCATCGTCGGGCGGTCGCCATCGCCGGACAGACTGCAGCCTTGGCCGCACGGGCGAATGGGGCGGGGCGCTGTTCGATAACACCGGGAGGCAGACTGTTTAGTAGCGCCGCGGCCCGGTAGCCGAATCGTCGCTTGCCAGTCTCGAGCCGCGAGCGTGGAAGGTGGAAAAGGTGGTCCTGTCGAGTGGACCTCTCTCGCGCGTCACTGTTATTCATGAAGATGGCAGCTAGTGCTTCGGGCTCGCCGTTGCTTATTATTTTCTGCGCAGTTACCATGGTTTTAACATCGGCCATAGCTTTCGGAGGCATCCATCCGAGTGAATCGCGGAGGCCAGAGATGTGATCGAATTTCCGGCGGCCGAATATGACCCGTGCTGCAAAGTTTAGAATTTTTTGAAGTCGGTCGAAGTTTTTCTGGGAGCCATTTCCATATACAGTGAGGCAGTACTGGACGCGCGAGATGACGAGTGCAGTCACGATCGTTTTGAGGATACCGTCTGGGAGGCAGTGTCGTGCGTGGGAGAGGCCGATCAGTACGCCCATGCAGCGACGGCTCAGCTCGGCCACGTGTGCTTCCCAGGTGAGTGCGCCGTCGAATACAACTCCCAGGTTTCCCACCTGCGCGCACGGCAGGAGCTCAGCGTCACGGAAAGAGATTTTGAAGCGAGGCAGGTTACGTAGGTTTTGTCGGCTACCGAATACCATCAGTTGAGTTTTAGAAGCGTTGACTTTCAGGGCGTGTGCGCAGAACCATGCGTTAAGTGACTCTAGCGATGCCTCCATGCGCGAGATGAGACTCCTGATGTCGTTGCGTGGGCCGCTCACCAATATCTGGGTGTCGTCTGCGTACTGATAAGCGGTGGCGTCTCCGGCAAATAGTGAGAGGTCGTTGGAGAATATAGTGAAGAGGAGGGGACCCAAAGCCGAACCCTGGAAAACTCCTACGGTGTTTGGGAGCGGTCGAGAGGTTATCTTACGGCCGGTTTTGTCTTTCAGGGATACACTCTGCGTGTGTCCCTGAAGATAAGCGGAAAACCAGGAGGTCTCAATACCGTAGATTTGGAGCTTTTTGACAAGGAGTTCATGGTCAATGACGTCAAAACATTTGCTAAGGTCTATGAGGCATAGCATTGAGATCTCACCCCTATCGGTGGCGGCAAGGATGCTATCTGTGACTGACAGCAGTGCAGTCTCAGTGGAGTGTCGGGGGCGGAATCCGTGTTGGGTAGACGAAAGAAGGTGGTTATGGGTGAGATAGTGATAGAGCTGCTGATGGATTACACGCTCGATGATTTTCATATATGATGCCCGTGCGCTTCTCTAGAGCGTATGTCCCCGTAGTTGTTGGCTGGGCTGCCCTTTGTGACACACGTTTACTCGGCACAGTCAGCACTTTGTTATGAGAAAAAATTAGAACAGCTTAACCCGCGCGGGGCTGGGGTCTCCAGCCGAACGCGCGGGGCTGGGGGGGGGGGGTAAATTTTACCCCCCCCCCCCCCTGTTATCTTCCGAACTAATGGTTCGATTTGGAAAATTCAAACGCCAATCGAAAGCTCTCATCACGAACTACTAAAAACATGTACTTAATTTAAAGTTTGAGGTCAAGGTCAAGGTCAGGTCAAGGGTACAAATTGCAAGTTTCTACAGTATCGGCCTTGCACCGTAGTTGCCGAAGAATGGAGTCATGGACTGAGACTGATCGCCCAAAACGTGTTCTTAGGCTACCAAGACGATACTCGTTGCATACAATATCATTCAGAGGTCAAGGTCAAGGTCAGGTCAGGTCAGGTCAGGTCACCAAAAAACAAAATATAGAAAAGGGCATGTGCGACACATGTTTTATGGGTCATTTTACTCATAGAATTCAATAGGCACACTCAATAAGTGATATGGACCACCTCTGGATGAATTTCAGGTCGAGGTCAGGTCAAGGTCAGGTCAAGTGAGGTCAAATTTTGAAGTTGGTTGTTAAGACCTAAAAAGGTGTCTATCTGATGCAGTTTTTCACGGCGAATCGAATGGTGCTATTTTTGTTTCCGTACGAGGTCTAGAACTTCAAAAAAAATCATTTTTCAAAAAAATTGTGTGTCGTGACGTCATAAAATTTTGAATAACTCCCACATTTTTGAACCGATTCTTCTAAAATTTGGTATGTAGGTGCACATAGACCACTTCTCTGACATATATTCCGGTTTTTTCGATAGACTCAAAATTTTGGATTTTATAATGATTTTCCCAAAAAAATCAGTGTTTTGAAAAATTTAGACAAAAATCCAAATTTTTCAAAAAACCGAGATAACCATTTGATAGACAAAGTAAAATTACGTATAACCTTTTTTGTTACGTCTTAATTCCTTTAAAAATGAAGATGTTAGCGGCGTTTGAACTTGTGCCGTTTTTGAGGCGAAAATGGCGAACATGACGTCACTAAAACGTCAATTTCTCAAAAAATTTCCGACGGATTTCGCTCAAATTTTCAGAGAACGTGTCAAATTGATGTAAAAAAAGGTACTGAAAGTTTGGCGGCGCTGCGCGCCGCCGTTTTTTGAGATATCGCAAAAATTCGCGAGGGGGGGTAAAATTTACCCCCCCCAGCCCCGCGCGGGTTAAGCCCAAGCGATCTTGAAAAACGTTTATTTGTTGTCTTATACGAAGGCTACACTCCGTTTTCATTTATGTGAAATTGTGTGGAGTATGAGAGATTGGTTAAAAGGCGGCTGCTCGTGAATACGTTTAGTAATGAACGGGAATCTGTTTTGTTCCAGCCTTGTTTGTGTAGCATTAGTTAAGCAGCGGCGCTAGTCGAAAAGTTTCAAACCACACAAACAACACGGGGCAACTGCAACAGCCTTGCGGTAACCGTGAGGGGCGCTAGCATCCCAGGTCAACTGGCTGTGACCTGGACATGCACGGGACAGCGACCACAACCACAGCAGAGACCGCAGGCGCGTGCAAGGGGTTTTCTTTTCTAACCACAGCCCGGGCTGGCAAACGCACCGACAGGCAATTGCCAAAGAGTTTGTTCAGGTCAGATAGTCACGCTGGAGATTGTGGCTTACCGCTACGGCTCGTGGCTGGTCGTGACTCGGTCATTAGGGTGCTCTGCTGTATTTTTCTCGGGAAATCGCCCGTGATGTGAGGGGTTGTGGCTGTTTTAGACGTAACTTTCAGCGCATAGATATCAGCCGTAAGCATTACGAGTACACATCCGGACTAGGCAAACCAGTCAGCAAAATTTATATATGAGACCTCTTACTAATTTCAGTTGTATAATGCACATTGTATACATACAATGGCACATTTTAGCAAATTATACATGTTGTTTATGATTTGAACATTTTGGTATAATGTGCATTATGCCATTCACCCTCCATCCCCCCCCCCCCCAACAAACCCACCCAACTTTGCCTGGCACCAATAGGCCTCAGGGCTGTCTCTGACCTCCAATGGGCGGTACCAAACAAAAACTGGGATCATTATCCGAAGAGTCCCCGTGACTGACTGGAATCGCTAAAGTACCGCCCTTTGTGGCGGGAAAATGATCCCTACTCACCACTCATTTTCTGTTTTTCCACAACCAAAAAATGACCAGTTCAGACGTTCACGGTCGGTCAGCGACAACGGTGTGCTCGCCTCCAAATGAACTTTGACTCGTTTTTGCGTGACGAAATTACGTTCAAAGTTCAGACTTCTTCATCTGTCACCTTGCTAGGGTGCAGTAATTACCTGATAAAGACATTAATATTTGTAGGATATCCGTACCCTTTCATAATTTCCGCATTCAAATCAATTCCTAGCAAGTAACCTACCTCAAACCCTTGTAGCATCATTTTGTCCTTCTCATTTCCGTCACCTTAGCAATATTTAATTGTGACCGTTCCCAGGGTGTGCTTAAATTGTAGAGTCTGTCAACGCCTGCGATCAGTGATGGTTCCTATAGTGAGCGAGGGGATAATGGGCTCACCCTACGGGGCGGGCACGGCCGTAAGTTGTTGTGATTGGTAGTGTGGACGCCTCTCCACCCGATCATTTGCATCTCCATTGTTGAGGACCAATGACTGACGACCACTGGTGACCGATGACCACTTGTGACCGATGATCACTACTGGTCTATCACCAGTGATCGTTGATGACTGATAGTCGATGATGATTGATAATCATTTATCAGTAATAGCTGATGACCGATTACCACTAACCAGTGACCACTGCATTACGAATCGTGCGCAATACGCTCTCAATAGAGCATTACGTTCAGTCCGAGGTTCAGTCTAACTAATTTAAAACACCCCAGCCTCATCAAACACCCCGCCTCGCTGCCACCCTCTCTCAGTCAAGCCCAGTCACATCCCAAGCTCCAGCGCTAAGTCAGTCTCCTTCAGTCCCATGCCCAGTCCGTGACCCACCTCCCCACCCCGCCCCAGTCCCTGGTGGCGCCGATACATTACCAGGCGCAGGACCGGGGGATCCGTGACGCCCCCTCCTCCCAGCGCCCAAAGAGAGATCGATCGAGGTGTTATCAGACCGCCGATCACCTGACCCGCCGACAAGCCGCACATTTTGCTCTCTACGGCAGCGTGTAATGAGCTGACGCGGCGGCCGGCTAATTTGCACTTACAGGGTGTCTCAAAAGTTCGTTCACAGGTACCAGCCATGCTTTTTTGTCAATCATTCTGAATCAACAAGAAATTAACAGTCGAAATTTTGCATGGGCATTGGTGACAACCTTCCTCAAGCAGTCTCATTGTTTTCAAGTGCATTCGACCATTCATGAGCTCACAAAAAGGGTTCACCTCTGACCATGGGTCAGGCACGAAAATGTAGGTTGCAAAGTCGGGTATGGTGTGAAACTCTCTGTTTCAGGAGTAATGGGAATGGTTAAGTCGGAAATGACACATGGCTAAGTGTCGGCGAGGATGAGTGCAACATGATGATCATCTCATAAAAACGGTGGCTAAAATTTTTGAAGGACGAAACCATGCGAGACTAACGGCGTTTTGAACGACCCTCGCACGACAGCAGACTCGTGTTCCGGAAAGCAGCTGAAAATGCGGTCATAACTATTGAAAACTGGCAAGAAGGTCACAGACAGAGGTTACCCATTTTCAAAAAGTGCAGGTCATCGTAAAATAAAGACAAATTATGATTTAAAAATTGTTTATAATATCTATAACGCTAATTTTTGGGGACAATAACACAAAAATCGTCAATGCCAAGGACACCTGACCCTCCAAAAGTGTCAGTTATTGTAAAATTGTATCTAACGAAGTTTCAAGAGGCAGATCTGCAGCGAATAATTTTCTTTTAAACACAAAATCCCGATAAAACCACACGATGGACAGGTTTGGGCCGTTTACAAAGCAGAACATCTCCCGAGGAAAACACTCCGCAACCGAGCGAAGGTCTTGGCATGGGGAATAACGAGCGCTTGGAATTTGCAAAATTTGCACAATGTGTCTGAGAAACAGACGTCCGACACATTCTGCTACCATATGATGCGAAAAATTTACTCCTGGCACTTCCCGTTTGTTCAGGACTGGCGTTGTTTTGAAACGGAAAATGGCGCTTGGGATGTCGGCGCCAGTCATTCATGAAGGAGTTGGCGCCAGAGAATGCCTACAAAATACTCAAGAATGGTGTCGATGCAAGCTGTCGGCTTTCAGGGAAAATCAGATGTTGCCGGGGAGCTAGTCAAAACTAAATCCGACGCAGAAACTGAAGGGGATTTCCCTGCAAGAGCTTGAAAGCTGGTAACCTTTTATCAGACTCCGGCAGCTGACGGAGCAACAAAAATCGGTATTGGCAAATATTTTTGGAGATACAGCAAAGGGGTTGGTTTCCAACCTTCTTCATCAGTTGTCAAAGCATGCATATTTGTCTAGTGTACACACAGACACCAAAACCTTATACTTTTGGCCGGTTCTTATATGCTTTATTGGCATGGGAAATGTGTGAACGAACTTTTGAGACACCCTGTACATTGACCGGCCGGGCCGAGGGAAGGGTTGGGGTAGAGGGGAGGGGAGAGTGAAGCTGTGTAAGTGCTAGCCGACGAGTCGTGTTTTCATCGGTCGTCAGTACTGATGTTTCGTGACAAAGTCAACTTTGTGAATGCAAACAATGCTAAAGCGTCGACAACAAGTGAATTAGTAAAGCATTGAGACGTGTTAAGTCCTCCCCACTCAGAAAGTTTCCTCCTAAAATATGTTGGAAAGCTAACTCTAACATGCAATGGAAAACATCACCAACTTAAGTCACCATAAAAAAGATCATTTCAAGTCACGAGAGACAGCTTCAACAGTCGTGGATCGTTCGATCATTAGAAAAGGCCAATTATTATATTCATTACTACAACGTTTAAAAAAAAATATGCATACAATGTTGCAAACATAAGTAGGTATACGCCTAGGTATGCAACTAACTATTTTGTAGTTTCCTAGATATATCTTCTCCAAACAGAGATGAGCTCAAGATACGCAATCGCTCATAAGCACCCTGCAGCTACCGACGAAATGAAAGAGAGAGTTGAGCAAAACATTGATATAACTATGCGGAACACAACGAGATCAAAAGTCTGCAGTTTTGTGCTCATCGCTCAAAGACGTTAGTCATTGCCTTCTCGCTAAGACTATTCATATCCAAATACAATGGCGCTGATCCTAAAGTCGAGATGCATATTGTTGCGTGTAATGTATGTAAGTGTAGGCATGTGTTGCGTGATGTCCGCGACAAGCTTTCGCTGCCAATGTTTCTGTCCCAAATAGCAGGGCTGTGGCCTGTGGTCACAGCTGACCGCTGTTTTGTCCCCGCTGTAATCAGGTCAGGTTAGCGTCAGTGGCGCAGGGCCATGCACGTCCCTCGTGCCATAAATTCCTACCACTCCCACCACCTTCTTCCAACACTCACAATTTTCGCCGGCCGCAAAAACCATCTGGGTCGCGGCAGTCGATATAGGGAGCGGAGCGCACAGTTTGCCAACACTCGCGCTGAAAAACGGCGCCAAAAAACGCGGCAAAACGCCGGCTGGCGCGCGGTCGTACGCGGAAAAACGCAGATCAATAGTGTGACCACGCCGCGTGTGGCCGAGAAAGTGTCGAAATGTGCAGACTCATCCATGGCGAGGGTATTTGGCGCATTCGGCAGGTCAAGGCTATTGCTGTCACCCGGCTTCTTGTTGCTCGTCTTTTGTAATTACTTTCTCCGGTTCATGTCTTCCCCACTCCTGCGTCCTGATAGTTCTGTGCTTGTCCTTATCAGTAGCTCATTAGCACTGAATCATTCAGCCAGTTAGTCCATTTATCTGTTTATGTGTCCTTTCGCTTTCTGATGAAGTTTGAGCTGAATCATGCAGGTATTCAGTACACGCTCGTATAGTCACCGGCCACTAAAACAGCGAGTGGTCATGAAGTATCAGCTAATGGCTAGTTACCAGTGCATAGAAATATTAATTCTGTACTAATGACCGGCCATCGGTCACTTCATCTGAACTGTTCACAGATATCGTTCGCCTGGTCCAGTCCAGTCAACATTTGACTGAACTAATCCAGTAACCGTTCAATAAGCTTAGTCCAGTGATCATTCACCTGAACCAGTCTATACAGTCAATTACAACCACGCCATTTGAATGTCCACCTGTTGACCTTGTCTGCAGTCACGGCCGAGTCAATGCTTATCTAATCCGGTCCAAGATTATCCATTCGGTCCAGTCTAACTAGTCTCCAATCATCGGTCCAGTCTTGAGTCATTGCTCACCGGTCCAGGCAGTCACCGATTCTTTGGTCCAGCGCAGTCTAAGTCAATATTTGTTCGGTCCGGTCCAGTCACTGTTTACGAAGTCCACCCCAGCCCCGTAGCCGGTTTCTCGCAGCCTGTTTTCCTGAGGGCGTGTCCAGCTCGGGATACTTTACCTGCAGCTGCGCAGTGACCAGCTCCAAGCTGCCAATAGTTGCGACAAAAAGCTATCCTTCGCAGTCACAAGGCCGGCGCTCAGAGCTGCGAGAGCTCGCCACTGGCCGGCCGCGAGCCGGGAGAGCTGCAAAAACTGGCCCCCTCGAGCTGCCGACTGGCACGTGTGGCAGCGCGGCAAGTGTGTCCGCTGGGTACTCTGTGCCGCCCAGTACAGAGAAATAGGAGGTCGGTTCTAGGCAGTAGGATGTTTTCAGAATCAACGGGGATGTCACTAGGCTGTTGGTCTCTGGTGTCTGATGTAGCTCAGCACTACATATTTTGCTCGACACTCGACAGGCTGTTCTAAATTATCGTTTATACATTTGGCGTGTTCAACATCCTAAGCTCTTATGCTCAGGACGGGATAGCGAAGTTGTAGAATGAAACAAGAATGGACTGGAAACAAGATGATAAAAATGCATACTTTCCTTATCCGGAAGCAATGACACATGGTAATGGCAAACACTGCATTTCATATACATTGCTCTACACAAGTCGCAGCTCATGGAGCTATATCCCGCGCCGTGCTGGGGGGGGGGCGTTTTTACGCCCCCCCCTCAGGTTTTTCGCGAATATCTCAAAAAACGGCGGCGCGCAGCGCCGCCGTTTTTGGTACACGTGTTCCTACATCATTTCCGCACATGTTGTGAAAATTTCAGACCTAGGCCGTTCAAGGTCAGGTCACCAGGTCACGTCAAGTGACCTTACCTCAGAAAAAGTTCAAAGGCTCGCTATAGCTACACCGACTGAACGATCACTTTGAAACTTTCAGCGATTGATATGAGTAACAGTATGTATAAAATGTATATCTCGGATTTTTGATATCTGTGACCTAAGGTCAGGTCAATTTTGCGACCTCTCCATTATAAGTCAATGGGAGAAAATTGAAATGCGCCTCTTTTGGACGAATATCGTTCAAAACGCTCTCAAACATCGGTTCATAGGTAAACATGACACACTGAATAGGAAAAATGCACCTGTGACCCCTCTGTGTGCCCCTGAGGTCATCTCAGGTCATGAACGGTCGCCAGCAGTTTTTTGGCTATAACTTTTGATAGAGACGTGCTAGAGCGGTGAAAACACGTCAGATGTGTTCAGCTCGACGATACGGATCGACTGATATGCAACATGACCCTTTTCGGTCAGGTCATGACCTTGACCTGAGGTCAAATTTTCAAAATGACCTTTCAAGGTCAACAAATAGTTCATTCGACGCGTCTCGACGAGAGGAACACGATGCTGGCAAAAGTAATGTCATGGCGCTTATGAGTCAAAAGTTATTGACGGAAAAACGTTTTTCGTAAAAACGGCTATTTTTGGAGTTTTTGCCCTCTGGAGGCTAAACCGTTGACCTGAGGTCAAATCTGAGAACATTACTCAGAAAGGTCTGTAAAAGGGCTATCGAATGCGCTTTTCCGCGGCGCTGTAGCTCTATCGGTTCCCGAGATAGCCGTTGGCAGTTTCCAAAATGTTGAAATAGTCAACATTTTACCTTTGGTGACCTCTGGTGACCTGACCTTTGACCTGACCCAAAAAATGACCGAAGTGTTTTCGTCCTTATTTTTGACGCTCTTTCGATTGCCGCTTACCGCGTGTCGCTACGTGGCCCAGGAGCCGAGTTAGACGGGGGGGGCGTGAAAACGCCCCCCCCCCCCAGCACTCGGCGGAAAGTTCAGGCCACCAGCACGGCGCGGGATATGCTGCACGTTTATTTTAATTCATGGTTACAATATCATACTAGCTAATAAGAATTCAGCTATTTTTCAAAACATACAAATTATGAACAGAAAAAACGCAATAGACATGTGTCTCCAATTAAGCCCCATATCAAAAGCCATTTGCCACATACCAGCTCCTGGCGTTACTCCGTGCCGACCCGGGTGACCTCACGTGACCTCTGACCGTGCTGACCCGGCGACCAGCTCCCTGGGCTGCCGCAGACATCCGGTCGGCATTCCTCTCTGCTCCTCGTGGGAACGGGTGGCGCGCCGCGGCTGACGCGTGAAATATTTACCCCCGGTAATCCCTGGTAATTACGCGCGCTTTCTGCTCGCGCGCCGGCGGGTGTTGTGCGTCCGTGGCCGCCGGTACTGTTGGCGGGAACCCATCTGACAGACCGGGTGTTGTTCGCCGGTGTTGTGGTCTCACCTCTGTTGGCTATCGCGTTTGATGACGTGATTTCGTCAGAATGGGGCGTCAATGGGTTTCGTGGCGTTTGCTGTTCAATCGACAGTGAAACATGTCCTTTGGTGAAAGAGCCGCTGTATCACTGGACAGTAGGACAGGACCAAGATGAATCGGCCATATTTTTGCGGTCAGAAGGCGGCAAAAGACGTCATAATCTGTCACTGCACCCCACCGCAGGTTGTGAGAGACACCAGGGAGACAATCGTAAGTCTGTCAACCATGCTCCCATAAATCACGCTATACCCTTAGCTGTAAGTGTCGTAAGTCACAGTGCACAGGAATCTTCCTCGAACCGTGATCTAGGTATTCAAATCCGGATATGCCGGCAGATGTATTGTATTCCGTAGCCCATCATACACTGTGTAACAAGTAAACGTTTACCACTTCCATATTGCATGCAGATAGGTATATGACGATTCCCTAGTCGTTTTTCTCTGGTTTTGTGAAGCAAATCAAACACGTGACCTTCCAGCTCAAATGGAATGACACAGGAGATGGTCTGACATCTTTATAGCGTGAGGACCATTTCTTTGCTGGTTCGCACTTCATTTCTAACCATGGGTACGTACATCACTAGACAGTAGACAGTATTACAGTACGCATTGACTACAGAAGGTCTGCAGAAGGTCTGGTTCCACTGAATCCACTGACGCTTATCACGAACCATATTTGGCACAATTTTTGCGTGATTTTTGCCAAATATATCACAGATCACGAGATGTTTTTTGTCACTGATCTAAGGACTGGTTTTGGCCACAAGTGCTTAGGAACACGTGCCGAAAACCACTAAAACCCCTCGGCACGAAGTTCTGATTATCTGTAGATTAGTGGTGAGCTGACACGAAACGCTTGGAGAACCGAACATAGCAACGTGGTCCCTCACATCTTTCAATGCGGTTTTTTTTTATTTCAGAATGCTATAAAACACTAATTAGATCATTACAGGTTTCGACAAGATTTGTGTTACTATGCGCACTTGGCATAACCTCAGTAAGTGGATGTTGACTAGCTCATAAATTCTAATCAGCGACCTGACAGGGTTTACAGGCCATTTGTCTGAATCTGGGTTCTGGGTTCTGTCAGGGCATCTGGGTTTATCTGAAAACGTTGATGCCATTATGCCACGCTACTTAACCATTCTTAGATATTACAATAATCGAAGCTTGCAAAAATCAATCTGAATTAAGACCTCCAATACATTTAGTGTATTGAACCACTGACTCCTTCAGGACATTTAATATTGCAGTTCAAAGCAAACGCTACTTCTAAATGCCTCAAACAACACATTGGCGTAAGCGCCATCAACACAACATGAGTCGAACAAGTTGCGTCAACAGTCAGGAAACCAAAGCTAAAACCCGTGACAGGTCACGAAGGGAAGTTCGCTTTCCGGGCAGCTTTGACGATACTCTTGTCTCCAGCTACACGCGAGAAGAGATGTCGCGAACGACGAGCAGTCGACGCGTCGATACTCCCAATGTTGAGGATGCTCTGGTACGACTCCAGTGGATCCACCACCGGGAGTGCCTCGTCGGAATCCCAGATCGCGGCACATGGCCGTCGCATCCTGTTCGTTCCAGTCGATGTCACACGTAAACACCCACGTCCTGCCACCGTTCCTCGTGAACTGGACGAAGCCGTTGTTGCAGGCGCTGCCTCCGTACAAACGGAACCTGTGACTTCCTAGTCTGGAAGTGTTGCAGATCCGCGCGGCACAAGTCCCGTCCACACAGCTCAGTCCAGGATGTGTCGTGGTGCAGTCAGTCTCACAGGAGCAGGATTCGCCTTCCGCGACGCCGGGACGACATTCGGTATTGTTGAAGTTCCAGAAGGACGTTGGACATGTGCATGTGCCTTCTGAGCAGACTGACGACTCGGCGTTCACCTGGCAATCCGAATCTCTCTGACACGGCTCTGAAAGTCTTGGATACGGGCGACACTCTCTGTTGTCGAAGTTCAACAGGTTTGATGGACAGACACAGACATTGTCCGTGCAGACGGCTTCTTCCGTATGAACTCGACAGTTTGCGTCGGTCATGCACTGCTCAGAGAGCTGCGGGTACGGTCGACACTCTGTGTTATTGAAGTTGAAGAGGTCAGGTGAGCATGCGCACACGCCCTTCGAGCAGAGAGTATGCTCGGTTCCACCTTCACAATCACTGTCGCTTCTGCATGACTCAGATAGCTTCGGGTGCGGTCTACAGAAGCCTCCGGCTACCTCTTGATAGCCAGCGCGACACTGGCATTGGCCGAAACCACTGCACACAGTATCAGATCTGAGTCTGCTGCAGTCGTCATCACCACGGCATGCTTCACCCAGGACCTGACCAGGGAACTCGCCAGGTAAGACATTCGTGGAGGGTGTAGACATGCTGCCGATGCTAGACTGTGATCCAGTAGGTGACTGATGAGTTGCACGCGTGCTTGAAGAGGTATCTAGAACCTGGATTTCGGAGAGTAGATGCAGCATTTGTTGAAGGGCGTCTTGACTTCTTGAGAGGGCGGAAATAGAATGATCAAAGACATCCTGTCTGTTAGAAATAGACGACAGTTTGTCATGTGCAGCCTTCTGCCTTGTGGAAACTGCCGAAAGGGATTTCAGGGTTTCATCTTGCTTGCGGGACAGCGACGAAAAGTTCGCTTGGGCCTTGCCTTGCCAGGCGAACATCATTGAGATCGACTGCTTGAAATCTTCCTGCTTTTCTTCAACGCCTGCCAGTGTCTCTTGTAAAGTGTCCTGTTTGTTCGAAACCAATGAAGTGGCTCTTTCGATGGAGCCGATTTTCTCTGCCAGGTCATGTCTTATTTCTGCAGTGCTGTCCTGGCCGTTTAGCAGCGACCTCACAGCCTGTTCCAGGGTAGCCAGCCTTGCGGCGACTTCGGTCGAGCATCCACTACCTTCCACTGGCACCGCGACGGCTTGAGCTGGGCCTTCGAAGATCCTTTTCAGTCCATCCAGGCGACGAGACATCGAGTCCAGCTTAGTTGACAGTTCAGACGTTACCTCGCGCACGTTGGTTTGGATCAGTGTCTCAAGGTGAGCCACCACGCGACCCATTACAGCTTCTTCAGGCACAGTCTGACCAGCGAGAACGGTTGCCAGTGATAGCGACGGAGATGGGCTGGCCGACACTACACTGATGAAGAGAGCACAAAGTGACACGGATACCGCCATGGTGATCCGGCGGAGCCACACATCAGCCGCGGTGGCGTTCAGGACAGCACTGATCTTTGCGAGAGGAACATGCTCCTGATAACCATGTCCCGAGTTCCGGGGGCAGGATGCGGTCGGTGGTTCGGACTGGCCAGCCGGAAGGTGGTAGCTACAATGAGGTGGAAATCTGACAGGATGTCCTCTGGCATTTACGGGTCCAGATTGCAAAGTTGGAAATTTCGACTGTCTTGCGATGGATATTCTTGCGGATGTCTTGGGTTTAAACTGCGAATATTACTCCGTACAGTGCATACCTTCTGCGCAATATTTCGTATTTATCTGACGGCTATAGGCGCATTTCAAACGATTTGTTTGGGCTTAATTTGAAAGTGTCAGTGTTTTGACGAATTTGCCAATGCCTAGCGTTTCAACGTTATAACGTTAACAAAACTCTGTCGCTTTGCCATGCATTAATGAGTACAGTGTGCACATGTATCAAGAACTAAAATCATTACACAGCGTGCATCACAAACAATAACATATTTTTGTAAGCTCGAAAAATATCCTGATGAACAGCGGAATGGGGAAACATAACTATAAAGGCACGTATAACATTTCAGAAACTCCAGTGTATGCAACATAGGTATGCCATCTACTAGTCGAAATTGCAATTAACTTTTCAGCATCATTGATGTTCCCAGGCAGCCGTATCTTGTTTTCGTGCATCCGTTTCTGCAGGTATTAGGTACACATTCGGGCGGCAAATTAAGTGACGGTTTTACGCCGGCTGTTTGCGTGTAGTGCGGTGTTGCGCTAGTGAAATAAATTAGCCTGTCCGACCTACCGCCCTGCAGGGAAATATAGAAAACGTGTTACGTCCAGACCTTACACAAACAACAGCAGTCCGAGCGGAATTTCATTTCCGGGTACGGTGCGAGTGGCTGCGCCGGTGACTGTTGGGCGGTCGGCGGAGCGGACTCGAGGGAGGCTGGGTGAGGCAGAAATCTCTGATAGAGCGACAGCGGACTTCTCGTCACAGTTGTCCTGCTGGTTAGTAGGCTGTGGGCTTTCGATGCAGATTCTTTGATGACGATCGCAGTTCAATATTGAGAGATAATCAGACTGGCCAGCCCTAGAGTTTGATGCAACCATCCATCATATTTCTGATCAAAAATGTTTTGCTTACTGTAAATAAAGAATGCCAAATAAAAGTAACCAACACACTTATTGAAGCCTTAAACTCATGTTGACGATGAATATTTTTAGCTTAGGTAACTGAAATGCATTGTTAGGTTTTATCTAGACCTGCAATGTTTCTCATGTTTACATCACTAAGCTTTGCGATCGCATTACACGTTTATCTGATGCTGCTTTCTATTCAAAATGATAATGTTGCGAAAACGGCTGTGAGGCACATTCCTTCTCCGCGAGCACCGGAAGGTCACGTCACCTTAGCGCCACAGGTAGCATAGGGATGACAAACATCAAGGTCGGAAGGCTGGCCTCTGTTGTATTGTGTTCAGAAAAGCACGAGGCTTTTACTCGTATATCTGTTTGTCTTCGTTATAGCGATTAGGCTGGTGTCCGTTAGGCTAACTCAAATGCTACTTGTTGCTTTTGCATACGAAATTTCACGCTTTTATTTAGACTAAACCGTTTCGTGATCTTCCTTCCGCTTTGTCATGCTCACAATTTCCGATCGTACTATCATGTATTACTTGTAGGTAGAAAATAAGAACAATACATAACGTACGTAGAGCACAGTCGACTTCATGGTCAGTATTAGAGTGGCTTATTTTCCCTCATCCCGCAACTCTGTGCGGTGAATATCTACAAGTTGCAAAACGCGAAGTTCGGGGTCAATTATGCACTAATAACTGACCTCCCGGTTCAGGCAGGTCAGTGGCCGGTAGCCGTCACGTGCCCCCCCCCCCCCCCCGGTTGGGTCTCGGTCGGCGTGACTTCAAAGGCCGCGTCCTTCACGGCTGCCGGCCGGCTTCCGGTGGCTGGTGGTCCGAGTGTGACTCCGCCGGAACTGGCACCCGCCCCTCCGGTCACCGGCACTGGGCGGGCCAGCGTGTACCGGTCACGGCCGGTCAGCACGGCACGATCGGTCCGGCCCTGGCGACCCGGCGAGATTGGGCCGGCGCACACGGTACCGAAAAGGCTCTGAGATGTGTGGGAAATACGGTTTCCAAGAGCCTAAGGTTCCCAAAGGAGATGGTCTTGGAGATTACGCTCATGTCTCCACTGCTACCGCGAATATGTGCTTATGGCATAGGTGACTGAAGCGTCACTGTATGTGCATCAGAGTTCACTGTATAGGAATTACATATGAATAATAGAACGGCTATTGCATTCTAAATCTTGAATATCATGGTGTAAGAACTACTGGTGTGTTTAGGTAATAACCCATTTTCCATGGATGTATGCCTTTATATTTACGTCAGCTATCAACCTTCTTGGACTTTTCGATTGTTGTTCTCATCTGTGTCACTGTCTTCTGCTGGAGGAGACCGCCAACTAAACCGTTAGGCAGTTCGACTATCCTGTGCGTGTCCTGCGTGCAAGCTGCACGGCAAGTTTCTCCCGATTTTCGATCAGTGATCCCTCTCCGCCCCCGCGTGCACAGCGATATAGTGCACAGCTCGTGCACTAATTGCTCGGTCACACTCCAATTCCAGAAAAACCGGCTCCAGATCCGGTGAATAATTCGCGACACGACCCTCGGCTGAGGGCGAACATCGGGGCGCCGTCGGAGAAGAAGAAAAATGCAGGTCGGCCGGGCGTGTTCGGACGTTCTGCTCTCGTTGCTCAATCCTTGGAGACTGGTCGACATCTGTTGGTCGTGAGAAAGAGATCAGGAGACGCGCTGACGACTCTCTGCACTCAGAGCAGCGACCAATGTGACTCAGTAGTTGATCTTGAGCAACAGCGAGAAGGGCATCAGGAATAGAAACAATGGGGATGATGGTTTCGTCATCTGGTCTAGATCTTTGGCCGGTGATCTCTGTCCACAGAACACATCTGAGAACTTAGGATCTTTACCTATGATCTTATGTTTCTCCTTGAAATGCCATTTTGCAAGTAATTGAATCCTAGGTATCTTAGGGAGGAAAAAAGCTGTACGATTTCTGGTCTAATTTCGCCCTATGTATGAGCTCGCAAGACTCACCCTCTCACACAGTACCTAAGCATTATGTACTCTTCAATGTGATCCTTCGAAATGTTGATAATGGTGTCAGCAAGAATATGATAGATGTCATGCAATTAGTTCAAATTATTTTAACCCGCGCCGTGCTGGTGGCCTGAACTTTCCGCCGAGTGCTGGGGGGGGGGGGGGGCGTTTTCACGCCCCCCCATCTAACTCGGCTCCTGGGCCACGTAGCGACACGCGGTAAGCGGCAATCGAAAGAGCGTCAAAAATAAGGACGAAAACACTTCGGTCATTTTTTGGGTCAGGTCAAAGGTCAGGTCACCAGAGGTCACCAAAGGTAAAATGTTGACTATTTCAACATTTTGGAAACTGCCAACGGCTATCTCGGGAACCGATAGAGCTACAGCGCCGCGGAAAAGCGCATTCGATAGCCCTTTTACAGACCTTTCTGAGTAATGTTCTCAGATTTGACCTCAGGTCAACGGTTTAGCCTCCAGAGGGCAAAAACTCCAAAAATAGCCGTTTTTACGAAAAACGTTTTTTCGTCAATAACTTTTGACTCATAAGCGCCATGACATTACTTTTGCCAGCATCGTGTTCCTCTCGTCGAGACGCGTCGAATGAACTATTCGTTGACCTTGAAAGGTCATTTTGAAAATTTGACCTCAGGTCAAGGTCATGACCCCTGACCGAAAAAGGTCATGTTGCATATCAGTCGATCCGTATCGTCGAGCTGAACACATCTGACGTGTTTTCACCGCTCTAGCACGTCTCTATCAAAAGTTATAGCCAAAAAACTGCTGGCGACCGTTCATGACCTGAGATGACCTCAGGGGCACACAGAGGGGTCACAGGTGCATTTTTCCTATTCAGTGTGTCATGTTTACCTATGAACCGATGTTTGAGAGCGTTTTGAACGATATTCGTCCAAAAGAGGCGCATTTCAATTTTCTCCCATTGACTTATAATGGAGAGGTCGCAAAATTGACCTGACCTTAGGTCACAGATATCAAAAATCCGAGATATACATTTTATACATACTGTTACTCATATCAATCGCTGAAAGTTTTAAAGTGATCGTTCAGTCGGTGTAGCTATAGCGAGCCTTTGAACTTTTTCTGAGGTAAGGTCACTTGACGTGACCTGGTGACCTGACCTTGAACGGCCTAGGTCTGAAATTTTCACAACATGTGCGGAAATGATGTAGGAACACGTGTACCAAAAACGGCGGCGCTGCGCGCCGCCGTTTTTGAGATATTTGCGAAAAACCTGAGGGGGGGGGCGTAAAAACGCCCCCCCCAGCACGGCGCGGGTTAATGCTTTTTGTGATATCCACACAACATGCACTCTCAAGGGAACAATTTTCACGGAACTTGAGAAACGTGACGTAAATGTTTAACTGTCTAACTATGTACTACAGCCGCACGGAGATCAAGGTCACATGAGTCTAAACACTCACGGAAAATGTCATATCAATCTGGCTAAAACACGTTAGAGGGAGATTTGGAGGTAAGTCGTATCAGATAGAGCCGGGACGTAGAAATAGTATGTTGTGCATTACCTCAGTTTCAGTGCAGCCATCGCGTCGTGCCTTGTACAGCCCTTACACCACTTGAAATTCAGTTTGGCCGCGACATGACTGGCAACGCTGCGCGTCTAACTCTGGCACTTCTCGGCGCACGTCTTTTGCATCAACAAGAAACAATATCTGGGAAACCTGGGGAAAAGGCACATCGGATGTAACTAAGAGGTACATTGTTTGAAATTCAGAATTTCAACGCACTACAAGAAGTCACTTATTGAAGTAACTAATAACTATCTCGTTATTTCATTCACATCGGTACTCCATTTACAAACCTCCTGTTACGTATCACCACCATGAGCTCCACCATAGAATGGTTCCATGCCGGCACCATCCTTGTTACCTCAGGCGCGCATAGTTGGGAGCGGGCAGTGTCCGACCCTGTGGCTGACGTCGGTGACCTGGTGGCTGGCGCCGGTCACCGCCGGGGCGTCACCCTTCTCCTTCCAAACAACCCTTCGGTAAACAATGATTACGCACAATGTGGCGCTGAACCCGACGGCTGAGCGTTTGGTGCGCACCTCACCGCCGACCTCGGTCGACGACCACCGACTCCAAGACGGGCCGAGCTGCAGCACTTGGACGCAGCCAGCAGGCGAACGGGATGGCCTTGGCAGTGCACGCAGCCGGACGTAAAAACAGGTGACATCGCCGAGACGGCAAATTTACAAGTTTGCCGGAGAAGGTCACACTCGTGCGGCGATCAAGATGAGACCGCCGGCCGGGAAGGCCGGTAAACAAGAAGAGAGAAGTGCGCAGCCCCGCTGCGCAGGTCGTTCTGCTCTTTAAAGGGCACGGATGCGACAACAAATGGTCAAATGAAGCAGCAGTTGAGTGTGTGTGGTGGCAGCGCTGTGATAGCGTCGGGTCGTTACGGGTTCAAGCATTTACGGCTGAAAGATGAGAGGGTATCGGGGATGACCTTGAGAGATGCTGTTATGTTTATTAGTTTTGGTGCAAGATGATGAATAGTAGTAAATGCCAAGAAGTGCGTATCAGTTACTGAGCGAGTGCATTACAAACGGTTGTAGCATCAAGCAAATCCAATTTTGCCCTTGTAATGAATCTCAGGTTTGGTTTTATAAGGTTACAGACTGCACTCATTCTCATCTGTTGACGGTCGTCAACTAAGTGCATACGGACTAGGAGCCATTCGTTTTGAAGATGCGCTGTTTTCTGTTGTTTGGCGTCTTCATGGAACCATCAACCAAATACGCAAACCATGAAATATCCTGTTGATGCACATTTAGCACAAGACATGCACGCACTCATGCGCACTTCCCAACTTGAACTCCCATAACTCCCTGTACCCGGGACACACCCATCCACCACAGACCAGAGTACCGGTCGGAGCAGTTGCAGCAGCAGCACCACTCCTAACTGCGTGCACTGACCTGCGTGGGAACGGCAGCACGGCGCCGTACCAGGCCGTACCAGTCCCGGCGCGCGCGAGACGCGTGTGTCCCGCTGCACAGCGCGGCGCGGCGTGCACGACACTGCACGACACAGTGCACAGAGAGTGCACTCGTGCCCGGTGCACTGTGCAGTATGCGCCTGCACTTTGGAGGATGTGCCGACCGGCGATTAGAGAGCAGCGGACGCTCGGGTGGCCCATGTCAGTCGTGCCGCAGCTGAGCGAAAACTCGTTGAGGGAATGAGTAGAGTGCTCGAGCAAAGGTCCCTACGAGGTCTGTAATGAGTCAGATGTGTTAGGTAAAACGTCTTGCTAGGTTGTGGAGTGAAGACCATGTCAGCAGTAGACGACTCAAGGAGACTAAAAGGAAAAGGAAATATGTATGTAGAGTTCGGTAAAGTAGCGTTCGATCATATCATAACAGTTACAAATACACACTAGCGGTCATAGCAAACCGGAAGAGCACACTGCCGCATTTCCACACGAGGCCGGCTCCGAGTCGTGCTGACTCCGAGAAGACACGGTTACTGCCCCTGCGACTCATTCGTCACCGTCTAGGCTCACGGGAAGTGTCCCAAACAGCGAGAAGGACCTGTGAGAGCGCGCATTCTAGGTGAGAGAAAAAGCAACGGAGCAGAGGGTGACGCAAAGTATATGTACCTAGACGAGAGCAAAGGCACCAGAGGCGAGTGGCAGATAAATATGTTGTACACTACACTTACGGCGTATGGGATCTTGTCAAAGTTTATAGCCTCTTGCTATCCAAACTGGACTGTGATGGGCAAAGACGCCAGCCTGTGGAACGCGTGGTGGCCTACGTTTCGGTTGAGGACGACAAAATTTTATTTGTGTGACGATTTCACTCATTTTTTTCTGTTATGAACGGCGGATGAAACCAGCCGAATGTAGAAAACACCGGTCGCACGAAACTGCTTTCTCACCGGGCGAAGCAGCTCGGTGCTATTTCGGGCGCAGGCTTGATACACGACTCGGAACCTACCCACGTGCAGAATACAAATGTCACTTCATAAATTGCCCGGTTGGGCCGGCTGGTCGCAGCTCCTGGGGCGATTCATTGCGGCGTTACTGACGGAAGATAACTATCAGCGTCGAGCCGAGCTGGCTAAGTACGTTCAGCCAACCGCAGACCTGCGGTCGCTCGGCTTTATTTTGTTCTGATTTGGGTGTGATCGCGGCGACCACTTACCGCACACCGCGGTCGGATCAGGTTTCTAAGAATGGAACAGTACTCGGCAGGGCTATCGTCGATCTCCCTGGCCCGCAACGGTGATAATGTGCACAGATAAAGAAATCCCCGATTTGTGTGGTAAAAAGAGTCACGGCTGAACCAACACGCTGTCATTGACGTTGCGATTATATTGTAATTAGTCCTGACCTTGAGGGGCTGTCAGTTTTGTAAAAATGAGTTGTCGGAAAGGATTACCAGTGGAACAATCTGATGCATTCATTATTCAAGCAATATGGCCTTGGTGTTTTATATATGACACAATTGGGGCTTTTCAACATACTTATAGTTGACAACATCACACAAAATAGGTAGATAAAGGCAAATATGAATACCTTCATGTCAATGTCACTCATCATAATTGTTTTTAATATGTAAAATTGATATAGAATAAACACATTTTACATTATGTCAAAAGTTGTCTCCATAAGATACAAAAGTCCAGATCAATCAATCACACTGATCGAAAAGTGATAATTTGACATAGTTATGCCAATGCGCCACTAACCTAATTATCATTCATCACCCAGCACGAAACATTATTAAGTGCATTACCAAACACTTTGGCAGTTGCTGGATTGCAACAAGCACCCCCTCCAACCCTCCCCCAAACTTCCCCTGGCTGCGGTTAGCGTGTCACGTGCAGGACACGAGCAGAAAAATCCACGGATTACTGACACTTTTGTCACTCGCCCAGTCGTCCGCAAATCGTGATAGTGTCGGTAGCACGCGCCGAAAAACGCCCAAAAACGGCAACCGCGGGCGGTTGAGGAGTCAGGCGATCGGTGATCAGCCGGCACGAACCTGACAACCCCGACACGCCGCGGAAAACTACACCGTCTGGTGACGTCACTGGATAAAATTACAGCGTTTGATGGTGTCATTGAAAAACCAGACACTAGCTGTCATCTCATCACATAAGAGAAAGGGGTTAGTTCTGGGGATATACTAAAACAAAAGGTATTGATGGACGCCATTGTTTGATGGCAGTGTATTTTTTTTTCTAGAATTGATCTTTTGCTGGTTGCTTTCACTCATTCAACTACTAACAATAACTTACAGCTTTCTAAGCATTTACTCTAATAGCATGGGCCATCAATCAGTAAGCTGTAAAATCATAATAACATCTTTCTGTTTGGAATCATTTCTTTGGACTTTGATGTTTGTTTTCGACAGTTGCCACCAATGAGGGCAGGCTGTTGGGTCATCCTTACTGAACGTCCTCCCATTCACAGGTCGGATGTCACCCACCAGGCTATTGGGACTGTGCGGGATCCAGACGCCCCAGACCCCACCATCTCGTGATGCCGAGCCAGCAATCAGTCACCCTCCGTCGGGGAGGTCGAGGGCGGGGCGTCGCCGAGAGGTGAACTCCCTTCTTGTGAGGTGTGCTCTCCCCACCCGGCCGCCGAGCGAGGGAGGGCTGCATTAGCCGACATAACACAGCGGTATTAGCCGGGTGGCCCGCAAAAACGTCACGAAAAAGTGACTCATAGTGGTCATTCACCTCGGTTGAGACGGAAGTTTGAGAGGGAGAGTCAGCGAGATCGAGCGAGAAGTTGTGGCTCAAATCGGGGAGACGCCCCTGTGGGTGGGACAGCGGCAAATTATGAGCTGATACTGGTGCTTTACTCGTTATGGCTCAATGCTGGCGATGTGCATTGCAATATGTTACTTGCTTGCAAAAGTCAGTGCATCTCAAAGACTGATCATTTTATGGAATAAATGTCAAATGACCAATAAGTCTCTATACCCAATATCATACATAGGTTTAGTTAATTCTTTTTTGAAGGCAGGAGTATCATACACGCGGTTATTCAATTTATATTGCATATTGAACGTGTCCATATCGCTTGCTTCGTCGATACGGTTGATAGACGAACTATGATGCCTGCTGTGTCTGTATCAGATAACGTCAGAAGCGACGATAACAGCCATCGTTCTCTTGCAGAGGAGAAAAGCTCAGCCGCGTCCCGACCCGGCGGGATGGCCTCAGCGGCCGTCACCCCAGCGGCGACCGGACCAGCTCTGGAGACCGAGCGAAGACGTCACTGACCCGTGCCCTGCACAGCTGACCCTGTCAGAGCGCTGCACCCGGGCCGGCTGAGGTCATTACCAGCCCTTCGACAGCGATTAATCTTACGGTCGCTGCACCTGTGAATAACGCCCATAGCCTGCTCCGAAGAAATAGCTCGGTCGATGGCCAGTGCGTCTATCCGGTTTGCGTTCTTGTCTCGGCGGGCCATACCTACCGTAGGGATGAGGGGAAGGTAGGTATGTTGCAAGAACAAGTTGGACGATTTTGTGGTGAAAAGCGTTAATGAGATTTTATAGTGACTTCAAAAGGTTGTTATGGTTAGTATAAGAATGCATTAATAGCACATGGACACAATCACCTACATTTAGCATTGATTTTTGCAGCTGCCCACTTGGCACTTATGCCTTAGCTGCGTTCCTAATGAAGTTACGGTCTACCTGCATTCTATGCCAGTCAACGTAGGCAGTCTATTACGCCCTACAACGTTAACAAATGGCCATCTTGTAATCCACCTGAACGCGGCACAGTATCATTTTCGTCCACGCTCGAGAGCTTTGCTTACGCAGCGTAGTGTGCGTTGGCCTGAGTGTGCGCGTGACGCTGAACGCACACGGCACCAGCCATTGCCGCTGCCCTGGGAGCGCCATTAGTCGCCGTTAAATCGGAGCCAGCCGCTTTGACGAGCCATATAATTAGACTGGGGAGCTCCCAGGAGAGCGTTCGGGAAGATTCATGTGAGCGTCGCCTCCCCAGATGTGATCCGGTGGGCTAATTGCGTGTCGATGGGCGCCGGGCCGCGCTGAGGCTCGTGCGGACGTCAGGACGATGACCTGGGGTCGCAAGGGTCATACAGGTCAAGAGCGGCAGTCGAGAATGCAGTTGGGTCCCGATATTGCACTTATCACTTCTGATAACGCTGACGCCTGTCCTTATGATAAGGTCAAGCTTAGTGGTTGGGATATTTTTTTCTAATGAGTGATGAGACGTTCAGGGCGAGGCAAGTAGCGCTGAGCGGTATTTTGAGGTCCTCTTCCTGGTTGAGGTACAACATAAGATACCGAATTTTAGCTTATGGGTATAGTTAGATGCTGTATTACATCACAAACCAATTAAATCCACTCTGCCAAGGAAAAAAGCATCATCTGATGCATGAAGTCATTAGCGGCTCCTTTGCGCTCCTTTGCTGTCTTTCGTTCCAGTAATCGGTTAAGTTACCTATATCATGAGTCTCCTATTATATCAATTATCATCATATTTCTGCATGTTGCATGCATCGTCTCATCCAACATCTGTGTAACACATGGCAACAGCTGTCTGCTGACGCTAAGACATTGAATAATAGATCACATGACGTTATCCGCGCGACGGATTTCCATATCACACTCACTGTTCACACTTCGCTCCCTGTTAGCCAGAAGTCGCCTGACGTGCATATTGATCAGTGTTTTACGGCTGGAACGGGCAGCGAACCAAGCTTGCGGCGCATACAGAATCCCACCAGAGGATCGGCCTCGCCTCGCCGATAAGCCTTTTACTCGGGGCCGCGAGCCAAACGTGGCGAGCATGTGGCCCCCAGCGGCCCTTAGATCTCTGTCACGCTCATCGAGCCAAGGCGTGGGAGTGGCTGATGACATTTGTTTCGCAGAAGTGGCATATGCCTACAGGGTGTGCCCCAGGAGTGCCCAGAGATGCTCCTTTAGAGGGTTATCCAAGGGTAGGGATCCGCATTCTACGGCGAAAAATTCGGGATATAAGATAGCGCAGTGATGCCGCTAAGGGCACAGTTGCTGGAAAGTTTATGCTGATGGGGACTGCAGCGATCAAATAAGCAGATATCGTAACTATCTTACAAGAGGATAAATTCATTGGGTTCTGCTGTAATTTATAATTGATGCTTACCTTACACCATCCCTGGAAAGTCAACGGCTGCTGAAACTATCGGTGACTGCAGTGGCACGGATTCGGATGGGGACAATCCTCTCAGCTTGCATGATCTTCAAAGAATTTTCAGTAGGCTAGTCTGGGAACCAGATGCATTGTGCAGCGTTCATCGTTGTCCGGAGCAACGTGGGAGGCATTAAAATGCAAAAGCTGCATTCAGCTATAATAACACCCGGGAAGCTGCTTTGAACGCTTCAGAAATACCTGGAAAGCTCTGGGTCGCTCAATGTCAACACTCTTACCACCTGTCGGTGCCACCGGGTCCGCATCACAGAGCTTCAGCTCAAAGCTCGTAGCCCCGCAGAATCATTCCGGACCTTATTCTTTCCAAACCCGTGAAGGACGCCAAGCCGGACTTGCGGTCAGCGTGCGTGACACGGCAACTCTTTACCCAGCCACCCTGGCCAGGTTATGGGAGCAGAGTGACGTAAGGCTCACACCACGTTCGCTGACGGGCCGCGCTTCCGGGCAGCCAGCATCCTGCATCATTGAACGACCTTGCATTGTTCGCTCACAAGAGATGCAGAGCCATGCATCGGTGTGTCGAATGGTCCGTCAGAAGCTGGAGAAGTGTCGTTAGCTGAAGCGCACACAAGTTGATGCTGGAGGAACCGGAATCACTAGAAGTGGAGTTAGAGGCACTCCGGTCTGATAAGTCTTACTCCCATCAATATGCACGTGCCATCTGACAGTGTAAGGGGAGGGGACGGGGACAGACAGGGGGGCCGTAAGGCGTGGGTGTGACTGACTTCATCTTAGAGGACTGGCCACTCTGGCCAGCGATGACGCATTTTAGCTGCAGACCATTGGACGTGCTGTGTCATTACGTCCGAAGACGCTGAACACTTGAGCTGCCTCAAATATACATGTTAGTGTCGTAACTGTCAGAGCAAAGTCCAATTCAAAACAACAGGGGTCTACGAGGGGTGCATAACTAAATGCGCCAAGAGCACCTTGCGCGATTCTGTTTCACTTCGAGTGGCTGAGAGCTTCTGAATGATCTGGCAAGAGCGCGCACTTTATGTCTAAACGATATCTAAAAGCCCTTGCTACTGCAGTTTGACGGATTGAATTACGCATTGACGATGCAAGAGCTCGTTCAGTGTTCAATACATTGCTTGCATAACAACGCTCGAGATCAACATTTGCAAAGTGATTGAAAACGAACACTACACCGGGCGTCTCGCTTCATCGAGTTTCACCGTCACACTTGAGCGGCATGGCGCCAGATAAGGCAATGAACATCTGATTCACTGGCGAATGATGCCCTGCTTTGCTCCATAAATCCTCGCCGCTTAATAAAATCCTTGGGTGCCGAGTGATCCGACGTCGTTTTCACTCCGATAAACTGCTTGGCCAAGGTAATCCCTCGTTCATGAATCGGCCGCGCCGCTCGCTATCGATTAGACGATCGATGATGGCGACAGAGATTCAACGTCAGCAGTCACGGAAATATCACCATGACGTTAACTGTCGGCAAGTCGCGACGCTGATCGCCCCACGACCTTCACAAACTGGTCGGGCCGCGGTCAAAAATACCGTGATTCATGTCGGCGTAAATCTGAGGACTTCTTCAGCGTCGCGTCCAGTTGCCGCTGAAGTTTCAGAGAGCCTGTCACACCAGAGTTGACGTATGTCACGGATATGTGCGAGAAGCGCTGCGAGCGTTACCATTTTCAGCCGTGCACACTGCCAAGATGGGCCCTAGTCTGCATACAAATGGGCTCATTTCATTCCATTGCCTCAAGGGAATAAGGGAGCCAGAGCGTCAGCATGCAAATCAGACAGGATACTGCCCATTTGGTGACTTGATATCGGCATACATAACACTATGTGAACATGGACAATGTGCATGGCGTTGTCGAAGGCCTGCTGGTGCCACCTTATTTGTTATTGAATTGATATGTATTACATAATATTGTTAATCATTGCATGTATGTTTTTTTTTGTAATTTATGCATCTTATGTTGTCTACGTATCATGATACCTATATTATGCACACAGAAAAATATTAACACCGTTAGCGGTGTAATTGCACAGTACATATCTGAGCACTTGAGGAAAGTTAATTTAGTCCCTTCCCCGCTTAAATTACTCGCGCTTCTAAATGAACACCAGGAAGAAGGTAATAGAACACTGTTAGGAGGGTTGGGTGTTTTGCTACATGTAGTAAAACACCCAACCCTCCTAACAGTGTTCTATTACCTTCTTCCTGGTGTTCATTGAGAAGCGCGAGTAATTTAAGCGGGGAAGGGACTAAATTAACTTTCCTCAAGTGCTCAGATATGTACTGTGCAATTACACCGCTAACGGTGTCAATATTTTTCTGTGTGTGGCCTCACGTGAAAATAAGTATCTGGGAGGAATCATCTGATGAATTACCTAACAATGCCAGCATTATGAGCGATAGAAAACTAAAATATCTTTTAGTGAGTGCTATTCATTGATTCTAAGAGGAATGTTGGTTTCTCACTACATTACAACGATAACTTCGGCGTGATATACATGTTGCATGCTGAATAGCTCTTCTTTCAAGTCCAGTAAAAGCTTCATTTTATATAAGACTGAGCTGGAGCTTAGTGATGCCTTCCATGCGCGGTATAAGTTTAGGGCACATCAAAGTACCTATAACTCCTGCATTGGACTAGATCACAGTACTCGAGCATCTGCAAGGCGTCATATTTCGCGTGCCAGGTGGCGAACGAGCCTAGTACCTGGAAGGTCGCGAGTTCAAATCCCGACGGAGGCCGGCGGCGATGTCCGTCCCCTTTTCGTCGAAACCGACCATCTTAACCTTGAGCAGATGGCAACTGAGGAGATGCAGCTGTTTGAAGTTCGTCTAACGCTGAAGACGGAAAGGAACGGGTTGAAGAATGTCCGCAAAGTCGTACGCTTTTCCTCTTTTCAGTCCACTCCCTGCATAATTCAATGTCAGGGGGCATCGGGGTGGCTCGTCGTTTGATCAACAGAAGTCGCAGTATAGAAGATGCAAAAGTTCAAGGTTACGAGACAGGCGCCAGCGGATGACGTCATTACACAAGTTGAGCCATCGCCACATCCTGAAATGCATTCGACTTCGACGAAACGTAGCTGCATGAGGTCAAGGCAGGCAGACATGCACAGACGACACACACACACACACACACACACGTACTGGGAAGACGACTATAGCTTCGACAGTTCGCCGGCTTCGTGGCGCCGTAGTGTCGCCGGTCGGGCTGGTCCGACAATACTTTGAATGCCTCGCCGATACGATAATGGTGGGCTGTCGTGCATGCTCACCATCGGCGATCTGCGGTCTCGACCGATGGTCACGGATGATATCCGGGGTGAGCCGCCTGTCACTGGGTCCGCAAACGACGATTAAAGGGACTATCCCACCTTCTAAAATGTTGTTAAAACCAGTTAAATTGTGCCCGACTTTATAGATTGGATGACCAGGAACACGGTTCTGGCATTTAATTTTTCATTAAACATCTTAGGCTTCCCATATTCCAAACACAAACTTTCAAATATGTGACGTCACAGCCCAAAAGTACCTCCTTCCCCAGGCCACATTACTGTCATAAAGCTGATTCTTTTTACTCTGTAGGCACCACAACAAAGTTCAGACCAAGTTTTAAGCGATTTTTCAACGAACAAACCCATTTAAATCAGAATGACTAAGCGAGGTGACGTCACACTAACGGTCGCTCCATGTTGAAGATAGGGCCTTGTACAAGGCCCATTTTCAAATGAAGGGAACGAATTTCTTCAACACCAAGAGGCCACGGGGGTTGCAACCTAGATAGATAGTGGTTTCTGAACCTCGCCGCAAACTTGGCTATCTCAACTCAAACCCCATGTTAAAGGTGGGATAGTCCCTTTAATGAGGCACCCGAGAAAGGGGACGCCACTGCCTCAATTGATGTGAGCAATAGGGTATTCTAACACTTGGAAATGTCGGTTATATAAAAGCACATTGGAATCTCTGCAGGCTGCATCCTAATAAAAAAAAACAACGGCAGTTGAAAAAAGATTGCTAAAAGCTGTTAATTTATTAGTAAATCGTTCTTACATGCATGATTCGATTGAAGTTTTTTTTTAGCTATTTGGGTTCAAACAGCATGAAATGTATCAGCACTCACCATGCTAAGATGACCTTTATTTTGTGAATTTCACATTCGGCAGCGCATTCAAAACAGGAATAAGCTGGGCTGGACTTTTGCTAAGCTGGCACCACGAAGGCTTTTTGCAATGGGCATAGCGGCCCTGATAAGAAGTGCACAGACCATATCGGACAAACATCTTCGCTGTCGAGTTCAGTGGGGAAGTTACTCCGGTTCAGAAAATCCAGACATGGTATACGGTGCAAGGAAGTTGTAAGCTGCACTCTCCGACTAAATAATAGAACGGGACAGTTGCTCGATCCAACTGGCAACAACCAACTCTTCACCAGAACCTCATAACATCTCCCCAGAAAGTAACATAGTGTAGGAGTTCCCTACAGCCGCGCACACCTGCTGCGCATGTGTCGGTGCGACATTGCTCATGTATACTCGTATATCCGCGCACACACGCTGCGCATGTCTCACGTTACTAGATAGACCGTCTAGCGCATGCGCGTAGTTTTAGTATACCGTCTAACGTCCGTGTGTGCTGTACATTAGTAAAATCTGAAATTTTGTAATGACACACTTCTCTACTCATCGACACGAGGTTTTGGAGGAAGACGGAAGACGAGGAAGCGAGGGCGACATGAAGAGCCCTGGTGGCTGACGAGTGCTCGGAACTGAACACGCTCCCCGATCACCACGATCGGTCGAAAGCCACCCGGCTGCACACCGCTCCTCCCGCAACCAGCTTCAGCTCGCCGGCACCCGAACCCGAGGCAGCAGGTCGGCTCACAGCCCTGCTAGCCACCATCGCGACCCTCATCGTCCGAGTACAGCAAATGGAGGCCACCCAGCGTCGACTCAAAGGCGCAGCATCGCAACTTGGCCGAAGCCAGCATCAACGACGCCATGAAAACCGCCCTCTAAAGCCAGCGCATCCGTCAACCTACGAGATCTGCTGGTACCACCAGCGCTTCGGTGCCAGAGCGCGTCGCTGCAAAGCGCCGTGCAGTTTCTCCCGCCGCAACAAAGGTCGACATCGCAGCCGTCAGACGCCTCGCCCGTCACGCCCTCCGACGCCGACGTACCCAGACAGCTCTGTCTGCTGGTACCACCAGCGTTTCGGCAACAAGGCCCGCCGCTGCGAGCCTCCGTGCAGCCGGTCGAAAGCATCTGCCGCAACACTTCTCTTCGTGCGGAACACGAAGACTGCCAAACAGCAACGGATCGACGCTGACGCTTCACTCAGCGCATCTCCTCGCGGCAACCTACCGAAGCGACCGACGCCGACGCCAGCTCCACCCAACAAGCAGCCGGTGGCCGCCAGCGCACCAACCAGCAACATCGACCACTGCGAGCCTGCGTCTCCGGAAGAGACGCCACACCTACCTGCGCAGCAGTCTCCTGCCTCTGCGACTCTGCCACCATCAGCTGCCCGGTCGGACGGCCTGGAGCTGATGCTGCCACAAGACACGTCGCCTGCAGAACAACCATCTCCAAGAGCAGCAGCACCGGGACCAGCTCCACCGCGATCTATCTTGCGCTCTCGCACCGATCGCGACGTTCGATCCCCACAGCGATCTCGACGCGTCACGTTCGCAACCCGTCTAGGGAGGGGGTAGTGTAGGAGTTCCCTACAGCCGCGCACACCTGCTGCGCATGTGTCGGTGCGACATTGCTCATGTATACTCGTATATCCGCGCACACACGCTGCGCATGTCTCACGTTACTAGATAGACCGTCTAGCGCATGCGCGTAGTTTTAGTATACCGTCTAACGTCCGTGTGTGCTGTACATTAGTAAAATCTGAAATTTGTAAATACACTTCTCTACTCATCAAACCAAGGCTTTGGAGGAAGACGGAAGACGAGGAAGCGAGGGCGATATGAAGAGCCCTGGTGGCTCACCGAGTGCTCGGAACGGAAGACGTTTCCCGATCACCACGATCGGATGACTGTAAACTGGGACGACCGTCTCCCACAGTTTACAATAGCGTCAACACAACCAGCCAGCACGACGCCACGGTCTCCTAAACACCGTGCGCTTGTAAATCATGTTCAAAATTCCAGCTTCCCAAGGGAATAGCTGTTCGAGCTGCAGCACACTTTCGTCAGAATATTTACGTCTCGGATAACGACGGTTCAAGGTTTGTCGCGCTGTCATCAGATTTTGTTCACGACCTTGTTCTCGTTGAACACGTTTGTTGACGTTCTGTGACGTCAAAGCAATCAATTCGCGACGAAAGTGTTTTGACTGCCGGGCTCGGTAGTCCAAACATTCGGTGGGTCTGCCTCGGGTCGCAGGGTTACCACGGCATCACAGGGGTCACTTTAGGCCACAGCGAAGCTTGATACTTATTAAGGTCAAGGGGGGTCAACGGGAGAGATGAGAGGGATCGGGGTAAATGAAATGAGCCAACACTTTGTGGAAACCGATATTCTGCTGGGTACTTTGACCGTTTTTTTCTTCTTCCAAATGTGTTTGTCCAGTCACCATGTCTGCTGATATTGCTATATAGTTAAAATAAGGAGTTTGTTTCTTTATGCCATTTCTGGCCATTTTTGAGTCGTTATATTCTGTGGGCTGCCATGCATACAATAACAGAAACCTAAGCTTATCTGGGTCAAACCAAGATCACAACACTGTTGCTTATAGATACATTTCAATTTTCAACACATTACATTTGGAATACTTAAGGGTGAATCTATTCCAACACGAGTCACTATCAATGTTTCGATAGCCCCAAAGGATCGCAAGCACCTCACTACCCCGTCTTGGCGGCAGAATACACAGGTCACTGGGTGTAAGTACCAGACCTGTGACCTCAGATGAAAGGGGCCGCTCGGGTCAAAGGTCGTCCGCAGGGGCAGACGGATGGACACCAGAGCGACTGCCGCTACAGATGTGATACGGTAGACGTGATTGTGTTTATGTGTTGGGAGACATATTGGCTGTCAAAAATGCAGACGAACATGTGGCATGAGCCGCTTTGAACTTGCGTTGCAACGGCGATTGAGCGATGGCTCGCCGTCTTGTGGAGTAGGTGATCGAACAACACTGTGTATATTTTCATTTGAGGAACAAGACAGTGTTTACTGTTTAGCTATCATAGCGAGAAATGCTTTCTTACACGATTACGAGTTGAAGAACGGGAATCGCTCAGTGTTCGCGACGTAAAAGGACACGGTTCCTTTCACAATAAAAGAAAGAAACCAATGGACTTGCACCGCTAACTTATTGTTGGTGTAGAAGACCAACGTGTCTCGATTGCTATTAAGTCTTAACTAAACCAACGTAATATCCTCAAGAATACATATGCAACGCATTTTATGCTCTATTATAAAAGTCAACCTACCAATTGCAAATGCCATGCGAATTTTCCTCTACCTCTCATGTCCAATATTCATATCCTTATCAAATTAGTCAGTTGGTTTTACCTCACGCATGCCTAGTTAATTAGTTATATTTAGCATAAGTTCGCCCCAGGTACTACCATCAGTCCAGCAAACACCCTACAGTTGCTTATGTAAATGGATTCACCCCGAAGCAGTTTCCCCGACAGTAATAATCGTTTGAAAACGCCCGGTCGTGCCAGCGGGGCACACGTCTTGTTCTGCCACCCAAACTATCACAGCGTATCAACTTCCCGACACCCTAACCGGAGCCCATAGCACTCCGCTAATTGCCCAGCCGTGACATGGTTCATGTCTGCAAATTTATTCGCGCATCAAGAGACCCCTATTAGCCGCCATAAACTGGAAATCATCGGCGCCCTAATTGGTTGGTGGACCACTGGCGCCGCTCACACGCCGGCAGCGTGGCTGAACGGGCGGCGGCCCGCTCCCCCGGGGCACGGCGGCGACTCCTGCGAGCAGCACCGCTCGTGACAGCTCGCAGCGCTGCTGAGCGAGGTGCTGAGGTGCTGGAGGAGGCACAGATGACGATGTGACTTGGTGGTGCGTACTGGTGCCACCACTGGGATGATGCTAGAGATGGTAGGCAAGCCATTGGCCAAGGAGCTGTTGGTGGGTTAGTGAAATGCTGATATGTGCTGCTGGGGCTGACGATTCTGTTAGTGATCGACTGACGCTGACTGACTTCATCGCAGTGATGTTTTTATATTTGTCCTCCCCGTGGCCTAGTGGATAAGGCGTCCGTCTCCTAACTCGGTGGCAGCGAGTTCGCGGCCGGGAAGCTCCACGTCGTTTGACCCGCGTTCCTATATTAAGCCAGCTGGCAACTGGCGAGAGAGGGCCACGCTAGACCCGGGAGGACCGTGCCGCCATCTACCTGCGGCACGTTAAAATTTCGATCCAAATTATCACCGGTGAACCGGGCGCGGGCAAGGTGGGGTGGTGGGTCCGTGGTGTCATTCGCAACAAGCTCTGCTTAGCGGGGCACCCGGGCCCATAGCCACCATTCGGACAAAATTTCTAAAAAAAAAAAATATATTGCAGTGGGTGTTCCTTTGTTTACAATACAGAGTTTACTCCGTGGAGGATGCTAGTGGTCACTGGTCATGTCATGATGGCACTGACTGACGCGATTCCGGCCGACCCATCACCGATTCGGACATCGCTATTACAGGCGTAGTTGATGTCGATGAAGAATATGATGAAGTTAACGATGCAGGTAACAGTGGGCCGTCACTGAGCCTAAGGAACAGCACTCCGTCTTGCATTGTAATCGCATCACTCCTTCACCAGACTTGTAATTGCTGTACTCGTAGATTTGAACTCATGCCTGTGATGACATCGGAAGGAGTTCAAATGAACGTCTGATACCCATGGAAACGCGAGTAGCACAGTATAGCATAGCTCATCAGTGGAAAGTTTTGATAATAACCAGCTCTTCCAGTAGCCTCTTTGCGTGTCATACAGTGTTCTGCGGTATGGAAACGGCAACTTCCCGAACAGCTTTTCGGTAATTAACTTACCACTTAGCATGTAAACCGCTGGGAAGTGGTTAATCTCTCGGTGCATAGCCATATAACTCACTGCAGTGTGTTTTCTGTCGGCTCAGTTACTCGGCCACACTGACAGAATGTGAGAGAACAGTGGTGGGGCGTACGCTCCAAACGCAGTTCGTCATACTTTGCGGACAGCCAAATTCAATTAAGCATGTGTGGGCCTGATATAAAAGAGGCTTGATTTGGGTACGTTAACTGCACAGTAGTGATAATCTTCCAAAGCGTTTGTGAGCACCTAGGTTTGTTAAACAGTGAAAACTGGGGAATTCCAGAGGGATTGTTACTAAATCATGAAAAGATATCAACGGAATTGTGCATGGTTAGCAGTTTGATCAACCTCACTAGGGCTCCTCTTCTTCATATCTCCTTAGAACTCAATCATAAAAAACATTTTATAGCATATTGTTACCTACTACTAGCTAGCCATCTCAGCCCAGCATTCTAGCTAGCGTTTTAGTCGCTCGAAACGTCCTGAGGGCAGACGTCTCCGAACAGAGTTTGAATGGCAGCATTCTTCAAAGTCTGTGCGTCTTCCGGGACGTCTCTTTGACCTCCGAGCGCCGTAAAAGCACCTCTGCTCGTGACATCAAGAGCGTGTTGTTCCGTTCCGTGCTGATGCACTTTTCGGCCGCAGATTTATCTTAATTTCCATCTGGGGTTAAAAGAGGTCGCACCTTCCAGGCCAGCCCTCCTTTAAATACGCATTACTCATGCCTTGTAAGCGGTGCGGCGGGTGAATTGACGCTGCTTTGAAAACGTCTGGGCCAGGGCCTCGCACCACTGCGGCATCGGCTAATTGGCTGCGTTAAGGAGGCGATTCAGAATCTAAATGAGGGTATTCGTGCGTAATCATAGGCCAGCATTGCTATCAAGATGCATTGCAGACTAGTGCGCAGCGCCCTGAAGTTCAATCGCAGTGTCAGCCGCTCAGAAGTGATTTATCCTGCCCCGATGACGTGGCGGGGTTATACACAGCCTGATCAAATGGGTTAGCTATTTGACCGAACTGGGGCAAGCGCAATGATGTGACGTCGCTGGAGCTGCTATAAGAAGTGGGACCATTTCGTGAATCATCTCATATTACAGAAACAATCCATGCATCGACACTTCTTGAAAGCCTCGCAAAATGGAGGCTTTGCTAAGTTGTCAGTGTTTCATGATTTCGTTATTATTATGTTGCTGCCAATGAAAATTTCGTCTACTGTGTTTCGGTTGACTGTGTATCGTTCCGGCATTCGCTGTTAACTTAGATATGCATAATGCACTAGACTGCTGACACATTTGAAACTCAAGCTATGGTAGGAGTTCTTGCAAAACGAATCACTAAACGTACGTGTATCTATTAGTTAAGCCATACTACCTAACTTTCAAAGTGCGTGTAGCATTTTTGGCGCTACATTTCGATCACCACACAACACCGAATGCCATGGTTCCGTCAAACAATTGCCAAAATATTTAAGTGCATTTCTGCGTCGTCCTGTTGGTCAGTTGTCTCTGTAACACGCAGCGCATCGTATGTAAAAGTAATGAGCCATGTTGGAGGGGCATTGGATGGCTAACACCCTGCAGACCAAAACAATTAGTGAAATTTGCGATCCTTCGTTTGCATATTCGACCACGCAAACAACACACCACCTAGACAGAAGCTACACATCCCTCGAGCTTAGACATATGGGACGATTCATGTCAATTAAAAACATAGTTAAGCGGGCACATGTCCTAATGAGTGCTGAATAAATTAGGTGATTTGTGACGCCGCTTAAGTGATGTCTAAGTTGAATCATTAAGACTTGCATGTGTCGGGTGCATTACCAGCCTGGCCGCTCTAATGCATCGGTAGTGAAATTAGGGTAGAAACTTTCTAGCCTGTCTTTCCATTCGCATCTATTTAATGAATCGTGGCGTATGCCTTTGTCAGTTTGCTGTATACTTCGTCGTTGCTGCACGGTGCATTATATCACTGTTCTACGACTGTCAACGCAAGCTAAGCTAAAGTCGAGTTAACTGTTGCACCTCGAAGGGAAGAGGTGTGCCATGACCTCTATGCACCTATCCGAGCTCTATTGGATGCACCGATAAATATAAACTCTCATTTGATATTTTAGTCGCTGTGACGTTTTCTGTTTATGCCGGCTAATGAATGAATATTGCATACTATTGATGAGGTTACACCGCACATCAACTATAAAAATATCTTATGTGAAGCCGCAAGGAATGGATTATCTTATGATACAAAAATAAGTGGCAGCGGTCTTTTGAGAAATTCGGTTTATGAATCGAAAGGCGAGTCTGTCACATGTTTGGCCTCACGCACTGCAGCATTATTCGTATACAATTGAAAAACATAATTCTAACGAAAAGCGTCTGCCAATTTTCAGACATCCTGCGATTATATCATCCTTTATATGACCACACATTCTAGTCTCATGGCGCCCTGAACAAAATATGACAGTTCATCCAGTAATGACGCTCTTCGACCTTTACCTGCTCTATTTATCACTCCCAAAGTGGAGAACGATGCTTGTCACTGGAAAGTTGCCACTAAAACCGCGTCATGAGTCATAAATTCCCGATTATCCAGTGTGTGCCCCCATTTCGCGTATATTTCCAATTAACCTGGCTACTTTCCTGTCAAACAGACGCCAGTTTTTGACTAATATTTATCACCGTTGCGCCGCAGCAGCGGTGAGTAATTAAAATCCCCTCCAGCTGCCCCATCAGCTACAAACTTACGAGATATGGGTCAGTTTCAGGTGAGAGTCACGGGAAACTGGCCGGCTTTTGCTGGACAGCGCGCAGAGCGACCATGTCCCCGGACTAGCCATGGGAAAAAGCCACCCATCACGGCGGTCCTTACAATCACCTCAGTCACGAACTGTAAGAAAATGTAGGGTAACGGAGGAGGCATCATTGAAAGCCGCTGTAAGCCATAACTGACTGGATCTGGCTTGTGTCTCGTAGTTTGAGTTAGTGTTTAGCCAGAATTGTGTACCATATTTTTACCACAGAGTCAGAAATTGAATTTTAGAGCTCTGCGTTATCCCTCGCATGTGTAGGGGGGGGGTCGGATGGACCCCCCCCCCCCCATGGTTTTTCGCGAATAACTCGCGTAAAAAGCGGCCGATCGCGACGAAACTTTCAGTACCCTCGCATTGATCAATTTGACACCTACCCTGAAAATTTCATGACCCTGACCCAAATGACCTTTGACCTGTGACCTCTTTTCCGAGACCATGTTTGGCCGGAATCGCGATTCGGCGTACGTCGGCTCGCATTAGCCGCGCGTTTGCAAGCTTTTCGTGGTTTCAAACGTTCAAACATGTGATTTGATGTTGCTCCCATGCATTAGAGTGGGTGTCAAGGTCACCTGAAGGTCAGGTCAGGTCATTGACCTTTGGTGACCTCGGGTGACCTCGGTTCACTTTTTCGAGTCTTACATGTTTCTAGGCTAGTTTTTGGAGCTGAATTCGAATTTAGCAACCATTTGAACATTTACGAAGTAGTTTTGGTGCCTTCGTAACATGTTACGAAGCTGTCAGAGGCGGTTGACACGTACTACGAATACCCGTCACGACGCCTACTGATTGACCTGGCCTGACCTGACCCGACCTGGTCTAAATGCTTAAAGACATCATCTGTGATCAAAACTAACACGATATTCGTGATCAGCACCCCGAAAAACCCCATAGCAGCCACACTTTACGACTTTCTAATAGGTCCCGATTTTCCCGACTTTGGGTCATTGACCTGACCTGGAAGGTCAACCAATGACCTAGGACCTTAAAATTGGGTATCATCGGCTTCCTCTCGTCACGGGCAACACGCTCGTTTTTTCCGCGAAGCTCTAGCTTGATCAGGGGCCAAACGGCAAGGGGGGGGTCCAACCGACCCCCCCCCCTACACATTAGAAGCTGGAAAACGCCGCACACATGCGAGGGTTAAAATACTGAAAATGAAAAGACAAAAATGAGGCTATTTATTGCACCGTTTTTGTTGCAGGAAGCACGCCCATTACCCAACTTTTCCTTATCCATGCCACAATGCATGTGTCATCCTTTGCCGTGAAACCGTTGATCGCACCCCTGCCCCTGGCCCCTTCCCTTAACTCCCCTCCATCCCATGGCGAGGCCCGTTTTCAGCACGTTCATCGGCAATCCAAAGGTTACAAAAACATGACCCTGCCATCTGGGCCGACCCGATGACGGGACCGATACGTCCCATCCATCGACTCGACTGGACTGATCTCATTTGTGATAGTGGCGCCCGAGCCCAACCTATTGTAACCGGACCATGCTACCCGCGCCGTGTGGACATAGTCCAATTTCCTCGATCACGCGTGAGGTGTTAAACCCAGCTGGATAATGGCGCGCCCACGACACACGCGTTAAGACGTGGACATCGGAATGGAACCGTTAGCTCACTTAACCCGTCGTGTTTATGGGATCTGGGGCGCGTACGGTTTGGCGAGCGTGCAACATCAGAACTTCTCGTGCTTATCTTCAGTTTATCTTGAGTGTCCTGGACGGTGATCTTGATTGCCTATTCTACAGGATGATGTGAAGGAAATTTGTCTCAATTCGTAGCATAGAAGCATGTACGGACAGCCTTTCATCGGAAGAACAGGAACCTGAAAAATGATGGACGCCTTTGCCCTTTGTGTGTGACGGTCGTGTATGTGGGGCGATTGTCGCTGAAAGTAAGGTAAGGGGTGTGATATAGCTTCATCTAGTTTCTGGTACCAGTTCCATCACAATGCATATGTAATATGTAGGTATCTCTGAATACACCCCTTGACATTAACAATCCACCTTCTCCACAAATACTGACTTTCCCGATCCGTATCACCCAGCCCTCACCACTCATCACAACCCATCCCGACATCCCTCGCCGGGACTCAGTCCGGCACCTGTTCAGCCTCCCTGGGGCAGCCACCGCCGTTCATAGCGCGATTATCCACCGTCTGCGCCGCCCGCGGCTGGCCGTAAACGAACACGCGGAGTGGGTCCGGTGCCATAACGTCGTGAGTGGGGCCACGCGACTGGTCCGAGTGGCGCCCGGCCGTGGGAGAGGAGGGCGACCAACCGGCGACGCCTGGCCCACGACGCCGCTGTCGCCCCTCCGGCGGGTGCAGCGGTGATGAGCGACTCCGCACAGGGTGCTTCAGGAGTAGGCACTTGCGGGCATTCGTGCAAAATGTAATATTCACATGAGTGTCGGATACAAGAGCGGTTAGGGTGTATAATGAGAGATGTATTTACGATATTTATTTGCTTAACAGTTTCATTTAGGCTTTCGTTTCCAGGTACGGTTGCAATATCTGCACAAGCTTCCATGACTTTCTTTTCATTGATAATATTCTTCCACAATTCGTTCCCAGCCACATGCTTGGTGAGTAGGGCTGACCGAGATTTTCGAATTTGCAATTTCAGTTCGGCTCACCTTTTTTTCAATGTAAAATTAAGTTTTAAGGTGGGATTTCCTCTTGCAATTTTTTGATAAAAACACTCCTTCCGTAGTAAATTTGCACATTTGTATTTAACCCTCGCCGGACCTATTGCTTTTCAACATACAGGCCGAGAAAAAAGGGTTGTTACGACCCCCCTCGCCGTTTTGTCCCTAATTGAGCTACAGCCTTGCGGAAAAAACGAGCGTGTGCGCCTTTACAAGACGCACCGATTGATGCCCGATTTTAAGGTCCTGGGTCAACCGGTGACCTCTGAGGTCAGGTCAAGTGGCACAGGCACGGTTCGGTTTTTGGTGAATAACTTCGTCAAAAATGGTCGCCGAGCCGCGATGTTGTCGGCATCGTGTTTGTCTATATCAGGCGCGTCGAATGGTATACTGTTTGTTCGAGTGAGGTCAACTTAAGGTGTTGACCTCGGGTCAAGGTCAGGTCAGGTCCCCTCAGGTCATGAAGTGGATCAAAAGAGGTCATGCAGCATATCATTCGATTTGGCAGGTCTTCCCGAGTCCATTGGTGACTTTTGCGACTAGCTAGCTCAATTTGATCGAGAGTTATTGACGAAAACTCATATAACAGTTGTTTGAAACACCCTTTATTTAAAAGACTCGTCGAGTATTCTTTGGCCTCGTTAGTCCAATAGTCACGAAAACATCGCAACAATTAACGTTCACAGAAAACGTGTCTGAACATATCCACAAACATGACACTCATGGTCAACAATCAAAAGCAGTACCTATACTCTACAGGCAAGGGCTTTCTCTAGAAGGTTGCCAGAATGTCCTGCTTTGTACTGAACACTGGCATCGACTCCCTGTGCTGGATGCGAGCCCGAATGTAACCGTCTCGCGCCTCTTGCCCGCACACCGCTGCCGCTGCCTCTGTCACCAGTTTTACGCATCGCTCCGTGGACTGGGTGTGACATGAGAACCGTGGTGGAATGAACGGTTCCTCCACGAAGCCCTGGATCTCTGTCTTGGAGAAGCAACACGTGAAGTTGGGCTCCTGTACCTGATCCGGCTTCCAGGCGATGAGTTCGGTCAGCGTGGTGGCCTCCATGTTTAGCTTTGGGGTAATCCTCGGCCGAACACTCGTATCTCCGAACTCTTCATCTCCTCTGAGCTTCAGGATCTGCTGGACCGCAAACTTCCTGTCCTCTGGATCAGAGCTAGAGATGAGAGAGAGGAGGAGGCACTCTGGGTGGGAGTACCATGCTCCAGATCTCACGTAGAACGTCACTGCGTTCTTGACCTTCTCGGGCTGGGTTCTCAGGATCCGAAGACTGGTCAGGATATGGTGTGGTGCGTCGACGATCGAGTGCTTGACCTTCATATCGAAGAACAACTTGAAGTAGTACTCCAGGCAGAACTTCACGAGTGTTTCAAGTGTCTTCAGGTTCTTCCCAGTCAAACCATGCTGCCTAGTCCACACAGACTATCCTCTGCCCTGTGGTGAGCCACCTGGCGTGGCTAAGCGGGCCGCACTTCATGTTCTGCAACTCGGGGGGAATGTGACCAGCTTTCACAGCCTGCACCAGCTTGTAGCAGGACTTCTGATCACTGCTCATGGTTCCCAGAACCTCTTCCGGGATTGTGATGAGATCCTCGCCTCCTTGTAGTTTTTTGAAGCTAGGGTTGAAGGACATCTCGTTGACTTTAGCGAGGATGGAGCAAACCGGTCCCGTGAAGCCCTTGTCCGAGCTGGTGGGACCATCGATGGCTTTTATGAGGTGCCGCAAAGGAAGTTCATTCGTGTGTATGCAGCAGATGGCCCAGAAGAGCTTTCTACCGATCAGTTTCTCCAGCCACGCGTGAGTTCCTCCTCTCCACCCTGTGTTCTGATTGGTAGAATCGCCCATCAGAATCTGCAGCGAATCGATGGAGTTGTGCTCCTTCAGCAGCTCATACAATGCCTGGGCGACCTTCAAGGCTGGCTTCTCAGGATGAATGGGCGTCTCGGGTACGAAATGAGCCAGATATCTTCCACTTGGCTCCTCAGTCACAGACACGTGTTCCTCTTTCACCATCGTCATTTTTGGCTTTTCTGAGCTGTCCGTCACTAGCACTCGAGTTTGCGGATCCTTCCTTCCATCATAGCCGATACCCACAATCTTGCCGTCTCTGTAACCTTCCTTATCTTTCTCTTGAGCCAAAAACATTGCTCCTTTCCTAGCCCTAACCAGCTTCTGGCGGTCGCAGGCCAAGTAGGACATCTCAGGGGTCAGGTATCCACCGGCAATGAGGTCTTTGAGGAAGCCTGTGGCTATGCCAGCGGCCGCTGTCGGAGACACTCCATACCTGAGGCTGGCCGTGGCTGTGCTAGACACGGACATAGTGTTTCTTCTGGTTACAGGCCTCGTCAGGTACCTCTTCACCAGCCACGCAGCGTCCCCCAGTCTCTCCTCCAGAATGACATCCACCAGCCTCCCGACTTCAACTTGCTCCTTTGTCTCGCTATCTTGCCCTTTAAACAGCTCTTCCTCTCCCTCTTCAGAGTTTTCTTCACACAAAAACATCTCGATTTCCTTCTGCTGTTCTACAACTTTTCTCTCATCTTTCTCTTGTTTCTTCAACCTTTTCGCCTCTGCTTCCTTTTCTGAAGCCTTTCGTTTAGATGTTTGCTGTTGACGCTCAGACTCTTTCTTGTCCACGCTCCCTATCGTTATTGTTGCTTTCTCTCCCTTTTTAGCTCTCTGAGCAGCCAACCACCGGAGTTCCATGACCGGCACCTTGCTGGAATGAGGGCAGGAACACTTGATGTGGGCCTTAGTCTGACAGCTACTGCCAGGGCAGCCGGAACCGGGCTCATCACAAAGCAGTATGGGATGTGGGCAGGTGGTGACATCAAGCAACTTGTCCAGCATTTCCATAACCTTTTCCCTCTCAGTTTGTTTCGTCCTTCCTAGAGCAACTTCTTCGACTCTTCTCCAAAGCTTCTCCACTTTCACCGTGAGACTCTTCTCCTGGATGATCACTGGAGGGCTGAATCTTGCGTTGGATTTCAGCCACTGTGCCAGGATAAGCGGAACGAGCTCCTTCACTATCTCTTTCACACCGATGTTCTTTCTCGCTCTTTCTTTTTGAATCATCAGCTGTTCCTGGATCAGAATTCCTCTTTGCATCACAGCCCTCACGGTGGGTACTTCGTTCTGGATGAACTCTTTACCATTTCCCACCAAATCACTCAACTTGCTGCCGGCTGCCCTCCTGGTGATTCGTTTGGCCTTTGCATCCATTTCTGTCTAGTTTTGGGCTATCTGCTTGAATTATGCAGGCCCTGATGGAAGATTAAAAGGAATCAGAAATCGCGAAATTCCATAATTGGAGTCGGATGAAGGAAAACCACCAAATCGCTAAACCCATTCATCCACATTGACATGTTTAACGTTAAATTGTTCAGATATATTCCTTCAGTGCTCTTTGACGGTGATTGTTGATTGACTGATACAAACAAATTTGAATAAATTTGAGTTGAATAAATTGCATCATTCGAGAAGTCATATTGTGTATTTTAATGGAGTATATTCAACAGATATAGGCACTTAGGGGTAAGTTTGACAAGAGTACGCGGGTTAGCTTCTGGACTTTATCGTGAGGCTCCTATTAAAGAGACGACATGCCGGGCATAGCTGTATACTCTAAACATTTATCTTCATTTTCATCGAGTCTGCATTTCGAAACTTATTTATCGCCGGCTACGTACGACCATGCACTGCAGCATAGACTAACATTGCCGAAAATGCGTCTACAATTTCAGAAAACCTTCACTGTTGATGGTGGCAGAAAGTTCTCTGGGTCTCAAACATCGAAGAAATATCGTCGAAAACAAATAAACGCCAGCCAAGCAAACACAATATCTCGGTTCAACTCACCTTCCCAGGGCCAGACGCAAATGAAAGTTAACTGCGTCTTGCCGGAAGATGGCTCGCTTGTCGCGTTGCTAAGCAACCAAAACAGCTAGTGCGTACTCTTGCATACCGCGTATAACTCTTATCAGACGTTACCCTATTAACACTAGGATTGATATGTGCCTTAGCAATACATGCTACTAGTAGGAAACATTATTGAAGGGCATAGTTATTAGCTTGCATTCAACGACTTGATATCGTTTATGTGCACCTGTAACGAAATGTGTGAACAATCAGCGCCGTTGTACTGTTCCCGCCGAGTTCCCGTTTCACCTGTTTCGTATACCTATTTTTTGCAGCAACCAGAATTCCATTCAACCTGATTCTTTGAACTCGTACGCCGTATGATGAGATTTGGAAGCAAACGACCATTCATCGATAAGAAAGAGGAGGCATCGAACCGATATTGCAAATATACCACTTACACCTGGAAACAGCTCCCATAAAACTGCATTTTTACTACGGAAGACGTGTCCTGATCAATTTTTGTGTTATGTAAGACCCTAATTAAAATTAAATTTTACATAAGAAAAAATGTGAGCCGAAGCCAAAATATGAAATTCATCCGATTCGAAGGAATCTCGGTCAGCCCTATTGGTGAGCCACATATTCTAAATCGTGCCGCCCTCGACATACATTCTCACAATGAATTTCTTACCGGAGACCCTCATCCAGCCTGAAGTGATTTCCCTCCATCCCGTTCGGTGTCAGGAGTAAATAACACGTCTATCAGGCCGACTGGGATGTGACGATTGGTCCCAACTCACTCATCAGCACGTCAGACTGCGAGTCTATGGGAACGAAATGTCGAGTGGCTCTCCACCGGTCACCCTTCTAACCTATCCCACAGCAGCCATCAATTGACTCACAGGTAAGCAGTGGTCGACTGATCTAGTTTCTGACAGGTAAGAGCGCGTGGTCTGATAGGTTACAAGATTATGACAGCGTATTATTCAACAGCATGTTATCGCCATGTAATGTTTTAGCCTAACGTCATTTTACACTCTTGCCCTTCGGAAACCTCAATCTACGCTTATCTCTAAGCCCAACCTCGTGCAAAAATACCCCCAACCCTGCCCAAATACGCGGCGAAAAGCAATGGGGAATATTTGTTTCTGGTCCCTAAAAAGCTGTTTCTGGCACCTAATTGCTGATCAGCCCCAAAATGCTTATTCGACCCTAATATCTGAATCTGGCACCTAATTGCTTCCACACAGCCTAAAGTTGCCAGATCGTCTAGTTGAACTCCGTATTTGCTGTTTGCTGATTCAGCACCAAAACCAAAACTTCCAGCACCTATTTTATTCCACGTTTGCCTACCTAATTCGCGTAATCTTCCTGATTTTATGTATCCATTCCTAACAAACATGAACGTTGCATTCGGTGATGTCAAGTGCCATTTTCGCCAGTGGAGATAATGATTAATGCCATTTCTAGCCAAAAGAGAATCACTAGCCAGCTATGGTGCAGCATAGCAAGACGCTCCTATACCAGCCCGCTATGTAGAGACCTAGAGATTATTGCACCCTCAGCCATTTTAACGTGAAAAGTTTGGATCCGTCACTTCCAGCCAGGCTCTCAGGTCATAAACTGGAGTAAAGCAAAATGTAAACTCTGAACAGACATGCCACGCAACCGGCCCTCTTTTCAATATTACAGGGTGATCGAAAAAAAGTGTCACCCCTAATTTAAAAGCCATATAACTTGCGATTGGTTGGTCGTACGACTTTGCGCCAGGCAGCATTGGAAAGAGCATACAATTTCCTTTCGAATGGATGTAAATATGCATGGTTTATGCCGCAAACGAAGATGTAGCTATTCAAAAAGTATGTTAAGGACGCAATTTGGCGTGTTCAAAAGTTTGGTTGTGCAAATTTGTACTGGCCTCCAAAAAGTCCTGACCTAAACCCGATGGACTTTTTCGTATGGGGAGAACTGCAGAGGCTCGTGTACCTCGGCGTGAAGATCCGTGATCTAGACCACCTGAGAGAGCGGCTGCAGGTGTGTTGGGCTAAGATCTCCCAGCGTCAGGTGATAAAGGCAATCGAGGCCTTCCCAAAACGCCTGGAGGCGTGCATCGCCTGCGGTGGCGGTCGGTTCGAGCACCGACTCGACTTCGAGTGAAGACGAGTCTAAGGTCAGCTGAGAAACAGTCTGCAGTGAACAACATACACTCCATGTGTAATGTGTAAGGTGTGTGTCATGTTGAGTTACGATACTCATTGTTCTCGTTCAGCGGTGTCCGATCCCGTTCGGTGAATTTCGTTTCACGTGAAAACCGCACATTGACTGGTTTTTGAGCCCATGGGGACATAATTTGGAATAGAAAACAATCATGAATACATTCAATTGAAAAGAAATTGCCTGCTCTTTCCGATGCTGCCTGGCGCGAAGTCATCCGACCTACCAGTCGCGGGTTATGTAAATTTTAAGTTAGGGGTGACACTTTTTTTCGATCACCCTGTATTAACTTTCTGCAATCATCGTCTGACTCCATCTCGATCAAACGCAGCATCCGGTTTCTACAGGGGCGTTTGACTGACCGGCCACACAATAACCAAAAACAAAATCAAAGCTTCATGCACATTGCACACAAATGACATAAGTAAGAAACGGATGAAAAAGGCACAACCACGGCACAACTCTGCGCGGCAAACAACGGACAATGTCCCACGCAAGATCCCGCGTTTCTTCAGCGGCCTTGAACGGAATGAAAACATTACATTTCTTTTTTGGAGCTATTTGATGACGTAAACAATACAATACCCGTTTTAATGGTCAAAATCGAGACAATTACTCACAAAAATGTTTCCCCTTTAAGCATTACAAATAAATGCTTTTAAATATTTAAATGACATTGTTTTTTTTTCAAACAAATCAATATTATTTGCTTACTTAAACGTCATATACAATGCTGAGATCACTACGGGGCTGTCTTAGAGTGTAGCTGCACTGGCAACCTTTAGACTAGACTCCAGGGGTCATTATACCAGAACATGATTCTACCAGCCAGTAGTTCATTTTTCTACTAGATTGGTGCTACGCTCAGCATTTAGGTGCCATATTCAGAAAAAAGAGTAAGGCGTACCGATGAATAGGTGCCAGAAACAGCTAATTAAGGTCAGTTTCCATGATTGGTGCTGGTATCCACCAAATAGGTGCTGAGGACCAATTTTGGGGCGAGTCAGCTTTTAGGTGCCAGAAATAGCTTTTCTGAGACTCAATTAAATGGCGTCCAAAAGCAATTATGTCGACGCGGGTGGTGTGCGGAAAAGACGAAAAAGTGTCCTCGCCGTGATACGAACGTGTCAACACGGCGTCCCGACGCCGTTTTTTGTAGGTTTGGTGCAGCCTGCAGGAGTGTAATTGGTTTGCGATGACCTGGCAGGTTTTGTGACCAGGGCACCGGGTCGCGGGCGACTGCGTCTCCGCGGGAGACTGCGGCCACGAGCCAGGGCCCAAGGATGTTTTTTTTTGTGCTGGGGGACGAGGGTGGAGGTGGAATAGCATTGATATTGACTGGTTTTGACTACAGTGCATGTGTATGAAAACGATTGATTAGGAAATAATGACAACAGAGCTTGGAAGAAAGCTATATTTGAGTGTATGATATATGTTTATGCATGAGGGAAAAGTTTTGATTACCTACTATCCTCCGCTGGGTGCTAAAGCTATAACCACTTTGCTTTTTTACGAAATGAAGGGAATGCTGCCGTGGAAAATATCCTTATAAAGAAAGGCACACAGCAACAGTACTTGCAGGCGGCGGCATAAAACGAAAACGCTAGTCAGGAGAAACCACGAATTAAAAAAAAAATGTTAAAAGAGCATGCCAAGGAACACCACAAACAAAAGAAAAACAAAGACTCTTCCACTCCCTACCAAGAACATCTCAAAGAGCGATATCCAAGACACACGAGTACCTATTGTTTACAAATGCACCGGTATTTTTTAAGGGCTTGGCTTTGCCATCTGCTAGTTTCACCAGAAACCACCGCAGTGCCCTCATGCTGTTTGTTTGATCACGGTCACCGTTCGTGCTGCTGCCCCCCCCCCCCCCGTCTCCCCTTGATGTTTGGGCAGTTCTGCTGTTGCCTGCTGCGGCCAGCGCCGCGTTGGGACGGCACTGTCCCCCCTCCCCTTCACCCCCTCCTAGGTCAGCTGGCGGTTCAAGGCCAGCCCCGCCCCTGCCCCTTTGACGTCAGAGGGGTGCCATTGCGCCTGTGTTTAGAGTCGCGCCAGACTGCCCGGCGGCGGAGGGCGTCGGGTCGGAGATTGGCACACCACGGCGCGCTGGCAACCGCCAGGGACCCTCTGCCAAATGGGTACGGGCTAGCTATAGTGAGGGGTAGCATAAATATTATATAATTAATTAGGTACAGAGTTCAGAGAGCAGGCTGAGTTGAAATACACAATGCACATAGCGCTACGTGAGTGGTGGTTCTACATTATTAGCTTGACCCCAGATTTGAAAAAAGTAACAACTGCACTAATGTGAAAAGGATGCGCTTGGTAATCAAGTGATGCTCTGTGTTCTTTTCGTCAACAATATGGCATAATATATCAGACGGCCCTATATATTTTGGCATTAACATTGATATTTGAGTGGGACAGGGCCAAGTTTGATATTTGTTATTGCCATGTGACATGTCTGGCACATCATAATCAGGTTGTGATACCGCTGTTTCAATGACTTTTTTGGAAGTCAGGACCAGCTTGCATCTTGAGCGCATTGCAACTGATCATTTGGCAATGCTTGTTGCACACTAGTGGATCACGATACAGTATTATCATTCACACCCTCTCTCGCCGGTACCATCCTCGGCGAGATGCGTAATGTTTTGTCTAGATATCGCATCAATCCTCCGCTGAGCATCCATCAACTTACAAATTTAGACAGCATGCAAATGTAACGTTACTGAACAGAAACTAAAAAGGTGAAAATAATTTCAAAGGACTAACGACCTCGTCTAGAACGGCACACGTGCCCCAAAACTTTCTAGGACGAGTTTTGTTTTAAATGGCTTCTAATAGGCCTATTTAAGGCTCGCTCAGTCCTTTTGAACTTCCTCCAATCATCTCCACTATGCAAATCAGGCTAAACGCGAGCCGACTTCCTCACATGATGAATAGTCCCGGCGGGATTTGTCTCCGATTTATCATGCGGCCACTTCAGCGAGCGTCCGTATACCAAAGGAGTTTAAACGGAAGCCTTGCCGAGCGGTGTGCCAATTCCAGCGAACGTGATCAGCATTCTGCCCGTGCGAGATTAATATCTTTCACGTCTTGAAGCGATGCAGCCACTCGGCTTTCTGGTCACGTCCACACCCGGTAGGTTGTATTCAGGCAGATGACGTCACTGGGCCATATGGCAGCCCTGTGATGTCATAGGTGGTCACGGCTGCTCCCATACACCAAGCATGACTCGTGCTGTAATGGTTGTCAACGCCGCTGCAACTGTCACTGCCGTTGCACATGCAACCACCATTTGTGCTGTCACCAAACGACAGAGAACAGCCCGGTTTGGTAGTCTAACAGCCAACACAACCTCACTTTATCTACTATCACCGACACCTTGCAACCACAATTTCTACGGACTCGTCATCACTATGCTATCAATACTCATCCCCTCCCTAGCTTCAAGCCTTCCTCGCTCCCCTCTCCTCCCCCTCGCCGCCGCCGCCTCTGCCTCCCTCGCCGCCTGGCCGGCGCCAGAAAGTCCGTCACGAGCCGATCATATGGCTCGTCCCACAACTGCTCTCGGCTGGAGGCCATCAAGCTACCCGCTTATCTGTCGGAGCCATCAGCCGCGGGCGGCTGGACGAGTGGCGCCGGCGGCCGGGCGGTGGACGGCGCGGCGGCCGCAGTCCCACAGCCTCTGACCCGGCACTGAGCCGCAGGGCGGCGCACCCGGCTCGTGCCAGCGGGTAATGGGTGTACCGAGTAGTGCTGCTGGGTGCTGCCGGGTGCTGCCGGGTGCTGCTATAGGCGCTGGGTACCATACGATGCCGGTGGATGCTGCTAGATGCTTATAAGTCCTCCTAGAGAGTTTTCTTGCAATTGCTGGCGATCTCTGTTGATTATCGGGGGTGCAGGACATAGAGACGAGACATCTCTTCCCTTCTGATCCAGAGTGTCTTGTACATACGCCCTTGTATTTACTGGTGTATCCCGGTGTGCACTAGTGCAATCTGGTGCACCCTGGATCCGCCTGGTGCGCACTGGTGCAGCGTGACGTGTGCCACTATCTGGCGTGGAACCAGTTACGCTCGATGTGGTGCAGAGCTGGATAGCCAGCAGGGTCAGTCGTAACTCGTGACATGACCTGGCTGGTCGCTTCACCTGCAGCGCTCCGTATAGCCCGCGGGCCTCCCGCAGCTGGTCACACGAACCGAGCGCCGGGCCGATCAGCTGATATTTATGGTGATCAGCTGATACATATCTGTGGGGATGATAAACAGGGTAGCGTGCTGCGTTACCGCGCAGAGAGGGTGGTAAGTGGGATGTGTGAAGTGCCTTAGCACGCACACAGCCAGGTGATGATATGCTGAGGCGAGAAGGAAAGGTAATTGAAACAGGGTGCAGGTGTGGTGAATTCAACTGATCATGTGTGTAGTTGTAGGTCTTACATATATTTCACAGCAACATAATTGACACAGGTGTGCACAAGTGCAATGTGCAAGAAATATATGTCATATAGCGTCGTCAGTTGTTCGAAGTTGCATACACTTTGTATTCATAATAAATGACAATATAAAGTAATATACCAATAATAAGACTAGCAGCAGCGGCACGATTTACCGTAAAATATGAACCAGCGGAACGAATTCATCGCTTGACAACGTGAAGCAAGCAGCCCTGATAAACTGCCTCAGCCACCACCCCCGGAACCGACTCAGTAGCGGTTTACCGCACGTTCACGAGCAGCGGCCAGCTTTCTCACAGCGCAGCGCGCCGGGCCGACCTCAGACTGCCGCCCGCTAACAGCCTTGATGTGCCCGTTACGCCGGTACCCGTCAATTGGAACGGATTGCGGCAAACGTGGCGCGATGAGCCGGACGGCAAATGAGATCCGTAGCAGCCGCGCGACCGCAAACTGGCGCTTGCAGAAACGCGGCGAGGCTAGCTGCTTCCTCAATCAGAAAGCGACGGCGCTCTCACGTCGCCTAGCCGTTTCGCTGTCAGCACTTTCTATGATATGTGCGGGGTCATGTGCAGAATTCAGCGAGATCAATTGGCAGCAAAATATGTCGTCGTTAGTTTTTACGCTGCTATTGAAGTTATGCTTCAAAAGAGGGCTGTAACAGTTTGGCTTCGTTTCACCTCGGCCATATTTGACCTGTTTGGAAACTCAAACAGCTACGGAGTTAACTAGCCATAAATTACGAACTGGTGATTTCTCTTTCCAATAACAGTTAAACGTGACTTGGTGCTCACATAACTGCGCAAAACGTATGTCCATGGCTGCTAGTACGTTTGTAGGCAAGGACCTAAGAATGCGGATCTTTGAAATAGTTAAATAACTATTCTCTGATGCCACCTCCATTCGAGATAAACTGTAGAATTGACGACTTCCAAGACACATCACGTGCTTCACGTGCGCTCATCCTCCGTGCGCCACGTGAGACTATGTCAACACATGGGCGCATCGTGTCACCATACGTGTCAACAACCCATAGTCATGGCAAATAACTCGCTGCACCCCCCCCCCCCCCCCTGCAAGTCAGACGCTCGGCACATGCCGCCAACATCCACCGCTCACCGTCCGCCGTCCTCGTGCGAGACGTGGCGTCTCCCGACCCTGACGAGCTCCTAGACCGCACGTGGGGCCGTTTTTCCTTTGGCAGATATAAACAAGAGTTCGGCGAGAGGCCGTTTTCGGTTGGTAGGGAGCGGCGTTCCGTTACGTCCCCTGCCTTCGATCAAACAAATAGAGCAGCCAGCCGCCGGGTAGGATTTCATGGCAGGTTTTCCTTCAGGGGAGGGTGGAGGGAGGGGAGTGCTCGACTAATGCAGATGCAGCTTTGCATGCCTTGCCTCCCAGGCATGGGGTCGGCGAATATCAAAATGGATTTGAAGTCGGCAGATGTCTGACATGATGCGAATAGATTGCTTCGGCCTTCAATCCGCCGACCGCAGATTGTGACAATCAGCCAGACGCAGGTCGCTTCAATCCTCCAGCTGCCAATAATTTCAGTCGGCAGTACTTATGAATACAAGCAACAAATAACGTCAATCCTGTACATGCTACCATAATATTGTTAGATATACTTATTTTGAAACTACCTATCGATACAATTGGGGACACAGTCGCATAGTAATCGAAAGCAGCATGCAAGTCAGAAATCAACAACGGCAACAATAGATGGAATATTGTTATGCCATCATCGCCTCGAACGTATAAAACACACTGGAACGGACACGAAACCTTACTATAATTTATTGTCTTTTTCTTTTTGAATCCTACACGATCACGACACAGCATGTTCTATAAGTCAGAACTCTTCACGGTCTGTTCTGTCCTCCACAAGGTTTGTTCTGTTCTGTCCTCCAAAAGGTCTGTTATGTCCTCCAAACGGTCTGTTCTGTCCTCCAAACGGCCTGCTATGCTCTCTAAAGCGTCTGCTGTTTGTCTGTCTGTTTATCGGTGCTGTTTGTCAGAATTCCAGATCCCTTGCGGTCGGCCTTGGTAATGCGCGACGGCGGACTAGCGGGTAAGCCGCAGCTGGCCAATTTGTGGCCACACCTACTGATTTCCGCCCGGGCTGATATTTTGCCAGTCACGGGTGGCTGCCCCCGTACTGTTACAGTGGCAAACGCCGCGAAGAGAGCGTGGGAAACTGATACCACAGACTGGTGAGTGATATGTGCCACTGAGGTTATGTGTCTATTGATGTCGGTTGTTCTGGAAGCAGAAGGCAGCTCGATGTTTCAAGAGAGTTGAAATGTGTGTGCATGTGCCACTAACATGTGTTAAGCATATCTGACCTTCAAGATACTACCCAGCCGAGTTGCATGTCTGACCTTGGAAATTCAATTATCCGGGGAGCCGAGTTTTCATACGGAAGCTGCAGGCTGGTCAATGCTCATGAAAGTAAACAAATTTCCCAGCCTCAAATGCCTCAAATGTTCAAATGCTAATGTAGACCCTCAACGAGCAGCTTTAGGCTAGCTCCAGCATCCCAACGTTTCAGCTATCAAATTCCTAGCCTCAAAGATTCAGCCTTCAAACCAAACCTCAGCCTCTATCCCAAATCCATAACTGTCGAACCGCACTATGTAAGATACCATGATCTTCAGCTGCCGAAACCAAACTCAGCTCTGACCTCGCAATTTCAGCTGTCCGCCACAGTGCAGCTACCACCCCGTTGAATCACTGACGCAGCCGTGACAATCCCTCATCGTGCCGCCGTCATATGCAGGCTCACGTTCCTAGTGGCTCAGCTGGTGCGATTTGCCTATAATATACCCAACAACAGCCCGGATCATACCATGATCGCCGCCACATCTACCGGCGCCGCGTCGCCAGGGCAGTTGGCGCCGCGTGCAACTAGAGCTGCCGTGCGGGCGGCGCGCCGCCTCAATCAGCCCCCATCTTGGCGCTCGTGTTTGGCCACGTTTCCCACCCGAGATTACACCCGGTGGGCCCTGTTTTTACACCAGAACACTGAATCGGTCGGCGCGCCGGGGCTCGTATAACCACCGTTATACGCGGTCGGCCTCGGTTTTTGGCCGAATCAATCAGAATTAGTTTTTGGTGGGTCTTTGTGCGCTTGTCACGTGCTTCCCACACGCCCGAGACGGTTGCACAGCGCACGCGCACTCCGAGGGGCGAGGTGGTACTGAGGGTGGGAGTGAACGTTATAAAAAATGGTGTATTTTTCTCATTTCCCGACACTGAAATAGTTACAGTGCAGTGTTGCGAATGCTTTCGAGAATGTGTATGTCGTGAAGAAATGTTTGCATTGTCCCGTACGATTTATTCCGGTTTTATTTCGTTCAAAATACATATTTAGTTTGGCCTATTTTTAGAAGTGCACAATTCACCTTCGAATCAAGCTTTTTCGACATTTAACCCACGACTTGGTGGGGGGGCTATTTTTTGCCCCCCCCCCCTCCAGACTTTTCGATAAATCTCCAGAACCGCTGCGCCGATCGTCACCAAACTTTCAGTACCCTCCCGGACATCAATTTTACACATTGTGACCAAAAATTTTTCCAAAGGCTATGATAGGTTGGCCGGAAATGACGTCAGAGTGACGTCATGTTCTGCCGTTTTCGACCCCAAAAAAGGTTTTCGCGGGAAGAGCTGTCAGGCCCATAGCTTTGCAAATACAGAAAAATGATAAAGACATAAAAGCTGTAGATTGGACAGGGCTACAAAACTGCAATCTCGCATTTTTGAAATTTTTGGATTTTGACCCCCAAAAATCAAAAAATAGATTTTTTGGATATAATAATCGAAAAATCCAAAAAGTTTTTTGAATTTCGCAAAAACCGGAATATATGTGATAGTCCTTACCGCCTTCCATCCACATACCAAATTTGAGATTGATACCTCTTTTTTTGGCAAAGTTATAGCGAAAAAACTGTTCAAAATTGATGACGTCAAATTTTCAAACTCAATTTTTAGCAATTCTAGACCCCTTAGCGCAAAACAAAGACCACCATTAGACTCCCCGTGACGAGCTGCATCGAATCAATACCCATTTTATGCAAAACTATCAACTTTAAAATTTGACCTTTTTTGGCCTGACCTTGACCTGACCTTGACCTGAACTTCACCAGAAAGTGACCTAAGCCGTACCTGATAGTCTTATAACCAACACCATTGAGTTGGAAATGAAAAATTGGCCATAAAACATGTATCACACAACCTTAGTAAACTTGGGCTCATGTGACCTGACCTGTGACCCTTGGTGACCTGACCTGTGACCTGACCTGGTATTGCCAGTGACCTCTAATAGCAACATATCTACTAGGCAACTGACGCCCTACCGCTGATTCTCGACAAAATGCGTTTTCCTCGGTGTTATATTGCATTCCCTAGAAGACCCGTGAACGGTGAAACATTTCATCTTTGACCTGACCTGTGACGTCATCGGTGACCCCGAGGTCAATGAATTTTTTTTTTTAAGTTTTATTCACAAGATGTTCACACACTGTTAAAGCATCAGCAACACTATTAAAAAAAATGACGTATAATGAGAATACCCGCCCGTCTGGGCGGGCCGGGACGACACTTTCAGGCCATTGCCGCCCCAGCCCCAGGGAGAGCTAATAAGAGACATCTCCCTGGCCGGGGAGAGGTGTAGGATACCGTCCCCCCCCCCCGGCGCTCCAGACGGGCCGCCCGCCCCCGCCCGCGCTGCCCTGCTTAATAATGGCGTATGGATATAAAAACGCATAGGCAAACACTCGCAGGGGCAGCGCCCCTATCACGCCGACCGCCCGAGCGGGACGCCATCGCGCAGTCCGGCGCCCCGGCCGAGCGGCCGGCGGACCGACCCTGCATGCAGCGTGCTAGGGCCGTTGTGCAGGGCCGGTCACGGGTTAGCCCGGATGGGTTAGGGGCGGGGGCAGCACAATGCACAGTCCATCACCAATGCCCCAATGTACCAAATTGAGTACGTGAGACAGAATCCAGACAAAGTTCAGTTTACAATAGAACCTGCGCTCCTCTTCGAAACGTTGCTCATGACCATTAGAAGAGAAACGATAACTTTTGGGATTAGAAAACAGCGAGCAATTAGAGAAGAAGAGGAAAAATTGCTAAGGGAAATTGAGGAGCTTACTAAGGAAGTTGATGCTTTGGGAGAGCGGGAGTCAATGAACAACTTACAACTACTCCAATCAAGGCTAGAAGAGATGAGAGAACACAAATTAAGCGGGTGCCTTATTAGATCAAGGGCTCTGTGGAGAAACAATGCAGAAAAACCAACGAAGTATTTCTTAACTTTAGAAAAAAGAAGGTATGAAGCGAAGCGAATATCGCAGCTTGAGACAGAACAAGGGATAAAAAGAGATCAATTTGATATTTTGAGCGCTTTCCAAAAGCACTATCAAAGAAAATTTCGTGGTAACGATGGCCCGGCTACTGATGAAAACTTTGAAGGGTACCTATCTGGGCTCATGATTAAGCAAATTTCTGGCGAGGACAAATTGAATCTTGCGGAGCCAATAAGCATAGAGGAAATTGAGAAGACTTTAGTTAACATGAAAAACGGTACATCACCTGGTAGTGACGGTTTCCCGGTAGAATTTTACAAATTCTTTTGGAAGGAGTTGAAGTGCTTTTTCAAAGCTATGTGCGATGATTGTTGGAAGAAAGGGACACTCCCGCACACTATGAAAGAGGGCATTATTGTACTTATCCCAAAGCCGAATAAACCGCGAGATCAGATTAAATCTTATAGGCCAATCACTTTACTCAATGTATGCTACAAGCTGATCTCAGGATCTCATAGGTCAATGAAATTTGGTTTCCCTTGACAAATTTGACAGGCCCTTCGAACGCCGTTTGAATTTTGCGGATCCGTCCAGTAGTTTCGGAGATACGAGGGGGGGGGCAAAAAATAGCCCCCCCCCACCAGGTCGCGTTATAAACAGACCCCACCAGGGCGCGGGTTAAACTATACTTATTCTTGGCTATAAGATATAAACGTTCTGGGTGTATTTCTTTGCTTTCCCCTTTGGAACAATTTCATCTCCCCACATCAAATAGTCATCACAGCCAGCACGTTTCACAGATTATGTTAAATTCCTCTAACTGCATGTTACATGAGGCCACGATCCTGGGACCAAAAGCACTCTTCCTTTCCTTCCCTACGCGTGTCATCACCCCTCCCACCGGCCAGCAGAGCGTGACACTCGTATCAGCCGCCACTGCGTACGATCGTGGCGCGCCGGCGGCCGCTTCGGCGCGGTGATCACGTATGCGGCGCACGTTTACGCTCGACCGCCGCGTCCCGTCCGGTCACGTGACCTCCCATCCCGGCCGTTGCCGCGCCGTGGACGGGGTCACGTGACGCGGCGCCAGCTGGTCGGCCCGCGCGGCGATAGCTCAAGGGGCCGCTAATCAGTGGGTATTAATATTCTGGTCATGGGCGACAGGCGGCGCTGGATTAGGGGGCAGGCGCTAAGACGGCTGGCGGCAAGGGCTCCTCAGAGGGCAGATGGTTCTCCAGTGCTCCGGAAACGTTAGTGATAGGGGGAGCTTATTAGCATTTGTTAATGGTGATGACATTGAGTCAGGATGGATTGATGAGGTCGTCATCTCAAAGCGGCATGTTTATTGTTTACATCGGACATATGTTGCATAATATACCCTCAATCATGAGCGCCTTCATTGTTCATTACTTCAAGCCTTCCAAAGAAGCTTGCCACCTATTGGTCTTTTGTTCCTTGCAGAAATGTCTTGTACCAATTTGTTGAATAACTCTGTTGTAAGGTTCTTATAAAATAAGTCTAAAATATTGTTATTTATGTCGCGGGCTATGTAATCCATGACTTTTCCGTGTTTACTTCTGCCAAAGCCGCCGATGACATTTGCTGCTTTCATTGCGTGTCTGACCCCAATTGGCGCCGCTCCGATGGTCAACTGGTGACCACCTCTACCTCGAAGCTGCTCTCGCGGCCGGTCAGGTCGCTCCGAAACGTTCCGCGACTGGTCTTCTCGAGATCAGCTCTGCGAACTCGCCCGAGCGAGGCCGTGGTTATCGGTTCTCCGAGCGGGCCAACTGCAGCTCTTCAATAGGCTATCCGTCACCGTACAATGCCTCGTTTCTGTAGCATAGTGCAGCAGAGCACCCACTTACTGAACGACTAGTCTGCATGCTTAGATTTCTACGTAATTGGAGGATAAGATCTAATGGAGGAGCATACATCGGAAATGGGGCTGAAAAACTTGCACATGAATCGCAATTTATTTCATTGAGCGAACCCATTGGAACACAAAACATAGATACGTCGTCCACTCCAGAAGTTTTGAGACTAGCCTCGTAAAACCCATATGAACAGTGCTAGATACTTGTTGTTCTCACAAGTCCTTACCACAGTTGTTATAAACGTACTTGCGTAATTTTGTTTTTCTACGTTGCAAAAGACGGCAACGGTGCCACCCTGAACATGGCAAGTCGCACGCGGCTTGTCACAGTGACCAGTGTATAGCACAGTCAGGTTGCTCATGTGAAGACAACTTGGAGGGTCGCTGTGCATTAAAAGTTTGGGATTAGCTTGGCAAAAATGCCCGAGAAACATAGTAAATTGACTCAAGTGACTTGAGACGAAAGCTGGATGTATTTTTACCATCATGAGACCAAGAGACAGAAGGTCCAATGAAAACACACTGGCTCCTTCAGACCCAATAAAGACAGACGGCGCAGGTCCACTGGGAAGCTCAAATTAATCCCTTACTTAGAACAAAAAGGCAAAAACTTCATAACCTGGGTCCCCTACTCGGCCAGATGGTCAACAAGGAATGATTCGTGAGGGTTCTGAGGGAGTTGAGAAAGAGATTTCGCCGCAAGAGGTCGGAATCTTCAACTGCGGCCAGGGGCTCCTGCACCAGGACAGCGCAAAAACCCACAAGTCCACCATGGAGACGAACTATCTGACACAGATGTGCGTCAAAACCGTCCGAAACCCTTCCCACAGTCCTGATCTGGCCCCCTGGCTTCTGGATGTTCCCCAGACTGACAGGGAAGCTCAGGGGCCGTCTTTCGGAGGATGTGGAGGAGATGAGTGAGGCTGTGACAGAGGCCCTGGGCACCTTCACTTTGAAGGCCTATCAGCAGGCCTTCAGGCAGTGACAGGAGCGCTAAAGCAGGTGCATTGGACTCGGGAGGTTCCATTTCGAGAGTCATAGAAGTTTCATGCTTCTCTGAAACAGACAACTGTCTCTACTGAAAAAGTCTCAAAACTTCTGGAGTGCACCACTTGGCGCACATCACCTCTGATTACGAGCGCTGGCAGATAAGCCTTTTGGACTGATACGACCTGCACCTGTTATAAGACCTCTGACAAGAGAAAATGTAAATACACCTTTACACCCATCACTTTTCAACAAACAACACGGACTAAGAACAGCAGAAACTGACGCAATTTCGCCAGAAATCTTCCCTCCGATCATGACGTATGATGTAATCTGAGAAAATGTGCTAATGTGCTCAGTATTTCTTCCTGGATCAAGTTGTCGTCGTGTCCTGCGCTTTTGTAGCAGACTCGCGTTGACGTACGACTTTCGCTGCTGGCTTGTGCGGTCGCCGACCTGATGCTGTGGGCGAATCGTGAGTTAAGTGAAATGCGCAAAATCCACTCGGATTTTCCAGTAAGTCAGGCTTTCCTCTCAGTGAGAATATATTTCAATGTAATGTGCTATATCCGTCGGCCTGGAGAGTGAACTTCTCAAAATGACCGTTTCCACGCCTAGGATAACATTAGATGAAAAACATTACGTTATGACAAATTATAATTATTTATAGTTATAATTTGCTCGTGTCACTGAAATGCACTTAAGGACTGGGAATAACTTGTGTGCTTCAATGATGAATACATATCGGCTGAATGAGAATCGAATGTTTCACAGTCAACTCATCCGGGTCATAATTGCCCAACGCAAAAACGCCATCAGTTCTGGCGTTTTGTTAAAAACCAGGAATAACTATGCCTTAACACAATGTCTTCAGTTGTCCGCATACAACCCTGACATTTCCCGCTTTTTTCTTCGCATGGAGGATCTCATCTACGACCACTAAAACATACAATCTCGAATTCCGTCCGTCAAAAAGCGACGAATCCTTCCTGTAATTGAACATTCACAATGTGACGGCTCAGTTCTTGTGCGGCGCGCCTGGAGGACTCTGCGGAAAAACGCCGGCCGCGGCCACCAACCTCACCGGGCGGCGAGCGCCTGACCTCGCCTACGGGCCACATTTTTTTTTCACCCCCCCCCCCCACCCAGCACTTCCCCGGAGCAATGACCCGACACACTGGACGTTGACCATCGGTCACTGACAGATGAACTGGTCTGCAGGATTCAAGTTCTGACAAGCTCTGATCGTATGAATTGCCTAGCATTTGAATCATAAACACAAAGTGTAGCGATCATTGTGCACAAGTGACGAAATATTGCACGTTGATAGGCAGGAAACATGGCCAAGGTTTATTTCTTAGTGTTGAGGATGGAGTGAGTTATGATGCCACTGGTACACCTATTGCTAGAGCAAGTTCTACAATTTACGTTAAGAAGAGGTGGGATGCATGGAGATAACAGCTAACATATAAAGACACGCGAGCTGCTTCCTAGCGATATAGCATTTCGCACCAGCGTATTCATACTTGACCATTTGCAGTGGCGCCAAGTCAGCTGGCTCGTTTATTTTACGTCTATCACACTAATATCTCGGTGTGAATCATTTCGCCCGACCGGCTACTGCGGAACTCGCCCGGTGCTGTAGGCACAGGACCTAGCCGGCGCCAGGCAGGTGCTGGAGCCACACCGGTCGTCGGGCCGGCCGGCTCGTCACCTGCGCCGACCCGACGTCTCACCTGGTGCCGCGGGCTGGATGGCGCCACAGCACCCCACCTGGCGTCTGGCGCCGGTGACTACCGCCAGACTACGGCGTCTGTGGGCGGCAGGCTGCGGTCAGAAGTCTGGGTCAGGGAGTGAGTCAGATCTGGGAGGATGGGCATTGCGCAATGAGTCTGGGGTAGTTGTTATTCGTAGATGGGCCATATATGGCCCATCTGCCGACCATACCTATATGGTCGGCAGTTTACTATCCGCGACTACGACCTGCATTGAATCGAAGAGATTCGAACTCGACTTATAATTGACCCCATTATCACTTAGGCTGTGTGTTGTGGATTTGTAACCATAGATAAAAATTGGAGTATGATATGTATTTACTCGTATGTATAAGTATGCAATAGAACCGCGCAGCTGTCAGCCCCAAAAACTTTCGCGTACAAGACCAGCCTGGTGAAATGGGAAGGGGAAATGGGCAACCTTCAAGGTACTCAAATTAGCTGACTGTTGCATGGTATGCATAAAATATAAGCCTGCATTTCTTGGTTATTTTTATCATCAAGAGGGCATTATCGAAGCTTCAGTTCTTGATATGTGGTCCCACACATGCTGTGACGCTCAGGCGACCAACGTCAGTCTTTGAGCCTCGTCTGCAGTTCGAAGGACAAGCTGTCTCTCTGCTAGTGGCCGAAAGGCGACCGTCGCCGCCCCTGACATTTGTGATCGATGGCGAGGATACGTCAGGAGAAACTGGGCGCCCGCTGATCCATTGTGCGATTGTGCGTCTCCGTACAGCGTGTTCCGCGTGCAGACAACCCTTATATGGTGTCAGGGACATCTTTCAACCAAGGGTCAAGTGAATGTCAGTGATACAATGCACCATTTGCAATGCAGAAAATTCAACATATTTTTGGAGAGGCTGAACATATCTTCAACAATGGGACATGTATATGTATGTAGTATTTCATGCAGTTAACGTAGGTACGAACCTAAAGATAGTAACGGAACTACTGGAATGAGCTCATTTACTTTTATTTCTTCCTTTTCACTCTGAAACACTTCACTACATTCACGTGCACCTGAGTTCAAGTCTCGCCGACTCCACAAATTTCCGCTCCGCTCCAGCGCCGCCGGCGTCTATGCGTCACTAATGATGCCGTTGTTACGTGACTGACCAGGTTGGTCGGACAATAATTATCATCTGCAGTGACGCGCAGATCCGGCGGCGTCCAGCTGTCCCGAGATTTGCGCGCGAGCGACGGCGCCGAATGTTTCCGCCGGAAGTCGCCAGCGCAGTGTGGCCGCGAAATCGTTGACGTCACTTCCGGCAAACACGTTTTTGGCTGGAATTGGTCATCTTATGCGTGGAATGCGCTTATAAACGAATCCGTGGCTTCTTGACCTGCGAAAAAAATTATAATGAAGTTCTGATGAATCATGAAATTCGGGAGACAATTGCTCAGTGGGGGCTGAATACGGACTTCCACTAGAGATTTATGCAATTCGTTTGCTTTGTTTTGTTTTGTTTTTGCACAATTTACCGAGCCATCTAAAGTTGTATCGTGCATGATGATGGTGAAAGACGGGGCCGGAACTGGGGTTGGTCTTCCCCTTGGGATTAGACTATGCTTCAGCGGAAGCCTTTCTCTAACAATGCAAATGCCCTTTTTGTCATGATCTCTTCTCGCTATATTGAGTTTTTTGGTTAAAAGCTGATGAGGCCTCCCATATTTGCAATACAATTGTCGATGCATTGGCTGCATTACCGGCTGTGCACCAACATATTCAAAATCTCCCCTTACACTTCCTCTTAGCGCCCACCTGTTTTCCATCTTTCACATCTTTCTGTCTGTCTTTCTGTCTGTCTGTCTTCCTTGCCGCTCTGTCCTCACTTTCATCTCTGTTGCATCTGATCCTCCACCGTGCATTTGTCGGCAAGTTAGTTGATCTTTGTGACCGACAACACATGTAGATCGTGTCCTTACATCTTCGACAACAATCGCTCAAGTACCGCCCTGCACTTGGTCCACCTGGGCGCATACCTGCCCCGCCAGCGTTTGCTGCCTAGTGCCTATCCGCCAGTGTTTGCTGCCTTGTGCCTATCCGCCAGTGTATGTATATGCCATCTCTCCGCCTGCTTGTCGCCTGTTTGTGGCGTCTATCCGCCTGCGTGTGTCAATATACTGCGTTATCTTCTTGCCCGTCTATATTGCCTTCATTAACTAGCTTGAATACCCTTATCAGGATGTCTGCACCAATCTTCCCTGTCTATCCTTCGTCTGTCTCACTGTTTCTGTGACTGCTGCTATACCGTCTTCCTTGCCTATTCTCACGTATATGTCCTCTACCGATACATCTATTCTCCCTCTTACTTCTCTCTCTCTCTCTCTCTCTCTCTCTCTCTCTCTCTCTCTCTCTCTCTCTCTCTCTCTCTCTCTCTCTCTCTCTCTCTCTCTCTCTCTCTCTCTCTCCCTCCCTCTCCCTCCCTCCCTCCCTCCCTCCCTCCCTCCCTCCCTCCCTCTCCCTCTCTCTTTCTCTCCCTCTCTCTCTTTTTCTCTCTCTCTTTCTCTCTCTCTCTCTCTCTCTCTCTCTCTCTCTCTCTCTCTCTCTCTCTCTCTCTCTCTCTCTCCCTCCGCCTGTCCCCGTCCGTCCGGCCAGCCACGATCAGTAGAACTAATCACGTCTGCCCATCAGCTCCTCTCGGCACCTGCCGGAGTCGAGAAAGAACAATAGGACGATCGCTCGAAGAAGACACGTACCGATGTAGCGCATTTCGATCACGGCAGGATAAAAACGCGAACACGCATTACACTAATGCTTGCAGGACTGGGATATCATGCGAGTGTCCGATCTGGCGAGATGGCCTGTTCACGATTTTCACAAAGCGAGAACAGACTGTTGATTGGCCCTTATTGCGGTGTGCTGACTATGTCAGTGGTCCATAAAAGCCACGCATTAGGACAATGCACATTTAGCGCTTATGTGGACATTACATGCTTCCACTGAGCGAAGCTGCAGCTTCTAAAAAGCTTAGCCTCCGTGGTCTGGCTGTCGCGCCGGCTGACACGCGAAAGTCTCGTTGACTAGTGGACCAGGCCAGCACATTGTGCAAGGCACCGTGGCGGCGTGCGGTTTCGTTCCAGTAATGAGGACAGTCCTCTCTCTTCTGGGGTCGTGCCGGAACAGCGTTTGAGCGGAGCGCGCCTTCATAACTCGCCGAGCGCGGCCGGCGCTGCTGGCCCCGAGCAGTTCGTAACAGTTTCGGAGCACGTTATGTGACGCCCGGACGGCCTGTGAGGCCATTCGGCTAGCCATCGGTCTCCGGTGACGACGCAGCGGGACAATTATGGCGCACAATGACACGACGCGCCAGGACTGGAGCGCGTGCAGCCGCGCCGGGCCGGGCCGGGCCGGGCTGCAACGCTGCCAGAACTGGGCGCAAGGGAGAGGCTTCCCTAGAGAGGCACGGTTTCAGAGGCTGAAAATGAAATGTACCCGTGGCAGTCTTTAGGTAATATTGTCCTTACAGCTCTAAAGTAAATGAATGCTCAAACCATTTTGTGCTTGGTGCCGCTTTCAACATCGATTTTTCTTTTTTCTTTTATGGTTAACCGTGTTTAGTATAAATACATAGGCATCATGCAAAGCAGCACAAAACGATAGATCACGACGCTATACCTTATGGTGAGCACTGTGCAATCGTGCATGTCATTGTCCCACCCAAATCACTAAACTACCACCGTTCACTGGGTGTGATTTCGGACAGGTCTGACCCGCCGATGATGTATCGAGGGCGGCGTGGCGTGGACATGTGGGAGCGGATGTTTGCTCCTTTAGCCCCTGCAGCCTCTGCACACACCACTGCTCCACCAGGCCATGCCCATTGGTCACAGTGCGTGAGCGAGTGGGCGAGCGTGTGCGTGCGCGTCTGACCGCAGAGGGTAGCCGGTGAACCGCGGACGGTCGCTGGCGGTCGCCGGGCCGGCAAGGGTGCGCCGGGTGCGTGCCGACACGCCCTCGAACGCACACGTGGCGCCCACTCGTGACAGTCGGCTACGGAAGCTGCTCAGCTAACGGCAGCTCGGCGGGTGAATAAACCGGGTCATGACGTCATCGGGAGAGACAGTGGGAGGAGAGAGCGGATTAGGGCTTCCTAATTTGTCGTGCTCGGTGCGGCTGCCTGATGAAAGACTGGAAACCTGACGCGACGGCTGTTCCGTGTGCCGGGGAGCGGACGGCGGCCGTGTAATCTCTTCGTCACGGCGATACCGGGCTTCTGAGCAATAGTGCGCGGGAATTGAACACACCGCGACCGATACAACTCGGCCCAACCACTCGGGGACGCCCATAGTGGCCCAGCTTTGCGTCGTTAGTGGGCCTCGAGAACGCCTGATTTACAGTGTATCGGTTACTTCTCCACCGAACACTCCCTGTCGGTAATTTTAATGGGCTATGAATGTTTAAACGCACATTATCCACGGCCCCTGTAGGTTTATGGGACGATAAAAGCAGTGTTCACCTGTACTTTCTCGTGACGCCTGGATTTTACAAAGACCGTTCAGCATTAGTGGTAACAGACCTTGCTTATCATTATACTCCCCATCCGCTCATTCTTGGGGTCTCTGCATTGTCCGCGCTTTTAACGGCTTTCCTGATGGCATTTAGTTCTTTTGTTGGACGACGAACGGTACCGCTTTGGAGTCTCGAAGCCGTAAATCACGGGTTTCAGCCGGCTGAGCCAAAGGGGTTCGGGCAAAGCCGCTAGATCAAGATCAATAAAAACGAGCAATAACTAATTTATCTTTCCAGTCGAGTTTCAATAGCTGCCCGAGCAATGGAAGAGTTATGACAGTTCTTAGTCGATCCGAGTCCAGCGACTTCTTGTGTACTATTTTATACCTATTAGCTTCTTGTGATATGGTTTTCCAATGCATTCGCCTTTTTGATAATACAATATGTAGGTTTAACGACAATCTCCTTCAATTTGACTTAAATTAAGGTTCTGTATTTTCAAAAAGATTTCAAGACACGACAAAGACGGTTTTGAGCGGCTAGCGACTAGAAATATCGCCGCCATAAATATGTTTTTGACTACATATAGCGCACCATAGGGAACAAAGGGGCCATACTAGCATACCGGTAGGCGCAATTGTGCATTTTGTATTGTGCCCTCCAAGAGCAGACATTATTTCAGACCTCTGATGCAGCTAAGTCCTCTTCAATAAGAAAAAATTGAAGTGCCGCGAGGCAGAAACAAGCGCTGGATGTGATTAAAAGGTTTTCTTCTTTTTTTTTGGTCGAAGGAAGCTGTCAAACCGAATAGGATATAGCATATGACATCTTGTCGTTTTTAGTCTCACCACTTCTGCAGCAAACTGGTATTTTCCTGTTATGTAGTTCGCTAACAGCTTCACGGTAATACTTAACTGTGGTGTAAGAAGAAGAAGACACTCCTGCTTCTGTGTTTTTAGTTGGAAACATCAGTTTGCGGGATTGGTCACGTGCTCGATGATGTGAAACAGGCCCGGTGACATTAGCCAGACACGTGACTCAGTGGTGCTGTGGCGGGTAAGACGCGTAATCCTGCCGACGGTCATTAGATGAGGCTGATGTCACACTGATTTTACGACATGTTTTAGGCTCTAATGACCGATTGACAAAAAACACACTCCGAAGAGAAGACAGTTAACAGCTGCTTACATGGAGATTAATGAAAGACGTAATTGAGAAAAAATTGACGGTACGCCCTGTTTGCTGTCGTGGTATTCTGTTCATTGATGGCTCTTTTATTTTCTTATTCTTTCCTCCCTCCCTCCCTCCCTCCCTCCCTCCCTCCCTCCCTCTCTCTCTCTCTCTCTCTCTCTCTCTCTCTCTCTCTCTCTCTCTCTCTCTCTCTCTCTCTCTCTCTCTCTCTCTCTCTCCCTCTCTCTCTCTCTTTCTCTCTTGCCCTTCCTCCCGCTCTTCCTCATATGAGGATTGCCCAAATAAAGTTCATAAAACTTGACATTTTTATCGTATTTTCTAGTTGATCAACATATAAATAATTTTGCCAGATAATCCTGTGAAGACAATAAAACAGTTCTCAATAAATGCGTCAACTTATTTTCTATGTGTGGCCATCATAACATATTTTTAGTCCAAACATCACGGACGTATAAATAAACGTCCGTGATTTATTTATACGTTTATTTATACGTCCGTGCCCAACATTCCTACCTAAATACATATCGCTGCATCATCAGCCATTCTTCACACAACTACATATAAAAAACATTTTTATAGCCATTCTTTTCAAACACATGTCAGTCAAATGTATAACCCTCGCCGGCACAGGCCATTTTGAGTCCTTCGACGGCACAGGGGGGGGGGGGGGGTTGGTACGACCCCCCCCCTCGCGTTTGGCCCCTGATCGAGCTAGAGCTTCGCGGAAAAAACGAGCGTGTTGCCCGTCACGAGAGGAAGTTGATGATACCCAATTTTAAGGTCCTAGGTCATCGGGTGACCTTCCAGGTCAGGTCAATGACCCGAAAACCGGGAAAATCGGGACCTGTTAGAAAGTCGTAAAGTGTGGCTGCTATGTGGTTTTCCGGGGTGCTGATCACGAATATCGTGTTAGTTTTGATCATAGATGATGTCTTTAAGCATTTAGACCAGGTCGGGTCAGGTCAGGTCAGGTCAACCGGTAGGGGTTGTGACGGGTATTCGTAATACGTGTCAACCGCCTCGGACAGCTTCGTAACATGTTACGAAGGCACCAAAACTACTTCGTAAATGTTCAAATGGCTGCTAAATTCGAATTCAGCTCCAAAAACTAGCCTAGAAACATGTAAAACTCGAAAAAGTGAACCGAGGTCACCCGAGGTCACCAAAGGTCAATGACTTGACCTGACCTTCAGGTGACCTTGACACCCACCCTAATGCATGGGAGCAACATCAAATCACATGTCTGAACGTTTGAAACCACGAAAAGCTTGCAAACGCGCGGCTAATGCGAGCCGACATGCGCCGAACCGCGATTTCGGCCAAACATGGTCACAGAAAAGAGGTCACAGGTCAAAGGTCATTGGGGTCAGGGTCATGAAATTTTCAGGGTAGGTGTAAAATTGATCGATGCGAGGGTACTGAAAGTTTCGTCGCGATCGGCCGCTGTTTACGCGAGTTATTCGCGAAAAACCTTGGGGGGTTGCATCAACCCCCCCTGTACCGGCGAGGGATAATGAACTCACGCCTGACATTCAGAGGCCTTGCAATGCAAATTGGACTTGCATTGGAGGTCAGCGATAGCTTTACGTAATTCATACCGAGCATTGTCGCCTTGCAGGAGACGTTTTCTTCCAGTGAAGCCAAATATTTCTTAATGAAGAGACGTGTCCAGTTTGCGGTGGATGGATGGCGGCGGTTTTTAGTGCTATTCTGAATTTGTGCGGGTTTTGAAGTCTTGATTTGAGAAGTTATGCATGGCAGAATGATCTGATACTTCTGACCTGAGAAGAAAATCGAATATTTGATTTCACCACTCATTCATTGACGGGAAAATCGGACGCTTTTAAATGATTACGTGATGCATAACTGAGATATGACATGATTGGTAAGCGAGGTTTATCCGCCATTTATGAACAGGACTGATTATTATACAGGTATTTTTGTTGACTCTTGCGATTAAAAATCAATATCTGAGGTCTAAAAAGCGCCCGGTTATGATCCAATTTTGAAAATACAGCGAGCACACCTTACCTATGTAATGCCACGCTCAACGCGCGGGACAGTAACAGCATAGCATTTATCTGCTACTCTCGTCTGCTCACATATTGACCCCGTACGTAGAAAGTTCACCCTTTTTCAGAACGAGACTACCTGGGTTTATGTCCTTTCACTTGTCCACGCAGGCGAGCCAGTCAACCCTCCACTTTTCGCCGCTATCGTCGTTCGTAAACGCATCTCTCGCTCGGTCGCGTCGACCGGACAGCGTCGTCCGCGCCGCTTCGTCGCCCTGCCGACACCGAGCGACATGTGGACGATCGCTCAATGTGAGTTTACAACCGGAAAATTGGCCCGTGACCGCCGGTCTGTGGGAGAAAAACGAACGGAAGTGGGCCTCAAACGCGTGGCGGACCGGCCCCTGGATGCGGTCCGGCTGTGCCCTCGCCGGCGGCCTGTCACGGCCGACCAACGACACGCGTGTAAGTTAGAACTGCGCCGCGCCAACGGCCCTGCCCCGGGGCTGTTAGGTCACAGATGATCGGGTCCGTGATCGGTGGGGAGGGGAGGAGTCGGCGCGTGCAGCTGCGTTTGTGGTGGTGACAGGAAGTCAGTGTGACGGGTGACCGTTTAGTGGGCACGCCAGTAACGCCGCACTGTAGGCCGGCAGCCCGAAAAAGCGCTAGAAATTCCCCCAAACTGACTGTCCGCAATATGAACAAAATAGGTATCATTTAACCCCAAATTGATCGAAGAATACGATTCCGATGCCAGTTTTTCCCTAAGGTCAAAATTGAGGTCGTCAGTTGTCACCAAACCCAAGACAATTTAGACTCTCTAGTGGCCACCACATTTACCCATTTTCATGATGATCTTTAGTGGTAATTTATTACCTGACCAATCGTTGTTTTGAACGAAATTTCCTGTCAGACTAGTTCAGGGCACTGTTGTTCACTGTGCCAACATTATTCTTACATATTGCATCGCTTTTCTGCAAGATAAGCTAGCTTTTTGCAAGCAGCTGCAAGACGTAATTAAAAATCATATCTAATTTTTTAATTAGACTTTTATAAAAATGTGATTTCGAGCAGCTAAAAATGAACATTTTATACTAGCCTCTGATTACTCATCTTTCGTTCCATATAGGTGCTTTGCTGCTTTTCCCTGCTACTTTTCGAGATATGCGCCAGTAAACCACATGATGTAGGGGCAATTGTCACCTCGCCGCTCTACTGAAGGCCCGGCGCTCTTTAAAGCGCTGGAAGTTATGAAAAACAAAAGCGTATAATCAGAATAAAATATATGTCCCTGAGCTCAGAATTGATCAATGCACACAATGCTGTCAAAAATTTTGGGCCAAACTAAAAAATTCAGTCATTATTAACCCCCAAACACAAGTCAGTGATAATCAACAACAACTTGCTCTTTAGTCAGACTTTTTGAGAAATGTTATTTCGAGCCGCTAAAAATGACCATGCCATACAAACCACTAATCATCTTTCTGTCATGCCCTACTCGCAATTTTTGCTAATGCCTGCTACTCTTCGAGGTCACGTGACCTCACCATTAAAAGTAAATGGGGAAATAAGAAAACTGTTCTTTTTGCGCATGGAATGATCTCAAACTATCTCAAGCACACGGAATCGTGATTTCATGCACTCCTTGCAAGATTCGATGCTTTACTTTTGCATTTTTGACCTTCCGTGACGTCATTTATGACGTCACTGCGGTCATAGGAGTTTCTCGTCAATAACTCATGATCAAATTGAGCCAGCGACTCGGGAAAGCCACCAATGGACTCGGAAAGATCTCCCGAATCGAATGATATGCAATACGACTTCCTTCGATTAAGTTCGTGGCCTGATGGGCTCTGACCTGACCTTGACTCGAGGTCAACACCTTAAGTTGACCTCACCCGGACAAAAAGTATACCATTCGACGCGCCTGAGCCAGGCGAACACGATGGTGCCAAAATCGCTGCTCTGCGGCCATTTTTTGCGAAATTATTTACCAAAAACTAAACCCTACCTTGGGCTTTTTTGACTTCACCTCAGAGTTTACCGGTTGACCTGGGACCTTAAAATCGGGTATCAATCGTTCCGTCTTGAAACGGGGCACACGCTTGTTTTTTCCGCGAGGCTCTAGCTTCATTAGGGGCGAAACGGCGAAAAGGGGTCGTACCAACCCTCCCCCCCCTCGGCCGGCCGAGGGGGTGGGGGGTCCGACAATAGGTCCGGCGAGGATTAAGCAGCCCCACTTCGTTTTTAGCATGTTTGCTTGTCACTGAGATCAACAACTCAATCACAGATAATTTCTAGCACTTTTCCGGGCCCCCGGCCCAGTGTGCGCCGTCGGCATGCCGCTTTGAGATCCATGTGTAAATTGTAAAAAAGGCCTTCATTTTTAGGTTGGTAGGGAATAGCAGCAGCGGATGAAGTGTAGATCTATTGTCCTGAGCTATGGGGAATCAGTTATCTGATGTATAGCATCGACAGCATCCCTTACGATATTGACTACGACATCCGTTACAACATTTGTAAGTACGATATGATACGATAAAGTACAGGTCTCTCGGGTTTTAGCGGTAGGTTTTGCACCTATAAAATTTAGTGTACTTCAGGTTATATCTTCGTCGCCTTAACCCTCGCCCGCACATGCCATTTTCCCATCCTAGAACGCACATGGGGGGGGGGGGTTGTTGCCACCCCCCCCCCGCGCCATTTCGTTCCTGTTGGAGATAGAGCTTAGCAGTAAAGACCAAAAAGATTCTTTGGGAAGAGACGAATCCAATGATACCCAGTTTTACCTTCTCAGGTCAGTAATTGACCTTCCAGGTCAGGTCAAACTAAAAAATGTTGCTGTTTTGGGTCACCGTTGGATATCAAGTGCGCTGCTTATCAAATACCGATGACGATGCTGTTTTCTGGTGCCAAGCCAGCTAGAACCTCTTTGTCACACTATCCGACCAGAATTTTGCTGCTGAGGTCATTTCAGGTCAAGTTAGGTCAAGGTCAATTATATGTGTTTGTATGTCTGTGTGTGTCTGTGTGTATACTGATGTGTGCACCGATTGTTTTTGGGTCCATATCACATGAAATCATGATCTGAGAAGCTGTTACCAAAAATGCAGTCAAAAAACTTCACAAAAAGTAAATTTAGCTTGCCTAAAACGCAATTATCTTAGATGACCTAGGTTGACCTTGACCCTGACCTTGACCCCTGTACATCGTCGAACAACATGTTCCATGATAGGTGGGAGGTAAGACTGGCAAAAAAGGCCGAAATCAGGGTGTCAAAAGCTCACAAGGCCCATGGCAAACGCAAGATGTTGAGAATTGGCCATTTGGGTCATGACATGACCTGAAAAACAAGGTCATATCTCCGAAACCAAAAATCACAGAAACTTGAAATTTACAGTGGACATCAAGAAAGGATAGAGGAGCAGCTATACGAAAAATCAGCCTTCTAGCTTTAAAAATGTTTTTTTTTTGATTTTTTTTTTATTAACAGACACACAAACCAACAGCAGCAGCAGCACGTACGCAAGCGCACTTAATGATGCTCAAACCGGTGAGGCCGGTCACAACGGCGCCCACGGCGACAGCGAGCAGCGGCAGCGGCAGCGGCGCGACGGCAGCAGCGACAGAGTATCCTATGTATAGGGTAAGTAAGACACCGAAGACCGAGGAGCCCGACGCGCGGAAACGGCGCTCACCACGTCGCCCGCCGGCCACGCCCCCCGCCGGAACCAGCCCCCGCCACCGGCAGCGCCAGCAGAGGCCGGCACCGCCCGCGCACGCCACCGCGCGAGCTCGCCGGTCCGCCGGTCCCCGCCCGCGCCGGCAGGGTCGCCAACGGGCCCCGCCCCGCCAGCCAGAGCACTGATTACCGTGATAAGAGCCATTGTACCTACAAATCGGGCAATTGGCGGCGCGTCTCGTCCGGCCCCGGCCCGTCGGCAGCTGCGTGCGCTGCGCATCTCCTTACGCACAACTTGGCAATGGATGGTAAGCTTGTGACTACACGAGCTGACTACTCGTGTTGTAAAATGTTTTTCAATGCCCCCCATTTCGATTCAAACACCCTTATTTTGTTGAGGTGTCTAGCTGTTATTATTTCAGTTTCAGCTTCGCGCTTTAATTTATATTTAAAATGTACTACGTTTGGAATAGCTTCCTTCGATCGTGCTTCGCATATTACTTGTTTCATCAAGGTTAAAATGAGTACTTCAATTGGGTTTAGGTTTTGTACGAAAAATATTGTTTTTGGAGTTATTTGAAGTGTAAATTGGTGTGTAGATTGTAAGAATACTTTTATGTCGGTAATGAAACTCTGAACTTCGGTACAGGACCAAAACATGTGCGCTAAAGTTTCTGCGTGTCTGTGACAAAACGTACATTTATCATCGTCTTTCACATTGATGATATTCAGAAATTTGTTTGTAGTGAGAAATCTGTTAACTATTCGGTAATGTAGCATAATGAGTCGTGTTGAATGTGTGGCGTTCATTACAGCCACTGTGCTATCCTCTACAAAGTGTCCAATATCTGTCATCCATTTCTGTCTTAGACGCTCATCCGCATTCTTTGTTTCGGCTTTCTTTGATTGTATTGCCATCTGATATGCATAGCGTGAGAACTTCGCATGATTCATAACGAGATTTAATCTCGTTGGTATTATTGGTTTCGGTATGTCGTCGAAAGATTGACGTCTCACACATTCAGGTAAACTTCTCACGAGGCTTGAATAGCACAGAATGGTCATTCTTATTCCAAACCTATCTTGCACCGCTTCCCTCGTCATTATCCGCCCAGTTTGTTCGTCAATCAAATCTGCTATGAACCTAAGTCCTTTTTCGTTCCAATTTTTCACGATAGAACAGCTATATTTCGAATAGTCCGAGAACCATAGGCTCTCATTTAGTATACCGACATCGTCTGGGCTATAGTCTATGCTAAAGCGGCTGTACGCTTCCAAAATATCCTGCCAGAATGGATTGTTTATTTTGGAGCGGATCCTTAATAACTTTTTGCTTCCAAATTGAGGAATGCTTTCAACACATGGTACTTCATTCTCAGCTAGTCTTACCCACGAAGCTTTAGATTCCCTTAACCTCTTAAGCCATGTCAATTTAAGGCTTTGGACGAAAGCTTTAATATCGATCATTTGCAATCCACCTGCAGCGTAACTTTGTATCGTTTTGGCTCTTTTTATAGGATCCCTTCCCCCATTCCACACAAAAGAAAAGAAAATGCGTTCTAGCTTTTTGAGTATGAATTGTGAAGGATTAGGCAGAACAGTTAATAAGTGAACTAGCTTCGACAACAATAAAGACTTAATCACAGTTATTTTTCCCAGTTGAGTAAGATTTCGCCTCCGCCATTGCGCTATTTCTTTGTTAATCTGAGCGATTTTTGGTTCCAAGTTCGTTTCAGTTATTCCCTTATTGTTGTTAGAGAAAGTTATTCCTAAAATCTTTATTTGACTAACCCATTTACAGCCGAAGTTCTCAGACTCGTATCGCCGAGGGTCTACCCCGAGAGGAAGACATGCTGTTTTTTCTATGTTGAGTTTTAGGCCAGAGAAATTTGAAAATGTTTCTAATTCTGATAGTGCTCCTCGTATTGAACTTGCCTCACCGTCAAGAAATAATACCGTGTCGTCCGCATATTGCATGATTTTTACTTCGCTATCAGGAGAGAGCTGGATACCAGATAGTATCCGAGATTGTTTGATTTGATTTGCTAGAACATTAACAGCCAAATTGAATAGGTATCCTGATACCGGATCCCCTTGACGTATACCGCACTTCAGATATATCTTTTCTCCCAAGAAACCGTTTAACAGTATTCTTGAGAAATTTTCGTCACTCATATATATGTTCGTTAACATGGCTCTGAAATTTGCTCCAAACTTACTATACTTTAAAACTTTGGAAACGAAGTCCCAGGATAAGGAATCGAATGCAGCTTCAAAATCTGCGGAAATTATAACACCTGTCTTTCGATCTTCTGACAGTTTTTGTATTACGTCATAAACAAGCCTGGTATTTTCCCCGATGTATCGTCCCTTGACATACGCTGTTTGACAGGGGTCAGTCAATTTGTCTATTACCCGTTGCAGCCGTGCTGCAATGGCAGATGATATGATTTTAAAATCAGTGTTAAGGAGGGTGATCGGACGCCATGCTTTGACCTGGTCCGGAGACTGACCTGCTTTCGGAATCATAGTAATGACTCCTTCTCTATGCGAAGAAATTACTTTATTTTTTCCTGAACAGAAAACATATGCTCTATGAAGGAAATGCCCTAAAATGTTCCAAAAGTGTTTAAAGAATGATGATGTGTACCCGTTCGGGCCCGGAGACTTCCCGCTTTTCATCTTTCGCATTGCATTAGTTAACTCCTCGTATGATAACGGCAAGTCGAGAGCGTCGCGCTCTGGATCGCTTAGTGTTTCTGTAACGTTTCTTCTGATAAATTCGTCCGCACTTGACGGTAAATTGTGTTGTCTAGTATATTTACTCGCTAGGCTGTCTGTAAATGTTTCCAGAATAGAGCTAGTTGTTGTTAAAATTTGCTCTCCAGTTTTAATGATTCCAACTGATTTTCTCAGGGCATTTCTTTTCTCCAAGCCGAGAAAGTACTTTGACGAGCGCTCACCCTCCTCGTGCCACCTTGTCCTCGAGCGCACGATCAGACCGTTTATCAGAGGCCTTCTCATGTTTTCCAATTGTTCTTTATACTGTTCCAGGACGGCCGCACTACTTTCGGTTTTTGCTTCAAAATATTCTGTTTGAGCTCTTTCGATTTTCATTAACAGTTCTCTTTCTTTTTCTTTATCCCGCTTAGCTTTTTGTTTAGCAAATTTAACAGTTTCCCCGCGTATCATCATGAGTAGCGTTTCGTAAAATAGGTCCTCGTTTATTTGAAACTTAATATCTTTGTAGTTGTACTCATCAGTTAGAAACTCATTCGAATATATCGGTAACGCATATTCTTGAATATGTTTCAACGCTAACTTGAGAGACATTGTAACAAATAGTAAGAAAATTAACCTCACTCTCATTCTATCTAAAAGTAAATTCCGGATTCGAAATAAAACAAACTTTTTGAGAAGCTTTCGGCATTGCGCCATCATCAGCTCTGGAGTTTTATTCGCAAACATTTGAGAAAATATGCATTCGGGCTGATAGTTTTGTCTGCAGTTATTTCATCCAGTACTTCCTTCATATTATATAACAGTTGGCGGCGCAAGAACATTTCGTTACACACATGCATGTACTTAGATCGACATCGTATCAAATAAACATCGTATAAGTTAACATCAAATAAACCTCGTATCGTATCGTGCATCATTCTTTTGAACAGATTCTTTTGAACACATAGGAGGCCCAGATATTGTGAAGTAAAACACCTTAAATACATTCATCACACAAACATACAGCGAAAAAAACAAACAAACACATACAACATACAAATAGGACATACACTTTGCAAACAGTCGATCGATGTCGATCAGTCTGTCAGGCTCAGGTACCACGCCGTATCAAAGACCACGATGAGGTTTGTGTGTTAAGGGTAGGTTTCAGATCACGAATGTATATTGATTCCCAAATCTTTCTGTCTGGACCGTCTTTGGAGACATGCAAAATTTGGATCGAGATGTTGTCGCTGCCCAGCTGAATATCTGGATGTTTGGTTTGATGGAAGCCAAAGGGAGTGTCTTCTTTTCTGTTTCTAGCATCTCTGATGTGCTCGTTGTACCTGAGCCTGACAGACCGGCGAGTTTCTCCGATATAAAATGATGCGTTTTCGTCGCACAGCTTACAGTCCATTCGATAGATGACATTTTTTTGGTGACATTTGCCTTTAAGGCCTGCCTCACACCCATTGCACCGCCTACCGGCCCCCGGACACGGTGGAGGAAGGTAGGCTGACCTAACCAGTTTTTTCTTCAAGCTGGGACCTCCCTTCCACGCTACCCTTATGTTCAGATGACTACTCCTGATGATGCCTTCTGTCTTACGGCAGAGTTCATCATCCACGAAAGGGAGGGTCATGAAGGTTTGAGAGGGTTGTTGCTGAGTGGCATGAGTCAGAGAGGCTGATGCTCTTCGGACTGCTTCGTTTTTCAACCGATTGACTAAGTGAGGAGGGTAGCCATTTTTTACGAATAGGTCCTGGATTGTTTTCAAACTGCGCGCCCGAGGGAGTCCCGGGGAGGAGACCCTGATGGCCCGTAAGAATTGTGACCGTACTGTGTTTTTCTTTGTGGAAAGGGGTAGCGCTGAGAGGAAGTGAACGATCACTGGTGATGACATGGGTTTTACGAAAAGTTCACTTGTGTAAGACCCAGACTCCAAAATTGATATTTTGGTGTCAAGGAAAGCCAATGAACCGGTATCGGCGGTATGCTCAATCGTGAACTTGATTGTTGGGTGAATGGTGTTCAGAAAGTTGAAGTACTCTTCGAGGGCTTCTTTCCCATGTGTCCAGACCCCAAAGACGTCGTCTATGTACCGCAGGTACAGGACGGGCTGGAGGCGCTGGGCGGCAAGGAACATTGATTCTAAGGCATGCATGAACAAAATTGCTAGTGGTGGTGCCACCCTGCTGCCCATGGCGATGCCGTCCGTCTGTTTGAAATATTTTGATCCAAACCGAATGAAGTTGTTTGTCATGCAGTGTTCTAAAAGTTTTTTAACGTCAGCTACTTCCAAACCGAAAGTTTCCACCCGTTCCTTATGGTGCTCGAGGAGGGCCATGGTGGCGTCGATGGCTTCCCTAATTGGAATGTTGCCGTAGAGGTTGACGACGTCGATGCTGAAAAGTATCGTACCTGGTTCAAACCCCCCAGGAAATTGTTCTGATACACGATCCAGAAACTGAGACGTGTTTTTTAAGTGGGCTGGCACATAGGGAATGAGCTGTGAAACTACCTTCTCCAAAAACCAAGTCAGTTTATCTAGAGGGTCATCACAGGCGGATACTATCGGTCTGAGGGGAATGCCGTGTTTGTGGTCCTTGGGAAGCCCATACAGCTCGGCGGTTCTCGAGCAGTGCGGTGTAATAGCCTTTACTACACCTTCATCAACTTTGTCATCCATAGTCTGGTGAATTACACGTTTGGTGTTGGCCTCTAACCTTGGGATCGGGTTACGGTTCACCTCCTCATAGTTGGAAGTGATAGAATTCATCTTTTCCACATAGTCCGATGCATTCATTGCCACTAGTCCCTTACATTTGTCTGAAGGTTTCACAACGATGTCTTTGTTTTGGGCTAGTTGGCGCAACGCCCGACTCTGAGACTGGCTGTGATTAGTGCATCTCGAAGGGTGGGTTTTGTACGCAGCTAAAATCTTTCTCTTTACCTGCTGTAGAGATTGTTCCACGGCGCTTGGAGCCGCAGGCGCCTGGCTACAGTTTCCATCTGGGAATCGAGGCTGGAGTCTCTTCGCTGTTGCGGGAGCTCCTACCGTGTCTGCGGCTGCGTCTGCGTGTTCATCAGCCACTGCGGCAGCAGTCGAAGCGCCAGCAGCGACAGCGGCAGGGGCAGCCGCTGCTTCTGAAGCATTGTCGGTAGCACCGGCTACGGCTGGAGCGGCGACGGTTGCTTCATGGGGTGTTGTGATGCCAGTAGCGTTGGCAGTGGCTACTGATCTAAGTAGTTGTAGCTCAGGCTGTCTGTGTTGTTGCTGTTCTCGCTGCTGTCGTTCCTGTTGTTGCTGTCCCTGCTGCCGCCGCTGCCGCTGCTCCTGCTGCTGCTGCTGCTGCTGCTGCTGATGATGATGATGATCCTGATTTTGCTGGTCTTCTATTGAAGTGTTTTGAGGCGGCAACGGTTGCTGGTCTTGCTGGTCCTGCAGACGCGCCACACGTCGGCTTTCGATGTCCATTTTCCAGCGGAGAGCATACACCCCACGCTCAATGCCAGTTTCTACATCTTTTATAACGTGGTCAGTTATCTTCCTGGTAAGCGAAAACTTGGGCCCGCGGTTAAGTAGATCGACTAGGTTGTCTTCCATGGTGAGTCCTGAAAGGTTCTTGAAAGATTCAGATGATCCATGTCTACGCTCAGCAATCCCACCATCAGCTGCGTCAGTTTCAGTCGCTTGGCTGCGGATGTTCTCGTTCTCATTGGAGGAGTTGATCCGGTTGTGGGTTGAGTTGTCGTCAATGAGTCTCCTGAACTTGTTCTGTAGCCTCTGTCTGTTGTCTTGGCGACATTTTGCGTACAGCAATACGCACTGGCGCTGAAGCCACGGTAGCAGATCAGATCCTGTGTTGAAGTTGTTCACCTCCAGCCGCTCCCTTTCCCGCTCGAGGTAGGCTTGCTTGCGGAATGCTTCCTTGATTGCCTCATTGAGAAGCTCACGTGAGAAGCGGTTCTTCTTATCTTCGAAGCCTTGTCCGCCGGAGACGATAGTGCGTGTCTTTGCCATTACATTCTGGATGAACTGCGGCAGAACGTCTGCTCGTCTACATTCTATCAAAAACGATATTCTTTCAATATTGTTTGCTAGTTTTGGTACCAAAAGTAAAGTTTTGACAAGCGTTTCTCTACGGTTAACAATGGTTTCACAGTCTTGAATATGTTTCAACGCTAACTTGAGAGACATTGTAACAAATAGTAAGAAAATTAACCTCACTCTCATTCTATCTAAAAGTAAATTCCGGATTCGAAATAAAACAAACTTTTTGAGAAGCTTTCGGCATTGCGCCATCATCAGCTCTGGAGTTTTATTCGCAAACATTTGAGAAAATATGCATTCGGGCTGATAGTTTTGTCTGCAGTTATTTCATCCAGTACTTCCTTCATATTATATAACAGTTGGCGGCGCAAGAACATTTCGTTACACACATGCATGTACTTAGATCGACATCGTATCAAATAAACATCGTATAAGTTAACATCAAATAAACCTCGTATCGTATCGTGCATCATTCTTTTGAACAGATTCTTTTGAACACATAGGAGGCCCAGATATTGTGAAGTAAAACACCTTAAATACATTCATCACACAAACATACAGCGAAAAAAACAAACAAACACATACAACATACAAATAGGACATACACCTTGCAAACAGTCGATCGATGTCGATCAGTCTGTCAGGCTCAGGTACCACGCCGTATCAAAGACCACGATGAGGTTTGTGTGTTAAGGGTAGGTTTCAGATCACGAATGTATATTGATTCCCAAATCTTTCTGTCTGGACCGTCTTTGGAGACATGCAAAATTTGGATCGAGATGTTGTCGCTGCCCAGCTGAATATCTGGATGTTTGGTTTGATGGAAGCCAAAGGGAGTGTCTTCTTTTCTGTTTCTAGCATCTCTGATGTGCTCGTTGTACCTGAGCCTGACAGACCGGCGAGTTTCTCCGATATAAAATGATGCGTTTTCGTCGCACAGCTTACAGTCCATTCGATAGATGACATTTTTTTGGTGACATTTGCCTTTAAGGCCTGCCTCACACCCATTGCACCGCCTACCGGCCCCCGGACACGGTGGAGGAAGGTAGGCTGACCTAACCAGTTTTTTCTTCAAGCTGGGACCTCCCTTCCACGCTACCCTTATGTTCAGATGACTACTCCTGATGATGCCTTCTGTCTTACGGCAGAGTTCATCATCCACGAAAGGGAGGGTCATGAAGGTTTGAGAGGGTTGTTGCTGAGTGGCATGAGTCAGAGAGGCTGATGCTCTTCGGACTGCTTCGTTTTTCAACCGATTGACTAAGTGAGGAGGGTAGCCATTTTTTACGAATAGGTCCTGGATTGTTTTCAAACTGCGCGCCCGAGGGAGTCCCGGGGAGGAGACCCTGATGGCCCGTAAGAATTGTGACCGTACTGTGTTTTTCTTTGTGGAAAGGGGTAGCGCTGAGAGGAAGTGAACGATCACTGGTGATGACATGGGTTTTACGAAAAGTTCACTTGTGTAAGACCCAGACTCCAAAATTGATATTTTGGTGTCAAGGAAAGCCAATGAACCGGTATCGGCGGTATGCTCAATCGTGAACTTGATTGTTGGGTGAATGGTGTTCAGAAAGTTGAAGTACTCTTCGAGGGCTTCTTTCCCATGTGTCCAGACCCCAAAGACGTCGTCTATGTACCGCAGGTACAGGACGGGCTGGAGGCGCTGGGCGGCAAGGAACATTGATTCTAAGGCATGCATGAACAAAATTGCTAGTGGTGGTGCCACCCTGCTGCCCATGGCGATGCCGTCCGTCTGTTTGAAATATTTTGATCCAAACCGAATGAAGTTGTTTGTCATGCAGTGTTCTAAAAGTTTTTTAACGTCAGCTACTTCCAAACCGAAAGTTTCCACCCGTTCCTTATGGTGCTCGAGGAGGGCCATGGTGGCGTCGATGGCTTCCCTAATTGGAATGTTGCCGTAGAGGTTGACGACGTCGATGCTGAAAAGTATCGTACCTGGTTCAAACCCCCCAGGAAATTGTTCTGATACACGATCCAGAAACTGAGACGTGTTTTTTAAGTGGGCTGGCACATAGGGAATGAGCTGTGAAACTACCTTCTCCAAAAACCAAGTCAGTTTATCTAGAGGGTCATCACAGGCGGATACTATCGGTCTGAGGGGAATGCCGTGTTTGTGGTCCTTGGGAAGCCCATACAGCTCGGCGGTTCTCGAGCAGTGCGGTGTAATAGCCTTTACTACACCTTCATCAACTTTGTCATCCATAGTCTGGTGAATTACACGTTTGGTGTTGGCCTCTAACCTTGGGATCGGGTTACGGTTCACCTCCTCATAGTTGGAAGTGATAGAATTCATCTTTTCCACATAGTCCGATGCATTCATTGCCACTAGTCCCTTACATTTGTCTGAAGGTTTCACAACGATGTCTTTGTTTTGGGCTAGTTGGCGCAACGCCCGACTCTGAGACTGGCTGTGATTAGTGCATCTCGAAGGGTGGGTTTTGTACGCAGCTAAAATCTTTCTCTTTACCTGCTGTAGAGATTGTTCCACGGCGCTTGGAGCCGCAGGCGCCTGGCTACAGTTTCCATCTGGGAATCGAGGCTGGAGTCTCTTCGCTGTTGCGGGAGCTCCTACCGTGTCTGCGGCTGCGTCTGCGTGTTCATCAGCCACTGCGGCAGCAGTCGAAGCGCCAGCAGCGACAGCTGCGTGTATATATATATGTGTGTAAGCTCGACAGGGATCCCTCCTAAAGGTTGAGGCCCACTCGAGACACTAAAGCTATCTGGCCGGACACCCCGGGCGCGGCCTAGGTGGCTTGCATCCATGGCCCCCGGGAGTGGATGAAGGTGATAGCTCCACAAACACACATACACATTAGCGATATAACGTAACGTAACATAACGTAATTAAAGAAAGGGCTTTTTTACTGTGTACTTTGGCTGAAAGCACAGGTTTTTGCCCTCTTGGTTAGGCACCAGGTTTTTTCTAGTTAGGACTTTTCCTGGTAAAAGTTCACCCCACAACAACAACACACACACCAAACAACAGCACACAAAACAGCAGCAAGTCTCAACAGCAATCTCTATGTAAGTAACCAAATTTATCGGTCTCGCCTGTCTGGCACCTTTTCGGCCTTCCCTTTGTTTTGCAACCCACCGGACGCCACATGAGCCGGTCTAACGTAAAGTTTGTCTTTGCTTTGCCTCTTGGGCCGGAATAAAATAGCCGGCAATTAACTTAACGTAAAACAAAAGATCTGGCTAATTGCCAGCAAGTAACTTCCCTTCCCCTGCTATAGCCTTGTGCTAGCGGGGATGCAAAATTCAAAAAAAAAAAAAAAAAAAAAAAAAAAAAAAGGCAGGGGCAGCCGCTGCTTCTGAAGCATTGTCGGTAGCACCGGCTACGGCTGGAGCGGCGACGGTTGCTTCATGGGGTGTTGTGATGCCAGTAGCGTTGGCAGTGGCTACTGATCTAAGTAGTTGTAGCTCAGGCTGTCTGTGTTGTTGCTGTTCTCGCTGCTGTCGTTCCTGTTGTTGCTGTCCCTGCTGCCGCCGCTGCCGCTGCTCCTGCTGCTGCTGCTGCTGCTGCTGCTGATGATGATGATGATCCTGATTTTGCTGGTCTTCTATTGAAGTGTTTTGAGGCGGCAACGGTTGCTGGTCTTGCTGGTCCTGCAGACGCGCCACACGTCGGCTTTCGATGTCCATTTTCCAGCGGAGAGCATACACCCCACGCTCAATGCCAGTTTCTACATCTTTTATAACGTGGTCAGTTATCTTCCTGGTAAGCGAAAACTTGGGCCCGCGGTTAAGTAGATCGACTAGGTTGTCTTCCATGGTGAGTCCTGAAAGGTTCTTGAAAGATTCAGATGATCCATGTCTACGCTCAGCAATCCCACCATCAGCTGCGTCAGTTTCAGTCGCTTGGCTGCGGATGTTCTCGTTCTCATTGGAGGAGTTGATCCGGTTGTGGGTTGAGTTGTCGTCAATGAGTCTCCTGAACTTGTTCTGTAGCCTCTGTCTGTTGTCTTGGCGACATTTTGCGTACAGCAATACGCACTGGCGCTGAAGCCACGGTAGCAGATCAGATCCTGTGTTGAAGTTGTTCACCTCCAGCCGCTCCCTTTCCCGCTCGAGGTAGGCTTGCTTGCGGAATGCTTCCTTGATTGCCTCATTGAGAAGCTCACGTGAGAAGCGGTTCTTCTTATCTTCGAAGCCTTGTCCGCCGGAGACGATAGTGCGTGTCTTTGCCATTACATTCTGGATGAACTGCGGCAGAACGTCTGCTCGTCTACATTCTATCAAAAACGATATTCTTTCAATATTGTTTGCTAGTTTTGGTACCAAAAGTAAAGTTTTGACAAGCGTTTCTCTACGGTTTAAGTTTAAGTTTAGTTTAAGTTTAAGTTTAGATTAATGGACTGTCATTAGACTAGGTCTATTCTTGCGTCCATTTCATTGTCTTGTATCAAGTCTTCATCTTGGGTCTTCAATGACTCGAGCATATGCAGACGAGAGGGAGCGTGGGATACTAAGCACTAAGCCAGGGTATAGAATGCTTGTTTGCGCAGGGGTGTGGGAGCCGGTTTTCTAGCATCTATGTACTTTTCACATTACACATTTAACGTCATATAATTAGCAATCTTGATGATGACCAGATCATGACCATTGACCAGTATTAGTAGCATGGGGGAGTCTCAGAGGTTAACAATGGTTTCACAGTCTTGAATATGTTTCAACGCTAACTTGAGAGACATTGTAACAAATAGTAAGAAAATTAACCTCACTCTCATTCTATCTAAAAGTAAATTCCGGATTCGAAATAAAACAAACTTTTTGAGAAGCTTTCGGCATTGCGCCATCATCAGCTCTGGAGTTTTATTCGCAAACATTTGAGAAAATATGCATTCGGGCTGATAGTTTTGTCTGCAGTTATTTCATCCAGTACTTCCTTCATATTATATAACAGTTGGCGGCGCAAGAACATTTCGTTACACACATGCATGTACTTAGATCGACATCGTATCAAATAAACATCGTATAAGTTAACATCAAATAAACCTCGTATCGTATCGTGCATCATTCTTTTGAACAGATTCTTTTGAACACATAGGAGGCCCAGATATTGTGAAGTAAAACACCTTAAATACATTCATCACACAAACATACAGCGAAAAAAACAAACAAACACATACAACATACAAATAGGACATACACCTTGCAAACAGTCGATCGATGTCGATCAGTCTGTCAGGCTCAGGTACCACGCCGTATCAAAGACCACGATGAGGTTTGTGTGTTAAGGGTAGGTTTCAGATCACGAATGTATATTGATTCCCAAATCTTTCTGTCTGGACCGTCTTTGGAGACATGCAAAATTTGGATCGAGATGTTGTCGCTGCCCAGCTGAATATCTGGATGTTTGGTTTGATGGAAGCCAAAGGGAGTGTCTTCTTTTCTGTTTCTAAGTACATGCATGTGTGTAACGAAATGTTCTTGCGCCGCCAACTGTTATATAATATGAAGGAAGTACTGGATGAAATAACTGCAGACAAAACTATCAGCCCGAATGCATATTTTCTCAAATGTTTGCGAATAAAACTCCAGAGCTGATGATGGCGCAATGCCGAAAGCTTCTCAAAAAGTTTGTTTTATTTCGAATCCGGAATTTACTTTTAGATAGAATGAGAGTGAGGTTAATTTTCTTACTATTTGGTAACGCATATTGTTTGACAGTGGACTCAATACATTTCCGCACCCCTACCAAGTAATCTTCATTGCTCAATAGGGACTCATTGAATTTCCATAGCCCTGGGCCTCGGGAAGCATCGCTGCTTTTGATTTCTATTGTAATAATATTGTGGTCTGTCCTATATCCCGGCAAAATGTTTTGGTTGATGCACAAGCTACATAAATGTTCGCTTATAAAGAACATGTCTAATCTAGCTACCTTGTTGGGTCCCTTCCACGTGAATTCATGCTTATCTGGGTTATAAAATCTCCAGATATCAATGATTCTATGCTGATTACACATCGTGGTGAATGCATTTCTGGCATTAATATTATTTTCTCGAACATATCCATGACAGTCTTTTTGATAATTCATCACAAAATTTAAGTCTCCACCCAAAATGATGTGATCGCATTCGACACTTTCCAGTTTTTCGCCTATTTCCCGATAAAATTCTGGCTCGTCTTTGTTTGGACCGTATATGCACCCAAACACATATGTGTCTGACCCTATTTTACATCCAATAATAACATAATTACCTCTCCTGCAAACGAATTCAAAGAGCATGGTATGTTGAAGACCTTTGTCGATCAAAATTGAGGTTCCTCTACTGTTGTTTGTGAAGCAAGAATGGTATGTCTTACCCCGCCATAGCGAGTTTAGAAACTGAACTTTATTTTCTGTGAGGTGAGTATCCTGAAGGAAGATAATGTCAAAGTTCATAGTTCTCAGGTAATGCATAACATCTCTGCGTTTCTCTTGTCCTCCCAGACCCCGGACATTTACTGATGCAATTTTAATGTTTCTCATAAAATGTTAGTGTTTGTCTCTCGACCTTAGACGCGGTGCTGAACTTTGCTCCAAACCAAAACTTCATTTTCCTTTTTGCACTACTTTGTTGTATGTGTTGCTGAGACAATATAGTACTACATTGGATATAGCTTTCTCCTGGTGCGTTACGGTACGGCCGATCCGTCCAGTGACCATACTCACGAAAAGGGTGCCACACTGCATCTGCAACTCGGGCCGGGACCGGACGATTCGCGACAGAACGGCCCCCTCGGCGGGCGCCAGTTGGCATCCGGAGACGCGGGGCGCGGCAGCATGGCCACCCACACCAGCGGGTGGACCGCGGGACCGACGGCCGCCGCAACGTGCACGACCGGCACAGACCGCCACAGGCGCCGCCAGCGACGGGCGCCGGCACCGACGGAGACCGCGGCCGAAGCACACCAGAGGCGGCGCCGATCACACATCGAGCTCCTCGGCTCCCATTGCACGTGTAGAAGAGTCTGACCCCGCCGCCGCCGCCGCCGCCGCCGCCGCCGCAGACACTCACAGCCGATGCACCAGCCGAGATCGTCGTCTGCAAGGCAGACATGGGACAACGCAGAACGAGAACGAGAACACAATTGACGAGTAGACATGCACACACATCAAACATCAAAATCAACAACGATCCTTTATCGTCGAGTAAGTAAGCGACTAGCAGAAAGTGAACACGTGCTGGTAAGCGAACTTCGCAAGGCTGTATAAGTGCGTCAAGCGTGAACGAGCAACCTTGACACATATATATGAGTACGCTTATTCTTTGACGCTGAACCCTAGCTGACGAGCCTTAGCAAGTGATTCCACCCGAGTACTTGTTCCAAATTTTTCTGATTTGTAGTACACGTGTCCCCACCTGGTAAAAACAGTGTAGATTTTTTTCGCTTTCTTAGCCTCCAGCAGAGACCGCTGAATCTGGCTCTTCAGGGCGGTTAGACTTTCGTTGATGTACAGGTCGTTGCTCCCTCGCAGCTCCATCCTTCTCGTCATGAGTCGCTCCCTTATCGATCCGGAACCGGAGTGGACGAATCGGACGATTACACGATGATTTGGTCCTGGGAGGCGGTGAGCCCTGTCGATGTCGCTTACAGAGATGCCCAAGCCCGGGAACCGGCTTTGCAGAACTCTGATGACCAGCTGGTTGACATCCTCCTCACTCGTTCCCTCCCCAGACCTCGCACCACCGACACCCCCGGCACCACCGCCGCCGCCACCGCCCAGCGCAGCACCGCCGGCCGCGCGCTCCTCGCTGGGGCCGGCGGAGTCCGTGCCCCCGGGCGCCCGCCCGGCGGCCGGCCGCAGCGGCGCAGCCAGGCTCGGGTTGCGGTGGGGCGCCATTGCTCGGCCGGACAAAATCAGGCACGGGATTCGCGAGTTCATTTCAGCGTTCTCACTCCTCTCGCTAAGCTTCTTCATTTCTTCACGCGTTTCTTTCAGTTCCGTAGACATCCTCTCTATCTCCAGATCCTTTTCGTTCACGTGCTCTTCTAGGTCCTTGATTCGCGCGTGGAGAGCATCAAATTTTGTCTGGAGACTGGCTTTGAATTCGTGTAGTTCTTTGGAAATGAACAGGGACAGGCGACTCTCGATTCCTTCCACTGCATCCTCGATGAGTTCCTTCACCTCTCCCTTGCGAGGCGAGGGGTCGAGCGGCCTGCGCTTACCCATCGGCGCGGTGACAGAGTCACCAGACTCGGAGCGGTCTCTCTTCCCCGCTCCGTCGTCGTAGCTCCGGACCAACTCACTGACGGACGATCCTCTCCGGAGCGACCTGGCAGCTGCAGCTTCGACACCACCAGAGTCGCGACTCGGATCGGCCATCGTGGCCCTCGCCTCACACACAATAAACACCAGTTACCGTCACTGCACTGTGGCTGTCGGCGCTCGGGCGCGTGCGTCAGAGCGGAGCGCTGCCCGCCGCGTCCGTCCGCGCCGGGAGTGACCGGTCAACTGCTTTAAAAATGTTGAGTGCAGAGCAAAAAGACTGCCTGGGGGGGGGTGGCAACCACCCCCCCTCCCATGTGCGGGCGAGGGTTAACCCTCGCCGGACCTATTGGTTTTCTACATACGCGCCGGCCGAGGGGGGGGGGGCGGGTACGACCCCCCCCCCCTCGCCGTTTCGCCCCTGGTGGAGCTAGCGCGTCGCGGAAAAAACGAGCGTGTGCGCCGTTACGAGACGCAGCGATTGGTACCCGATTTTAAGGTCCTAGGTCAACCGGTGACCTCTGAGGTCAGGTCAAGTGCCCCAGGGTACGGTTCAGTTTTTGGTGAATAACTTCGCAAAAAACGGCCGCAGAGCCGCGATTTTGGCAGCATCGTGTTCGCCTCGCTCAGGCGCGTCGAATGATATACTTTTTGTCCGGGTCAGGTCAAATTGGGGTGTTGACCTCAGGTCAAGGTCAGGTCAGCACCCCCAGGTCACGAAGTTGGTCGAAAGAGGTCATGTCGCATATCATTCGATTCGGCAGGTCTTCCTGAGTCCATTGGTGGCTTTCTCGACTCGCTAGCTCAATTTGATCAAGAGTTATTGACGAAAAACTAATATGACCTTGATGACGTCATAAATGACGTCACGCAAGGTCAACATTGCAAAAGTGACGCATCTAACCTTGCAAGGAGTGCATCAAATCACGATTCTGTGTGCTTGAGATAGTTTGAGATCGTTCCCGGCGCCAGAATAGCAGTTTTCATTTTTCCCCATTGACTTATAATGGTGAGGTCACGAAAATGACCTGACCTCATATGACCTTTAGGAAAAATCCGAGATATACAAGTTGTGAGACTCATACAAGTTATACAAGTTGTGCTCTGCGGCCATTTTTTGCGAAATTATTTACCAAAAACTAAACCCTACCTTGGGCTTTTTTGACTTCACCTCAGAGTTTACCGGTTGACCTGGGACCTTAAAATCGGGTATCAATCGTTCCGTCTTGAAACGGGGCACACGCTTGTTTTTTCCGCGAGGCTCTAGCTTCATTAGGGGCGAAACGGCGAAAAGGGGTCGTACCAACCCTCCCCCCCCTCGGCCGGCCGAGGGGGTGGGGGGTCCGACAATAGGTCCGGCGAGGATTAAGCAGCCCCACTTCGTTTTTAGCATGTTTGCTTGTCACTGAGATCAACAACTCAATCACAGATAATTTCTAGCACTTTTCCGGGCCCCCGGCCCAGTGTGCGCCGTCGGCATGCCGCTTTGAGATCCATGTGTAAATTGTAAAAAAGGCCTTCATTTTTAGGTTGGTAGGGAATAGCAGCAGCGGATGAAGTGTAGATCTATTGTCCTGAGCTATGGGGAATCAGTTATCTGATGTATAGCATCGACAGCATCCCTTACGATATTGACTACGACATCCGTTACAACATTTGTAAGTACGATATGATACGATAAAGTACAGGTCTCTCGGGTTTTAGCGGTAGGTTTTGCACCTATAAAATTTAGTGTACTTCAGGTTATATCTTCGTCGCCTTAACCCTCGCCCGCACATGCCATTTTCCCATCCTAGAACGCACATGGGGGGGGGGGGGGGGGTTGTTGCCACCCCCCCCCCCGCGCCATTTCGTTCCTGTTGGAGATAGAGCTTAGCAGTAAAGACCAAAAAGATTCTTTGGGAAGAGACGAATCCAATGATACCCAGTTTTACCTTCTCAGGTCAGTAATTGACCTTCCAGGTCAGGTCAAACTAAAAAATGTTGCTGTTTTGGGTCACCGTTGGATATCAAGTGCGCTGCTTATCAAATACCGATGACGATGCTGTTTTCTGGTGCCAAGCCAGCTAGAACCTCTTTGTCACACTATCCGACCAGAATTTTGCTGCTGAGGTCATTTCAGGTCAAGTTAGGTCAAGGTCAATTATATGTGTTTGTATGTCTGTGTGTGTCTGTGTGTATACTGATGTGTGCACCGATTGTTTTTGGGTCCATATCACATGAAATCATGATCTGAGAAGCTGTTACCAAAAATGCAGTCAAAAAACTTCACAAAAAGTAAATTTAGCTTGCCTAAAACGCAATTATCTTAGATGACCTAGGTTGACCTTGACCCTGACCTTGACCCCTGTACATCGTCGAACAACATGTTCCATGATAGGTGGGAGGTAAGACTGGCAAAAAAGGCCGAAATCAGGGTGTCAAAAGCTCACAAGGCCCATGGCAAACGCAAGATGTTGAGAATTGGCCATTTGGGTCATGACATGACCTGAAAAACAAGGTCATATCTCCGAAACCAAAAATCACAGAAACTTGAAATTTACAGTGGACATCAAGAAAGGATAGAGGAGCAGCTATACGAAAAATCAGCCTTCTAGCTTTAAAAATGTTGAGTGCAGAGCAAAAAGACTGCCTGGGGGGGGTGGCAACCACCCCCCCTCCCATGTGCGGGCGAGGGTTAACCCTCGCCGGACCTATTGGTTTTCTACATACGCGCCGGCCGAGGGGGGGGGGCGGGTACGACCCCCCCCCCTCGCCGTTTCGCCCCTGGTGGAGCTAGCGCGTCGCGGAAAAAACGAGCGTGTGCGCCGTTACGAGACGCAGCGATTGGTACCCGATTTTAAGGTCCTAGGTCAACCGGTGACCTCTGAGGTCAGGTCAAGTGCCCCAGGGTACGGTTCAGTTTTTGGTGAATAACTTCGCAAAAAACGGCCGCAGAGCCGCGATTTTGGCAGCATCGTGTTCGCCTCGCTCAGGCGCGTCGAATGATATACTTTTTGTCCGGGTCAGGTCAAATTGGGGTGTTGACCTCAGGTCAAGGTCAGGTCAGCACCCCCAGGTCACGAAGTTGGTCGAAAGAGGTCATGTCGCATATCATTCGATTCGGCAGGTCTTCCTGAGTCCATTGGTGGCTTTCTCGACTCGCTAGCTCAATTTGATCAAGAGTTATTGACGAAAAACTAATATGACCTTGATGACGTCATAAATGACGTCACGCAAGGTCAACATTGCAAAAGTGACGCATCTAACCTTGCAAGGAGTGCATCAAATCACGATTCTGTGTGCTTGAGATAGTTTGAGATCGTTCCCGGCGCCAGAATAGCAGTTTTCATTTTTCCCCATTGACTTATAATGGTGAGGTCACGAAAATGACCTGACCTCATATGACCTTTAGGAAAAATCCGAGATATACAAGTTGTGAGACTCATAATGGATACTAGATCCTGCAAGTTTCATTTCCCTGTGACATCTCCTCTGGCAGTGAGGGCGTTGCGAAGTTGCGACATCTGAAGACCGTGCAGAGGTTCACTTATGACGTCATAGGTCAGTGACCTGACCTGACCCAAAAATGCGGTTGGTGTCAAAAGATGCGGCTTGGATCAAAGGTCAGGTATGCCAAGTTTCAGCTCTCTATCGCCAGCGTGTTCGGAGCTCCCCTCGGCCGGCGAGGGTTAAACTTTTAAGTGTTGAAGATGCGATCGACTTGTTGGGTAACAAGCCGGCCAGGATCGTGTAAAATGGCTTCATCGTAGATCGACTAGTTTCTGAGATATAACCGGCAATGAAATAGTGCAAAGCCTACCGTTTAATCTCGCGAGACCTGTGCATGAATTCCAAAAGTGACCATTCAACTTGGTTAAAGACTGTCACCGATCAATGAACCTGGGCCGATTGTCATTTTTAGCTACTGACCATTGGACATGATTGTCGGACCTGACCAGTGGCCACATGGGACTAGACCAATGACCACTCTCGACGACCGAGCCTGACCAGGGCGGCGGGCAGAGAGACACACCAGAGCCAGTGAGCGTGTTTCGGCCTGTCACGAGTCACTCGGCCGTGGAAGGTGGATGACGTCTAAGTGCGTCATTAATTGGCACCGTTCGATTACATCGGCGTCGGCCGGGTGACGGACAGTGCAATTATTCCGGTGGGAGAGCACACACGTTACCGGTCACACTTGGAGGGTTCCCTTCCCGATAGGTGGTGGGTGATAGGTTCTGAATGGGAGCGAGAGAGAGAGAGAGAGAGAGAGAGAGAGAGAGAGAGAGAGAGAGAGAGAGAGAGAGAGAGAGAGAGAGAGGGAGAGAGAGAGAGAGAGACAGACAGACAGACAGACAGACAGACAGACAGACAGACAGACAGACAGACAGACAGACAGACAGACAGACAGACAGACAGATAGACAGAAAATTGGAAGACTCGGCTGCAGTTGTGGTGACATCGATTCGCTATTTTCAGTGCATAAACCGAGACTGTCAGGCCCTCAGCCAACACCCCTGAGTCCTGACCAGCCAAGGTCAGCGGGTCAGCCCCTTCGCTCTCCCCTTCCCCTCTGCCCGTTCACGGACCATTCACTGCCGCCCTCTCTAAACACCTGTGGGACAGATGGCGACCTCACCATGCAAGAACGGCATAGCCCTCACCCCTGGCTGCCGAGAGCGTGTCCTTTTTACTCGGAGGGGGACGCATCGGGGCGGCCACCTGCCGGGTGAAATATGTACGGTCTAGGGGGAGGGAGAGAGGGGAGAAAGAGTGAGAGCGGGAGGGGTGCGGGCAGGCTGACTGCCGGCCGCAAACCGGTTATGTGAACCAGTCCTGTCTACCCCAGAGAGTGGTGGGGAGTGAGAACCAACAGCTGACGCGGAGGGACCCACCGGGTCATATAGTCGAGGGATGGAAAGGCATGAGCTGCCGGGCTGACGGAAGGACCTAAAGCTACGGGTACCTACTAGGCTGACTGTGACTAGCAATGGTCATTGGTCAAAGCGATTTCGTGACCGCCGACATTTTTTTTTGTGATGGAGCTGAATATGCAATGCACTTGAAGCTGAATTTATAGTTTTGCAATATGATGGGTGTCAGAAGCACCGATCGCTGAGACCAGTTTGCGTTATGTGAGCGAATTGCAGAAGTTGGGGTCTTTGACGCCGTGAGAAATACACTTGCAACGCATGGGTGATCTTAAAGATATTGCCTCTACGTAATACCTATCTGATGGAAAGTCAACACATTTTCCGCGTTCGGCAGAAACCATTCATCAGACTATTCCACCGCCAACGCCTACCGTAATCCCCATGCAACAGGAAGCGCAATTTTCTCCCTCCGCCGCCTCCCAATCCTGCACAATACGCCTCCCCTCCCCCATTTCGTGACTCGCCCAGCCCCGTCCCGGTCAGCGCGCAGGTCACTGACCTCAGCCTGCTCCATTGACTGCCTAAGTGGCACCCTTCACCGGAAAATGGCCATACGAGCTGACACGACTGGTGCGCCACGGACAGCGGCCGTCCTCGACATGGGCTCCGACAGCCGGGCCGGCCGGCCGGTCAGTTCATTTCACCCTCCACAAAATTCAATCATCAGGCGCCTATTGAGTGAGCGAGCGACTGACCTCGGGTGACCGGCCGGGAGCTGCTGGCCGGAGATGGCTGACGGACGCCCCGGGACGCCCCGGGACGCCCGGGCGCCCGCTGAATGTTACTCAGGGCGCCTGGACGCCCAAAATGTTCCCGGAATGCCCAAGCGCTCGTGACTTTTACGTGACGAAAGGCAGGAACAATTTACTGTTCAGAAACCTGTCTGCCATGGTCCCTGTCTGCGGGTAAGCTGAACATCAGCGGCGCTAGTACGATCGCGAGAAGCTCAGGTGTGTGCATTGTGCATTGTGCAAGACACCCGTGGGGCGCTGGAGCGTCCGTCACAAGCTTGGCCTGTTGGACTAGTGTCTGTTGGCGACTGTCGACTCAAAGTGTCGACCGTCCATAGACCGCGCAGCGCCGTTGACTGTCAGACTCGTGTGGTGCGTACGCCTGGATGAACCCCGAGGCCAGTCTGCTCCATTGACTGACGACTGGAGACTGAGCCGTCACGACGCCCCTGCCCCCCCCCCCCCCACACACACACCCTTGCTGCTCTAGCAATGGAGGTCTACTTTTGGCTCGGCGCACGCTTCCCATCGGCCGGATGGCCTCAATGTGGATTCAGAGGATTGGTAAAGGCGTCAATCGGGGCCAATATCAGAGTGCAGCGAAATCGGCCGACCCGGGCTGAGCAGATCGGCCAACGGGCGGCGCACCGACTTAGTAGAGCTTAGTGATGGGCAGCACCAGTTCATCAGTTCACAGAACTGATGCGAACTTCCGGGTGCAAGAGGAAGAATGAGTCTAAAGTCAGTTCATCCTTGAACTGAGCTATCGGGAACAGACAATAGGGAGAGTAGATCATCGTATCTGTGCTTCCATTTAATAACCTTCCTGCAATTGACTTTAGAAACAGCTGTGGACAAGCTGGCTTTGCGAAAATTGCACTGCTGGAAATAACTTATTTGTATTTAGAAAACAGAAACCAGGTATCAAGCTAACCATTTATTATGGCATGAATTATCAGGAAACCCAAAGACACACAGAAAGTACATATTCAGGCCGCGACATTAAATACACAACAACCAGTGGATATTTGCAATGCCGGATGATTTATGGGAAGACTACTGGACAGCAGGCACTCCAACAAGGCACACGAATTAAAAGTGGCGTCTCCCTCAATCGATGCCACGATGTAAACGGTGCTTTCGCCGGCCATATAATTATCGGTGTGGAGTAAATGCAACGAAACATTTGTTTCTTCATTGGAGCAAAAAAAATCCTAATGATTACTGACATCGCGACCTTGTTGCTGTGAAATTATGCATATAGCATATAACCATAAACTTATATACCTATCCATGAAAACAAATGGCAAAGCTAATTGCAAAGTTGAAGTAAAACATCACTGCTGAGTGCTGGGTGCAAATCGATTGATCTAACTACCTGCCATGTTTCGACGGACAGTGTCATTATATCGGCGCCGGGCAGAAAGAGCTGCACGTGTCTGATTGTTTGCTATGACCGTAAACGTTAGTCCCAAAACAGCGCGGAGTGCATGGCGACCTTGACCACGCCTTCAGGAAACATGCTCACGCCACGGTGGTTGCATGCTCTTTGGTAAGTAAGCTGGATAAGCTCCAGGAAGGGCCACTGCGTTTGTTTTGATTTGGCGGTAAGGTAAGCCGGATCACATTCATGGGTGAGTTCTTTGCAGGCCCCTATAACCCTCGTGATTTGGCAATGTTTCAGCTCACCACTCCTAAGTCCCATGTGTATCATATAACTGATTTTCTTATTTTCTTATGTGGTAAATGGCTGAGGGTTCTACCATTACAGTAATGGAATAGGTAGACATATTTGCTTTTATTTGATCTTTTATATGCATTATCAATGCAGTGAAGCTGACGTAGGCAAGTTCTTATATTTGGTTCAGATGAATAGCCGTAAATTGAGAGTCAGCTATACAAACTCATGATGGGAGGAACTTGGCGTAATTCACTGCATTTTTCGACAATATAGAAGATTCCGTATACTGACGGCATATTAAATATTTATTACCAGCTCTAACATATAACTAGAAGAACATAAGCGTAACTTTATATCTCTTTGTGGGTGCTCAAGCACCCCCAATCCTGAGCTCAGCACCCCCTGCCTTCTTAAAGCACCCCCAGCCTCCTCAAAACATTCCCAGCTGACTCAAGGCCCTCAATAATCAGAATGTCCATCTCCTAGTACTGTAATGAGCCCAGTGAATCATGCAAATACTATGCTTACTCAATTCAGTGACTAAGAGAATATACATTGAATAGATCACCGCAAATTAAGATGCATGATATTTGTGTTAACATTACATCTGATATTATCAGGGGCCCGGGAACGATTTTCAAGTTGGGGGCGGGGGGGGGCGAGCCTAAAATACCTGACATGATGCATATGAAGCAGCGGCATAGCTAGGACTCTAAGGGGACACGTACCCCCTCCCCCCATCGGGTTCAAAGGGACCCTCGGGTCCGAGAGACCCTGCGGCGCCATTTGACCGCTGAGGGTTAACGATGGCCATATTTCTACTCAGAAGGGCCCCGTGGGGCTCGTTAGAGCACCTCATGGGCCCTAAATAGCCACACTAAGGTCTCCATAAGGGCCCCACGCCGACTTCTTAGGGCCTCTTGCGGCTTTTAAGGACACCTCGGTGGTCTCCAAAGGCCCGTTACTGGCCTCTGAGAGGTCTTACCGGCCTATTAGGGGACAGTTCTAGGGGCATTTCCCACCTGTGATGGTCCCACACTTATTTTTCTGAGGGCCCCATAACGGCAACTGTGGGGGCCCTCATCGGTGCCTATTAGGGCCCACACCGGTGTCTCTGAGGGTTTCACACCCCCAACTCCGAGTGCCTACACCAGTGCCTATTATAGCCCTATATAGGCGGCTCTGAGGACCCACCCAACACCTGCGCATCTAACGGCCACCCACTGATGACTTGAGGGCCCCACAACGGTGACCCTTAGGGCCCCACCGGCGTTTGACAGTACCATGCCGGTCTCTTAGGACCCCGCAGGACTTCTTCTGCCGGCCTAAAGGACCCCTTGCCGGTCACTGAGACCCCCTGCCGGCTTGTAGAGAGTTCGCGTCAGCAGCTCTTAACCCTCGCCCTGGCAGGGGGGGTCGATGCGACCCCCCCCCCTAAGGTTTTTCGAAGATAGCGTAAAAACGGCGGCGCGCAGCGCCGCCAAATTTGGCACAGCCTATGGGGCAACTTTTTCGCATATGACCTGAAAATTTCAGGTCCGGGTGACCTTGGGTCAGGTCACCAGGTCAGAAAAACCGGTACAAGGTCATGGTCAAATTTCAATTTTCTTTATGTACCTGTCCAACTCACAGTTTTTGATTGATTTACTTCAAACTTTCAGGATGTGGTAAGTTCACCGAGTTGTATAACATATATTCCGGCTTTTTTGAGGTCATTGACCTGAGGTCAATTAGAGGTCATTACGTCGTAATGTTAAGCCTATGGGAAAATACTAAATTCGGAAAATACTGGAGATATCCGCTTCGTTCTATCACTTTTGTGCTTTGAAACCACGGTACTTAACAGCAGGTCACTTGGTGCTTCTTTGTTTGGTGTACTTATCCATGGATCAGGTCAAATGAGGTCAACTGAGGTCAAATGACGTTTTTGCCAATAACTCGGCACATAATGACGCTAGAGCTTAAAAAATGGTATCATTGTGTTCCTGGTGATCAACCGAATCGAATGATATGCAATATGATGCAATTTGGTTAACCTGAACTTAATTTATAAATTTAAGTTTACTTAAAATTTAAGAAAAACTTTAAGTACACTCGAGCAAGCTAAAAAGTATATCATTCGACGCGCCTTGACGTGCTGAGTTCACTGGTGCTTTTCTTTTTGCTCTATCTTAATTAGATCAAAAGTTATAAGCGAAAAACTTTTGACCTGTTTTTAGCGAAATTTTTACATTTATACCCCCCAAAAACCCCCTAAATATTGACCTAGAGCAACCAAACTTGCACAGGGGCGAGAACTCCAGGGGGCCCACCTACCTACCAAATTTGGTGTTTCTAGGTGCCATAGGAGCCAATCGCGAGGGGGGGGGGGTCGCATCGACCCCCCCCCCCCCTGCCAGGCCGTGTTATGAAAAATGCCCTGCCAGGGCGAGGGTTAAGGCCCCACACCCGTCTGCAACGGCTCTACACCAGCGTCTATGATGGCCCGGAGGAACGCCTGTAAGGACCCCTCATCAGCGCCTCTGAGAGAATCACACTAGCACCTCTGATCGCCTACACCGGCACCTGCATGGCGGCCCCACACCGGTGCCTCCCTTACCGGCGGCTCTGAGGGCCCTACGCCGGTGATTCTGAGGGTGCCACCGATAACTGAAGGCACCACACAAGCCCTTAGCGTAGCTGAGCTTTCATCCCATACCGGTCCTCCGAGGGCGCCACGTCAGTGCACTCATTGCCCCACACCCCTCCCTCACACCCGGGGCCGGAGCGGGTAAACTGTGTTATACCTATAGCAACGATTTTACCCCCGTTGTACGTTATGTATTTCTCAAAGTTGACTCAAAATGGTCCAGTACAAAATCTGGCCTGCCAAACTTATGGCCAATGTCAGGCCCAAACACGTTTTGGGCAATCAGTCACAGTCCATGACTCCATTCTTCGGCAACTACGGTGCAAGGCCGATACTGTAGAAACTTGCAATTGGTACCTTTGACCTGACCTTGACCTTGACCTCAAACTTTAAATTAAGTACATGTTTTTAGTTATTCGTGATGAGATCTTTCGATTGGCGTTTGAATTTTCCAAATCGGACCATTAGTTCGGGAGATAACAGGGGGGTAAAATTTACCCCCCCCCCCCAGCCCCGCGCGTTCGGCTGGAGACCCCAGCCCCGCGCGGGTCAATGCATTGGGTGAGCCAAAATTGTTTTACAGTGGCGCTATTAAAACAAGCTCTCGAACCGATTTAACATCATTTCTTGCATGATGCCTGATGGCTACCACAGATTAACACAGTAACACAGTAACACAGATTAACACAGTGGCTACAGTAAAAAAGAACAGCTAAAAAAAACTACAAAAACTATGGCATGCCTTTCTGAAAGCTATTGAGCACCCCCAATGATTTTTGGAAAACTACACCCATGTAGAAGAACTAAGAAGACCTAAACACAGTTTTAACGATATTACAGCCAGTTAATGACAACCGATAATTTCCCTTTCGGTTAACAGACCATTAAAAGTGATAATTATTTACAACGGGCTGGCTAACATTCCATAAAGGCTGAAACAGACTCCGCGTTCAGGAAATCGCATGCGAGAGCCTATTCAAATGCATTATAATCCTTCCCGCATCAATCGCATCCGGGAGGTGCGTGCGATTGATGCGAGCGTGCTTCCATGTATTTGAATAGGCTCTCGCATGCGATTTCCTGACTGCGGAAAGAGTCTGTTTCAGGCATAAGTGACAACTTCTCACAGCATACCAACAGATTAGTTAGAGCCCATGGGATCTTCAGTTCTAGGTTCTGTGGTTTTTTGGGGGGACCGTTTCCGTGTGGATTTGATAACCAGTACTGAGCGGCACGCTTGATCCGAGCTCGCTGCTCCGTCTTGAGACCGTCAAAACTGTGTGGTTCGGTTGCGAAACTTAGTCTGAATGCAGACAATCAGCCAGACGGCTGAGCCGAGTGGGCCGCCGCGCTAAATCTCCCACTGCTTTGCACGGTTTGACGCGTTTGGCCGCACTTAACTCAGGTGTCGGCTCCGACAATGAGGGCGGAAAATTGACGCGACGGATAATTATCGTAAACTAGCCGGCACGCTCAATTATGTCCTCGCTGGTTATTATCAGACGGCTGATTTCGAAGAGGAGACTGGTTGTGCAATGGTCAAGTAACTATAAGCAGGTTGTGGTTGTGCGTAAACGGGCCAAATTAGAAGACGGACTGGCAGCAGCCAGCTTCGCTCTGGTGTGAACGCCGCGAGTGCAGGAAGTGGGCTCTTATTTTCAGCCAAAGTTTACGCCAGAAATGATGACATAAAAACGGGAAACAGCTGTTCTTGTTTCGTTAGCATGCATTATTTCCACGACAGGTATGATAGTGTTGTAAAAAGTGGTATAAAGTTGTCCAGTCTAGAGTCTAATCCATAGATAACACCAAGGCAAATACTGAGGTCCTTCACGCGTTTGGTCATAAATGTCCAGAGAAACGCTGCCTTCATTATATAAATTATTATTTCCCTTATGAAACGTGCCGGATATGAGAACGAAAGCTGTAGAAAGGTGTAAACTGAAGGTAATTTCGCTTATCTCCTGCGTCCGCTATTCCATCATACCAGGGTAATTTAATGAAACTGTTGGTGCATTTTTTGTATTGTGTAATCTGGAGTAGAGCGCTGTGTACTAGTGTGTAGCAATGAAATTATTTGAGTAAGTGCAGCCCACCATGTGAAGTCATGTACATACATAGCTGCTACTGGCGTGGCAGACGCCAGTAGCTATCATGTTTTGCAACGTCAATCTCATCAAAAAAGAACTCGGTCCGCTCGGATTTTACCGCCTTCATTATACATTTAAAATATTGAATTATAGTCAACAACTTATCTTCATAAAACGATCTTTACAGGCCAGTGACATGGTGCGATTTTTAGCTCCTGAAACGATTCGGTGTATTTTCGGAGGGTGTTCGCGTTGGTCTGAAAGGAAGCAGCACATTATAGCACCGTGAACTCACACGTCTAGCGATTAACTGGCACAAAAAGACATCGAGGGCCGTGATGAACGAGCGATGAAAGACAGCATTGCGCCGAAACAGCAAGGCAATCTCGCCTGGCTTGGCGATGCTGTATTATCGAGCCTTTGCATAAACGTTGTCCAATAATGAAATGCTCAAATGGTTTCTACTTCAAACCTCACCTTGCCAGTAATGTTTGAAGACTTCACTGGCTTTTACGCATGTCTTAACGATCGCCAAGTCCTAACGTCGTAATGCCCCCTCGTGTCTCTATTTCAGGTGAGCTCATAAGTCCACTAAACTAGCTGAGAAGCTATTCGCCTCAACACCGTTGGGTGATCACTATTCATTGCGTTGGTCTTCAGAGCCACGCAGTGGACCAAGCTCACAGATGGCCACGGTGGGTTAACTCAGGCCTTTGTGTGAGTGAGTGACTTCAACTCAATGGCTTAGAAGGAAGTAAGATGGCACTAATCACAGGCGTGCCACTGCGGCAATTGCGATCCCTCCCGGATAGGTACGATACCACCAGCGGGCGTTTTTTAGCGTTTTTAGAACCACCGGCTGCGTGCACCTGTCTTTATCAAGGCAGGTGACGCACCGGTGGTGCTGGAACTCCTGCGTGGGTGGTACCGTATAGGTAGGTAGGTGTTGTTGGTGCTTTTCGACTTTTTCTATCTCCCTTACCTCTCTCCGAGGGTACTCTACCCTTCCCCCCTACAATCCCTCCCTCTTTCTTCTCTTCGCACTTCATTGTTGTTGGGAGCTTCCTCGGCACCCGGTATACCGGCCCGACCGCTCACTATATAGCTGTCCATTTGTCTAGTTAGTTTTCTTGCTTATTTTAGCTCCCCCACATTCATTCTAATCTTGACTAACATCTGAAAAGAAAAACAACATGCCTTTCATCTTGGATGAGGGGGCGGCCTCACTGCCCCCCAGCGAAACACTCCCCGAAGGTCCTGCGTTCGTACTTGTGAAAAAGAAAGGTTCTTTCCGGAGTAGCAACCCTTTCCATATCAAGCGGTCCCTGGACCAGTTCATCGGCCCCGTCAAGTCGGTCAAAGCCCTCCAATCTGGCTCCCTACTCATCGAGACTGAGAACTCCAAACAAACAGTGACACTCATGAACATGACAAACTTCGCAGACAACCCAGTGCAAACCCAGCTCGCCCACCGGCTCAACACAGTGGAGGGAGCCGTCCGCAGCGAGGCGCTGACGGAGCTCAGCAACGCTGAGCTCCTCGACGAGCTCAAAGGCCAGGGGGTTGTTAAAGTGCAACGCCTCAAGTCCCGGAACCTCGAAAAAATGGGTCCCAACCCCACCGTCCGCCTCTGGTTCGCAGGCCGAACCCTCCCACAAATTCTCTACTGTGGTTACATGCGGGTGCAGGTCACCCCTTGGATTTACGCCCCACGTCCGTGCCCTAACTGCCTCATGTACGGCCACAGCAGGCGCGCGTGCCGGCGCCGCAACCCGCGGTGCGGCCGCTGCTCGGGCGGACACCCGACCGAGGGATGTCAAGCCCCCCCTCTCTGCTTCGGCTGTGGAGGGCCCCACCCGTCCTGGGACAGGGGGTGCCCCGTGGTGCAAGACGCCAACCGATGGCACCGCGAGGCCACCAAGCAAGCTGCGCGTGAACATCAGTCAAAACGAGCACCAAGACAGGTCATGCTGGACCCAGCCAGAAGAGCACCAGCACAGGCCATGCTGGACCCAGCCGAGTGGCCCCCGCTCCCGGCAGTGCGGGAGAAGATCCCGCCACCGCGCCCTCGCCCTCCGCGCCCAGCCCAGGCAGACACGTCCCCGCCGCCCCCTCCACCGGAACGGACGCCCCAGTCGTCACCGAACACGACCCTCACGCCGGACTCCCCTCTGTCTGAGCCCCTCACGCCGGACTCCCCGGAAAGTGAACCCGCGCAGTCCGAGTGCGCTCCCAAGGAGACCCCCACCGGGTCCCCGACAGCTGGATCCCGAGCCAGCCGCCGATCCTCCTCCTCACCCCCCTCGTCAATCCGCCGGTACTCTTCCGAAAGTCGCGGAAGCACCCCAAGTACGGTAGATGCGGGACGATCTCCGCGGTCGCGGTCCTCCTCTTACGATCGTCGCCTCACACGGTCACGAGCGGCGCGCACACATCACTTTAAATGAACCAATCACGGCCTGAATTCTTCCTCCAATGGAATACCAGCTCGCTGATATCTCATTGGGGGGAATTCAAGAACTATATCATGCATAATAAACCGTTACTTGCCGCCATCCAAGAAACCAGATTCCTAGACTCTGATTCGATCAATTATAACTTTAACATTCGTGACTACTCTCTATATACAGATAACGTAAACGAAACACCTCGCCGGGGCGGCTCGGCGCTTTATATCTCAAATAATATCTTGCACCACCAAATTCAACTCAATACAACGCTTAACGTTGTAGGAGCCAAAGTTAAAATAGCACAGCGTGATCTAACTGTCCTCTCTATCTACCTCTCTCCTACCTACCCATTGAATCCTAACCACCTCTCCGAATTGATTTCCCAGCTCTCCCCTCCTTTTATCATAATGGGAGACTTTAACGCCCAAAATCTAACATGGGGGTGCGCACGCAACGACACAAGAGGCAGACAAATACTTAACGTAATAGAAGCACTTGATTTGATACCACTCACAAACAGAGTACCAACACACACATGCATCACTAATGGCGAAGCCTCACATAGCGTCATCGACTTCGCTATCACGGACACAAACACCGCGACACTTTTCACCCAATACACTGCAGACGATACCCTATTTAGTGATCACTACCCTTTGCACTACTCCATTGATGTTCCTTCAGAACAAACAAATTTTAACTTCCTACCAAGATGGAATTTTCGGAGAGCCGACTGGGCTAACTTTCAAAAACACATTAACGTAGAATGTAGAGATCCCCCTAAAGATATTAACACTTTCCTTGACATGATACTTAACGTAGCAAAACAGACGATTCCTCTTACTCGACCCCCCATCCCCGACAAAAATGCTCCCTGGTGGAACTCTGATTGTCAAAGAGCAGTAGCACTTCGAAGGCGAGCAATGCGTGTCTTTAGACGATGCCTCTGCGACGCACACGCGGAGGCAGCTCGTAAGGCTCGACGAGAATCACGTGAAATTATTTTGAAAGCCAAAAGCTCAAGCTGGCAACAATTTGCTAACACTTTTAATAGATTTACCCCTCTTTCGAAAATATGGTCCCTGATCAAATGTTTCACTAAAAATCGGACCTATTACAAGGTACCCCACCTTTACATTAACAACATACATTACATCATCCCCTCAGAAGTAACTATTCAATTTGCTATCCACTACGCCAATATCTCTTCTGAACGGCAATACCCAGCACAATTCACCACAACACTTGATACACACCTCAGTACACTCTCATTTGACTCACTCAACAACGAACACTACAATGCACCATTCAGAGAACATGAGCTTCACTCATCACTTGCCAAATGTGGAAACACATCGGTTGGTCCAGATCAGGTCGCATACCAATTCTTCAAAAATCTCCCTGAATCTGGACTTACAACTCTCCTGGCTAATATAAATCAACTCTGGGAAAGCAATTCATATCCTCCATCCTGGCGCAGAAGCATTATTATCCCAATCCTTAAAAATGGCAAACAACATTCTGATCCTGCAAACTATCGCCCAATATCCCTCACAAGCTGTGCATCAAAACTAATGGAAAGAATGGTTAATGGACGAATTAGGGCTTATCTGGAGTCCAATAATCTACTTTCTCCATACCAAACAGGTTTCAGACCTAGGAAGTCAGTATCCAGTAACATAACACATCTTATTAACTCGATACAGATAGGGTACCAGCGTAAAGAGTACACAATAGCAGTATTCATTGATTTCAAGAATGCATTCGACAAAGTAAATAGGAAAGCTCTACTCATTAAACTACACAAAACAGGCATACGGGGTCATATGGCCCATTTCATCAGTAACTTTCTCTCTAATCGCACCTTCCAGGTTAGGTGTGGGAACACATACTCGCCAGATTACATTCTTGAACATGGCCTACCACAGGGCAGCGTCATATCGCCTACACTCTTTACAATAATGATAAATGATATATTCGATAATGAACCATCTTATATCAAGCATTCTCTCTTAGCTGATGATATAGCACTTTGGTATACTCATCATAACCCTAACATTGGAATCGAACAAATACAACACACACTTAATAACATAGGAAAATGGTGCAAGAAGTGGGGTCTTACGATCTCACCTAGCAAAACTGTCGCAGTGATATTCTCCCATCGTTTGCTACGTGACAAATGGAGAAACCTCACACTAGACAACAAACCAATCAAATACGTACAAAAACACAAATTTCTAGGAATAACTCTTGATTACACACTTAACTTCAACGCTCACATTGAGGATCTGGTACAAAGGTGTACCAGAAGAATCAACATTATGAAATGCATCGCAGGCAGAGAGTGGGGTGCGGACCGACGCACTCTCACTCGACTCTACGTAACCCTAATTCGTCCAATCTTGGATTATAACAGTTTCTTATACGATGATATAGCTTCGAGCCGTATTGATAAATTGCAAACAATACAGAATCATGCACTCAGAATCATCACTGGTGCCCTACGCACTACGAGAATAACAGCCCTACACATAGACACAAACATACCCACACTTGACAGGCGCCGCAAATTTCTACTGCTGCGCTATTATATACGATGTGCCTCCCGCCCGGATGATATCGCCTACCAAATTCTCACAAACACCCAATCGTATGCACCACTCACAAATCAGCGTCGCTATCCACTGATCTCTCGTCGCCTCCAGAAAGTAATTGATCACTTTCAAATAACCATTCCAACCATATTGCCAATTCCCCCTATAACATCAGCTTACCTTGATCGCATAGATAATATTGAATACCTCTTCAAGGAGAAAAAAGATAGAGTAACAGTAACAGAAGTAAATCAACTCTTTCTCGAATATTGCCACACACATCAACAAACAACATTCTACTTCACTGACGGATCTGTCATGAACGGCAAATCGGGAGCAGGAATCTTCTCTACCCATTATAGAAAATCAAGTCGTCTTCCGGATATTTTCTCTATCTTTTCAGCCGAGCTTGCGGCTATACTTCATGCTATCAATCACATCAAAAAGAAAAAAGTTAAGAACAGCGTGATCTGCACTGATTCTGCCTCATCACTTTCGGCAATCAAATCACAGAATCAAACCGACCACCACATTGTATACCTGATTAAGAAGAACATAATTAACCTAAACAAGATAGGATACAACATCAGACTTCTATGGATCCCGGGACATAGTGGCATCCCGGGAAACATAAAAGCCGACGAGCTAGCCAAACAAAGCCTTAATCTCTCTAATCGTAAAGAAGATCGCTGTACACACCAAGACATCCTTTCGCACCTCAATCACACATTCCGAGACCTGCGCCAGTATGACTGGCAGGCCCTTCCCTACGATCATCTCTTTGAAATCCACCCGCAAATTGGTAACTTCACATCCTCTAATCAAGATAATCGACTCAAGGAAATAGTTCTAGCCAGATTGAGGCTAGGACACACAAAGATAACACATGATTTTATCATAAAAAATGAGCCACCCCCGAGCTGTCCACACTGCGCCGCACACACCCGACTCAACATTGCCCACCTCCTTCTCAACTGCCCACACTACGACCAACACCGTCAACACATCATTCACTACACAAACACACACAACCTCAACCTGGACCTTCCAACTCTCCTGGGTGATGATCATCCAGATCTAATTGAACTTCTCTTTACCTTCCTCAGTGATTCGAATCTCATCAATAGCATATGATCGCAACCTTGCACACAGTATATAGATGTCCTTTGATCTTCCATCGTCGTTTCCATCCGCTTCGTTTTTGCCTCCATTCGCTTTCGTTCTCCTTTGCCTACACACGGGTCGCCTTTTCCAAGTGTATATATATATGTGTGTAAGCTCGACAGGGATCCCTCCTAAAGGTTGAGGCCCACTCGAGACACTAAAGCTATCTGGCCGGACACCCCGGGCGCGGCCTAGGTGGCTTGCATCCATGGCCCCCGGGAGTGGATGAAGGTGATAGCTCCACAAACACACATACACATTAGCGATATAACGTAACGTAACATAACGTAATTAAAGAAAGGGCTTTTTACTGTGTACTTTGGCTGAAAGCACAGGTTTTTGCCCTCTTGGTTAGGCACCAGGTTTTTTCTAGTTAGGACTTTTCCTGGTAAAAGTTCACCCCACAACAACAACACACACACCAAACAACAGCACACAAAACAGCAGCAAGTCTCAACAGCAATCTCTATGTAAGTAACCAAATTTATCGGTCTCGCCTGTCTGGCACCTTTTCGGCCTTCCCTTTGTTTTGCAACCCACCGGACGCCACATGAGCCGGTCTAACGTAAAGTTTGTCTTTGCTTTGCCTCTTGGGCCGGAATAAAATAGCCGGCAATTAACTTAACGTAAAACAAAAGATCTGGCTAATTGCCAGCAAGTAACTTCCCTTCCCCTGCTATAGCCTTGTGCTAGCGGGGATGCAAAATTCAAAAAAAAAAAAGAAGCACTAATCACCGAGCAAAAAGAAATGGTGACAACTTTTCTAAATTAAAACGCACTTGAAGTAAGCATACCAGAAAATATACCATTGCATTCTTGCCTTTGGAAATATTTATTTAAATGCAGCCGTATTCATATGAAGTTCTTTATTAGCGGATCTGTTACATACGAAATCAGCTCTCCCGGTAGGATGATATCTTGCACTGCTTAGGTTTAATGCATTGTCTACTGATTCGCTGCATCACTGTCTACGGTTCGAGCTAACCCTGCGAGTCTTGGGGCCACTGCACGTCGTCGCTGGTCCTTCGTAAATCATGGACCCAAGTGATGGTGGCTTATTGCCGTGACCCACTCACGAGTGGTCGTGAGGTCATTATATCATCGCGCATCTTGTTCACATGTCGCACGTCTGCTGTGTCTAACTAATCATGGCCAAGATAAGGACTATCAGATCCGATGCAGGAACTGCCTAGATGTTGCACGATGAGATTGAGAAGGACAGTTGAATAACGTAACAGCAGCGAAAGAACACGGGTAGCAGGTAGCAAGGAGAAGGATATTGACTGGATGTTGAAGAGGCCCCCAATAAAGCTGAGCGGATGATCAATCCTTCGTGAAAATTTCGCGCTGTGTGAAAGTGAAAATAAGCATCAATGCATATTGCATTATCAACAAACTGTTAGTGAAATTGCGTGTATGTTTCGTTGAAAATGAAATTCCTAACCATTTTCCTTGGCTGGCGACATGCACCCACACTTACAAAACAACTGCGCCGTTGGAATTTGACACAATCACAGATCGGGTTCGTCCACCTCACTAACACCTTCAATCTGCCATATCTCCGGTAATAGCGTGCGCTATCTCTCACCAAACAACGCTGCAGCATGACCTGACCTCGAGCCGAGCAACGACACGCCAGCCTTGTCAGCGATTTTTGAACCGTGCACGTGCATAGCCACCGGGCCCGACAGCTGTGTTGACAGCTACCGTCGCAAAAACGCCAAGGCTGCCGGTGAATCATCACACAGTGCGGCGAGATATGTCCTGCGGCCGGTATATCGGCTGTAATTGGGGAGTGGAGTTTGTTCGCGGCGGATAAGCGGTAGCCAGCTGGGGCAGCGCTTTTCATGCGTGAATTGACACGCGGTTGAGGGTCGCTCGTGTGCGCACACACTGAGCCCAACTGCGTAGTAGCGAGTTTTTTTATCATCGATCAACAAACGGAGTTCAACATACTCTTGACCTTGTATCATCGATGCAGGGAGCAATATGAGTGGAAGGAGCTCAGTAGTGCTTTCAAAGAGCGATTATATGCAAATATAAAAAGTGCATGCAGCCTGTTAGTAAACAAGTTAGCTCAAACCTTCCTTTGTGGACCAGTTAGGTACATGAGGGCATTTGCTCCTCCTGCAGTGGCCCGAAATTGACAAAATGTTATCGTATCCCTGGCATTGACAGGAAACCACGCAACATCTATTTGAAACTTCGAAGCAACGCATAAGGAAGTGAAATCCAAGGATTTTTTATAGCTTTGGGAAACTTGTTTGGGTATAGCTTGCTTCCCAATTCCCATAGCGTCTTATACCACCTTTCGTGATTTGCCAATACCGAGGCTAAACAGCTATTGTGTCTTGTTTTTCTCCAATTGTTGCATCATTTATCAACCGACAATCTGTTACTGATCTCACCGTAATGACCTCTATGCATGTCAACCTTTGAGCTTCAAACCCTCAGCAAGCATCAACTCAATCCCCACTGTCACTAAACACTCATGGCCCCATGTAACCGCGAGTACACGCGATGAACCCAGGTATGACATCTCATGCCCGAGGCCCCAGTAGCGTGACACGGGGGTGACAACCGTACCCGTCACCCACCGACGTTCTCAGCTGGTATTCATGAACGGACCAAAGTCCGCTAGGTGCACCCACGAGATCTGTGGAAACGAATTGTGAGCCCTTGGGTACAGCTAGTTGATCTTGCCTCGTGGAAATGTTGGGATGATTTGATCAACAGCTGATCTGAGTGAGGGTATAGCGATGTCAACAGAGTGTGTATGTCAAAGCCACTGTAATGCTAGCGAGGAGACAGGTTTGGACGATGGACGCTGGACGGTGGAAGGTGGACAGCGAACTGTAGACGGTAGAAGGTAGACGGTATAGGGTAGACGGTAGACGGTATAGGGTAGACAGTAGATGGTAGAAGGTAGACAGTGGACAGTAGAAGTAGACAGTAGACAGTAGACGGTGGACGGTGGACGGCAGACGGTGGACGGTAGACGGTAGACAGTAGACAGTGGACAGTAGACTGAGTAGACAGTAGACAGTAGACGGTGGACGATAGACGGTGGACGGTAGACGGTAGACGGTGGAAGGTTGATCGGTATATTCTGGTCAGTTAAACTTTTGTGCGATTTGGAACTGTGTGTGATCTCCCAGGGCCCACACCACCTACCCCTGCCAGGTGAGGTACAGGATAGGACCGATGTTATATCAGGGGCAGGTGGACTTGCATCAGCTGTTCACGAGGAATGCCGAGACATGACATGCAATGTTGTCAACGGACACATTCACTCAGTTGGACAGATGCAGCGGCAACAGTCATCGGAGTGCATGGCCGCTGCAACTTGCATCTATGCGTGTTGAGCAGCTGACCATTGCCTAGCGAGAGCTCGGGGACATTTACGCGCAACTAGAGCATGCGTTCAGATGTAAAATATCTCAACAAAACTCATTGACTATGCTTTGCTAAAGCGAAGGTGATGCCTAGAATTATCAATTATATAACGACTTTACAGTTTGTTACACACATGCAGCTTATTCTATTACATAACGTCCACTATCAGCACAGTAAACGATTGAGTAAACGAACGATTGGACGATTGAGCACGTCATACCACTGAAGTGGAAAGGACAATTGTGAAATGAAATTATTCATGTATTTCTTCGATACTTACGACCTGTAACATTTACTTACGACCATTTTTGAATGGATGTAAACGCTAAAGATAATTTAGTATTCAAACGACATTAAGCACCAAGAAGAAAACAGAAACGTTTTATATGGCAGACACATGTACATAATACTTAAAATGTCTGATGTCCCTATCACTGAACCTTATACCAAAGGTTATTGAACTAAGCCTCAAACTGACACCTACTTGACCTCAACCTGATCCCATACTCGTGAATTTTAAACCGGCACGTCACTATATAGGTGGCCACCAACGCATCATTTCACCCCTGACCGTTTCTAGAGCAGCACCTATTTCTAACGTGCGCCCCCATGCGTGCCCTTTCATGCACCGCCCCGTGCCTTCGAGTCCCGTTCCATGGCCTTTGATCTCGCCGACAATCGCACCGCCAAGCTGCTGGTCGCTTTTGACGACTATCACCGCCGCATGCAACCCGTCATTTGCAGCCCCCCTTCGCTCGCAGGATAGGGTTCTACCTGGGGAGGTCTCCCGGAATCAGCTCGCCCACACCCATCCGCCGGCTATGAGTTTGTGGTTAGAAGCACCGTCCGGAGCTAACTGGCTGGGTGGTCGGTCATAACCGAGTTGACTGTGACCCCGGCCCTCGCGTGAATCATCAGCGGACTGAATCACCGCCGCAGCGAAAATCCTGCCTCGTCCAAAGTGTACATATTTGCATTTTGCGCGGCATATTTGATGCAATTTGTCGAAATGCAGTGCTGAAAGCCTAATCCATGGCTCAATACAATAAACACATTCCCCAGCCTGACAGTGCAACAGTGCTAATAATGTCTCTCATTTTCTCTCGACCACGCATCCAATTTCTACAAGCATAATTGGCCTCTTGAACTGTTCGTAATATCTATGATCATAGCGACCGTCTTCAATTGCACTTTCGCATCCACCACTTCGCACTACAAAAGTGCTACCTCCACCGCCACCACTGCCACCACCGCCACTTTCTTGGTGGTCCTCCTGTGACCCTGGGTGATGGCTGACCCCGACCCTCGGAAGGACACCGTTCATCCCGTCTAGCCTCATTACGAACCACAGCGCCGCAGGCCAGCCATCCAACGAGCCAGCCAACGGGTCAACGGTCATCTCTGCCACTTATCCACTCATTAGCGCATTATGCTGTCCAGAGGAGGACTGAAGTTCGCCCATGAGACAGCTGTCGCGAGCGTGAGCTCAGGGAGAGAGAGAAAGAGAGAGAGAGAGAGAGAGAGAGAGAGAGAGAGAGAGAGAGAGAGAGAGAGAGAGAGAGAGAGAGAGAGAGAGAGAGAGAGAGAGAGAGAGAGAGAGAGAGAGAGAGAGAGAGAGAGAGGACACACGCCGGTCAGGCGGAGGGTAACTGTCCTTAGTGACCTTGTCGATTGGGAAATGCGGGCGCCGCCTGTTGGTAAAAACGCCCCGGGCTGTGCCCTTGAGAGGACAAGGTCGGAAATGGGGCCTTACCGAACGTTACTGGAACAGGAGCGGATGGCAACAACGCTTAGGGAAATGTGGCAACAACGCTGTGGGGCCCAGGTGGGTCTGAAGGGCAAAGTATATCCCATTGTATATCATCTCATTTTCCTTACAGCTTCTCCTTCAATGCTGCCACATGTTATGTGCTTCAATCCCTTATCGCATATCTCCACAAAGCGCATATACGTTGTGTTCCACGTCCGTCCAAGTAGTGTCCCAACTCCCATATTGTCCCATTCCTTTTCCTGTGTCTCATCCATTCCATCCCTTATTATGTCTCAAGTAACTTCCGTCCCGTATACCTATGTTTTCTGTCTCATTGCGTCATGGATCCCGTATCTCCTCAGCTCATCCCGGATATCTTCTATCCTTCTCGAAAATTTTCAACAAACTCCTCCCCCCCCCCCCGATCTCTTCCTTGGTCGACCTTACGACCTACCGGTACCAAACAAACTGGTACTAAAAAACGCTCCGATCCCGACCGATTGTGATAATTGGGGATGCCGCTGTGTGTGCGGCGATACGGACGGCCCTGCGGCGGTGGCGGCGCACCTGCGCCGCTGACGAATGCGCCGCGCCACTATTGTCGCATCGCTCTCTTCCGGTCGCTGGTAATGTATCACCTTATCGCTATAGAGATTCAGCGCGGCACAGCGAATTGTTATATACATAGATGCTGATTGTTCGTAAGGGATTGTTTCGGCAGCATTGGACGTTTATGGCTTTGCCTAGTTTATGCTAGTTAGCCTTATCGGGGCTTCGTTAATTGTGTTTTATGTGGGATGTTTGTTTCGTGCCTTGGTGCCTTGGTGAAATGTGGTGACGAGTAAGCCACAAATAGAAACGTGCGATCGTGTAATGCATCATCATCCCTGATAATCATATGCATGCTAACTCCCATTTTGTCACTAATTAAATTAAAATAGCATCGTCTAAATTTGTCATCGTTTTGCATGACAAAAGCCTACACATTTCCATCGGCCTTATCCGAGACTGCACCAAGTCCATCGGCCTCCCGATCAGTGCCCTACTGATTCAGTAATCAGTGTTCGGCGCTCGGCTCGACCGAAATGCAATTTTCGCTGGAACCAATCTAATGGCTCAGGAGCAGCGATGGAGCGCCGGTGTCCTTTGCCGATTCGAGAGTCATCAATTCACGAGCATCGACCCGGTGGTCTCCGGTCGCCGGTGATTTGGTGGACGGTGTGACTTCCCGGAACCTGGGTGGTAGTCGGGATGATGTCATGAATTTGAACCCGCGGGCGAGAGTAGTTCAAGTTAGCGTTTCTCTGACATGTCAAACTTGAAGAGTCAGAGGAAAGTTCTTGGATTTATCAATTGGAATATTAATTCTAGATTTAGAGTTTACTGTAATACGATGTCAGGAAGTTTCGGAAAAGTGAGCATCTTCAACGAATGATAGTTTTGAAAATACCACTCCATTCCATGACAGTCGCGGGTTTCTCTAGAATTGATGTCAATGATTCCCATTGCGCTAACACAAACCTCCACCATTCCCTATAATCACAATCCATACCCAACTCACACCTTCAGCCCCCCCCCCCCTTCCGTGCTTTACCGTTCCAGAGCGCTAGCCAATATATTTGGGAGGTCATTTCCATGGGGGGGGGGGGCGGTGAGTAACCCCGCGAACACCCTCGTGGGAGAGTTAATGACCACTTAAGCAGGAGCCGGAGTGTGCGTCGGAGCCCGGTCGACCCCCGGATGCCGATGATTTGGATTGGCGCGTGGGAGGTGGCACCAGCGACCTCTGGTCAGCGACCTCAGCTCCCGGCGGCCCGGAGCCCGTGCAGAATCCTCCAGGGACCGAGCTGTGATTTGGTCGATAGCCCAGAATTAGACTTCTGGAAAGGTAGAGTGCAGCACTCAGCACTCTTCTAGCACAGTAGAGTGCTGCGGAGTATGGAGATTTATTGTGCTAAATGAGCATAATAATTTGTGATTGTGAGCTTTCACATTTGAGCTCTTGTAAACATTTGTCTTCATATGCAGGTTTTAAACACCATTAAATTTACTACCAATAAGACGAATGGGGGACGAGAAAAGTTGGAAACTTTGCCATTTGAACATTTTAATAAGCACACCTTGACGTTACCCTTGAAGAGTTGCATGTGTACTGTGCATGCTGTAAATTTGTTATGAATCATGTGTCATTTACAGCGCTCCGTCAGCTGCTATCTGTGACAAATGTTTGATTCATCGCTTACAGTTTGCCCTAGCACGCGACCATTCCTATTTGAAAACTAGGAATATATGTGAGGTAGGTTTTTCTTCACACAAACACGCTCACCTATGACCACACCTAAAATATGTACCTACCGTCCACCTTCCTCATATACATCCTCGAATATGATTCATCCGCTATCTCCCTCCCCTCCCTCTTCGACGCTCCCCGCGGCGGCCCGTAGCACCAGGCCATGCCGGCCAGTTTTTCCCGCCGGTATGAAAAGGTTATGCGGGGTCCGCGTGCTCCACGAGATTCAGTGAGCCACCCCTTGCACCAATTAGCGTTTGCGAACAATGGCCCCCTTTCTGGCTCCCCACCATCGTACTCAGGTGGCATCCCAGCTACAGGGGCCCGCGCCGCACTCTCACAAGGCCCCTTTCATTCGATGTGAAGTGTCTTTCTCAACAAGCCTGGTGACAAAAACTACGGCGCTGTCGTCCTGCATGACAGATGGCTGCCCTGCGGGCGGTCACAAAAACGAGATTTTTTACCTGGCCTTCATCTGCCCGCATTTGGCCGCACTGCAGCGACGCCGATGCGCCGGTTACGTCACACTTGCGGCACTTCCTCGTTTCGGTGGCGGCCAGGCGCGCGTGACACGTCCCGGCCACGTGACACGTGCCGTGGTCACGAAACGTGGTCACGTGATCGGTGTCGCCATGAAGCAACAAGCGTGTCGTAGATATTGGACCGGTGACTTCGACTGCTTTTGACGATTACTGCCGCAAACAATACGTAACGGAATAAAGGACTAAATGACGTTTTATTTGAAGCAATATTATACTTATAGTAAAAAAAATAGTGGGTGTAATAATAAATACAAAAGACAAATAGTAGGTATAGTAGATATAGTATCATCCTTCACCCCCGAGGGGCAGGGGCCGTTCTTGGCCATAGTGGTCAGTCACACACACAAAAGAAGAAAAAAAAGCATCACTGCACATGACATTAGCAGATAAGGCATCACCTCATATTATATTTCATGACAACGCCAGGCTGCGCTAATACCAAATCCTTGTAGCTACCCCAATGCATCTCATGCAGTCATGTAGCGCAATTAATTCGCGATTTGTCGCATTTGTCGCGAATGTAATCGCGGAATGCTTCCGCGATCAGATCCGGTTCCTGGTTCCACCGGGCGGCGTGCCCGTCCGCTGGCTAACCGCCTAGCAGGGCGCTCCGAATAGCCATGACGTAGTGAGAAAATCTCCGCTGGCCTGCCAGAAACTGTGACATAATCACTGGCAAATGGCTCAGCGGGCGCGGACGCCGCGCTGTTTGTAGACCTGCGGCGCTCATGGCGCATGTGAAGAATGTGACGCGCCACATTCGTATCCTGCTGCGCGCCGGCCGCATTTGTCTCGTCGCTCAAAACGTGCTGTCGTCCGAGTTTCTCGACGGCCCGATACTCGCAGGACGGGTGGCTTCTTCCCTGAGAAAGCTGCAGGTTTTATTAAAAATTGAATATTACGAGTTGCGGTTCGCTCACGCAGTGCCGTGGCTACGCTCCAATTATGAAGTGCACGTGTGAACGGACTGGACCACTGCCCGTTACAGAAACATTAGTACGTGCTACGTCACGTACGCTCATTTTATGTGCAATGCCAGAATAATCGAATTACTCAGCATGTGATGCAACAGCATGATGAACGTTTATTCCATTTGATGAAATTAGAAGCCATTGGTTCGAAAACTATATTCCTAATGATGCCTGCGGTATTTGTGTTATTGCGGAAGTGGTAGCGTATGATACGTAATGCTGATTTGGGGCATTGATATTTGTTTATTGCTTTTCCAAATATAGAATATCAATATCACTTCAAAGCTCAAACGTAAAGCTTCCACTGAATTCGAACGGGCATCAATAACAAATATTAGCTTTATCTATTAGCCCACAAGCGAATCTCATATCAAGCGTTCTGAGTAGTACACGTGTCCGAGCACAACTGCGTCGCGCCATGAACGGCTTCTCCCAAAAACCGATACGGTGGGATTCCCGACCGTCAGCACACGAGTCGTCACCTGCTGTTGATCTTATAAACCTCGCGGCTGATGTTTACAGCTGCTCTCGGCACTATCATGAGCGCCCTATCCCGGCTTGCAGCTCTGAAACCTGACGGCCTCCTCAGCTGCCGGACTATCCAAAATCGACACCCCACCGTCGTCGCCCGTCGAGGCCGCTGCGACCGCAGGGAACGGGGAGGGAGGGGCGCGGCAGAAACGACGCAGCTGTTCCGTGAAAGCGTCGCGTCGCAGCGCGGCCGATACTGCGCAGGAGCGACGGTGGCGCGCTCGGCAGTCAGCCGACGGAGAGCGTCGCCACGAACGCCAGTCGAGATCGACGCGCGAGGGGCCCATGACGCGGCCTCATGACCTCACATGCTCACGTTTCCTTTCCTCGCACCTACGTGCATCTGCAAGGCTGTCATTCGCACGCATTTTGATACAGCTTCACGTCAAAGTGTTGGCATGCTTTGGTTTCACGAACAATGGTTAGGTTAAGTCAACAGATGGGTGTGAGCCACACGAAAAAGTAAATGAAATGAAGTAGATGAGTTTGAAATTTAAACTTGGTTCATAAAAATGTATGATATCTGTATTAGATATTTGCACGCAAATATTGATGCAAGCGTAGTCTGACTGCAAAATATATATATTTTGCAGTCAGACTACGCTTTAAAAACCTGCCGTCAGGTCGGTGACGTGTTATATAATGCGCTACATCTCGGTACAACTGTGTCAATAATGACACAGCGAACCAGACGCCCTATCCATCCGACATTTACGACATTTACGGTGTCAGCAGTCAGCTAGACCCGTTTCCCGGTATTTGGTCGCGAATTGCCCAAACAGAGAAGACCGTCCCTCATCCTTGGCAAGCAGCACATACCAATGAATACTTTTTTCAAACTTAACTACTTGTTTACGTTTTAATTTCAAACTTAAAAACTTTGTTCAAGCTCTTAATGCTTGAACCTTTTGTTTTGTGCATTCAAGGAAATGTGTCACATCTTGAAAATAATTTGTTATTGCTGTGAAAAGCTTCTATGTGATCTGTTACCACTTATCAGCAATGTCGTTTGTCATAACGGAGCAGTGCATGAAAAAAGTTTTAGGTTAGGGCGATGGTCACAAACAAACCCCATGTGTCCCAATAGTTTACACAAGTGTCACTAGTTTTTATGCGCTCGCCTCATGCGTATGATTAAGAAGGATGACGAAATGTGATGGAGCCTTAGGTCAGCGTGAGGGTGAGCCAATGTGCACCAAGCAGAGTTATAGTTAAAATCGTCATCAAGATGCCACAGTTACGTCACCAAAATACATGTTAAGGAATTTAGTCGTATACATACATTTTACGCCATGAATCTTGCACTACAAAAATAATTAAGTAACAAAATCCCAGCGTAGCGACCATTTTTGGCGGAGTTTCCCATCCTACCTCAGGGTTATCGACCTGAGTCTGACCTCAGAGGCCACTGGCCTACCTAAGACCTTAAAATCGGGTACGGTATCTGCATCTTGCTGTACTTCGCTGCCCGAAATGCATGTTTTATGTTTTCTTACATGCATCACATCATCAGAAAGCTTGTAATGTATTTTTTGCTGGAGTTATGTTGCATATATTCTCAGGCCAGTATGTTCACAAGTGCAACTAATTGCATCGTAGATCACAAAAGAGACATGTTTCAAATTGATTATCGAAGTAAGCTCGCTGGGAAACCAAACCACTTACACAGAAAGTGATCGTCCAATATTGACTCAGAGATTGGTGACGCATCAAAATATTTAAACACCTGCTCTTCAGTGAGAACCACTAGGATACGGATTTACATTTATCGCGTCATGCTGACTGGCCCCAGCTCAGCTGCTCTTTAAATAAGTCTGAGCGTCCTGAACACGCTCTAGCACGCACTGCGTAAGTATCACCTCAGAAAACACACAAGCAAACAGGATTACAGCCTACAACTTCCATCTCTCCCAACGCCCGAGGACAGGTGTCTTAGCAGCTCCTATCTTCAATCAACACAGGCTCTTCCATCTTACATATCACCAGAGTCCTGTTTGCCTTTCGGGTGAGTATATAAAACCGAAACGAACATCTCGACGGCAGCGAAACGGCAGTGCAGCTAAGTAGCTTAAAGCTCGCCCACTTGTCAACATGCATTCGCAGATTTTGGCCTCCCACCAACCGGGTCACTGTCCGAAGAAGACGTGACAAGAATATATCACAGTACGACCAACGCCGTATCTGATCAGCGTAGTACATTGCACCTTGTTTCTTCACTAATTCAGAACCCGCTATTGACCTCGCTTATCCGCTAATTGTTAATTGGAGCGTTTCCGGTAACCGGTGGCGACGTCTCATCCACGTCAGCTCATCCACTTTCACGTTGGCAGAATTGCAGCGACTGCTTTCAGTCGGTGAGTCTCGCGGGGACGACAGTGACGCTCGAACGCACTGAGATGATCCACTGGACAATTTGGCCGGCGGTGCAGGGACGATATTACATGACCACATGCATGATGCATGCCCTGCAGAGGTCGTCAAGAAATCCCAGAGGCTGCGCACCGGACGGAGGATTTCAGGGACAAGTGCGTGTCCCGTGAGTTTGCCGAGTGGAAAATGCTGGAACCCGAGCTAGGTATGTCTAGAGTTGGCCAATAAAACTGGATAAGATCCTCTGCGGACTTTTGCTCCGGTGCTGACCCTCGCTGTCACTCATAGACATGACAGAAAGAGGGGGTTTTAACCTCAATTGCGTATTCTGCAATGGGCCTGCGGGCTTTTGTCATACCCACACTCAACCTTATTGGCCGAGAGAGCATGGGTTTAATTTCATTATATGCTTTGAGCTATACTGACTGAAGTTGCATTTCAAACCAAATGGTGCAAAGAAACATTGGTAGCATCTCTCTTGTACACAAAGGCAGAGTGCTCCAGCATCTACGTTTTAGCGGTGTTACTTTGTGGAATCGTCATCTTGGCTATCTGTAGATCATACATTTTTATTATACAAAGTCTCGACAAACCAAACAAAGGAGATGGATCTGATTATTCCTGGCGATTGGGGATTTAACACGAAAACCCGACTACATGGTGGATATGCACATGCGCTATTGCACCATTGCCATTACTGCATCGATTTCCATGCAGGTCACAAGTGTCACGGATCACGGGGTCACGAGGTCACAGGGTCACGGACAGCTGAAATTGCCGTGACGACTGAGTTGATTGAGCCCTGGGCACGGCCACTGGCTGTTCGAGCACACAGCTGCCGAAAAACAGCGGGGTCACAGCTGCTTCGACCGGCGGGGTCACAAGTGCGGGGCTGCCATTGACACAGTTGAGTTCACTGAGGGCCAAACAAGCGCTATCACCTCAAATGTTCGCCACCCGTGAGTCACCCTTCTGCGTATTACGGGAACCATTCCGCTTACAGTGAGCCCTGGCCCTTACCATAGGTCGGTTAGCTTGTATGCTTACACAGCTGTCACGGCAGTTGGTGTGTTCCAAACGCTACTGGGTCACCGGAGGTCATCAGGTCACCAAACTGGGCGCAGCTGTGACCTTGACAAGACATCAACCTCTAGTTATTCAACGTTTTGCGTGCTAAACTCAGCACTGCGATAGTTGTGGAGGTATAAGGCACGAAAGACGCATATTTTAACGAATGGTGACCGACCCACAAGCGATGTATACGATTTCTCGCACATTCGGCGCCCGTTAAAGCATTGCTGCACGCTCGTGAAGAGTGATATCAACTGCTGAACAATTTATAGGTATCTTTCCACCGAAAAAGTTCGGTTGGTCACTAAAGGTAATGAATAATGACTATTTACCTATAAGCCACACCACGGCTTAGCTTGGTTTCTGGCCTCCAAAAAAACGACAATTAAATGCATTAGCGGCTAGCGCTATATTGAAGAAAAAAAAAACTGACGAACTTACGAGTACCTGCCAAAAATCTTCATCCAGGAATAGTTCTTCTAAATGGTTACGGCGCGTGCGTATTCCATGAGCGAACAGGATACTTGCGACAAAACTTGCGAGAAACCCAGCTTTCCGTCATTTGGTCTAGATTCTTCTGCCGCTGGTCCCCCGCTACTGATGTTTTTCCTTCGTGTCTCGTCCTGTTTTCGTTCGACGTTGTGTCCAGGTGGAACAATGATGTTCTGTATACGACGCACTGGGCGACCGTTTACGCAGATCATTTCTCAGCGAGCGCATCATCTGTGAGGCGAACAGGGTGACACCGAGTGTCGTGGGACGTGTCAAAGGCGATACGAGCACCAGACCGACGAGGTGTGCGCAGGAAATAGATGAGAAGCGGTGACGACGGAGAGAGAGAAAGAGAGAGAGTGAGAGAGAGAGAGAGAGGGAGAGAGAGAGAGAGAGAGAGAGAGAGAGAGAGAGAGAGAGAGAGAGAGAGAGAGAAAGGAAAGAGGGAGGGAGGAAAGAGGGAGGGAAGGAATAGGAACAGAGCTTTAGTAATTTTAACATCAATTTCTTATCAAGATAAATATATTTGGAAATATCTGAATTTGACGAGATTCGCGAGGAAATAAGTGAAGCTTGTGGTGTATTGAATGTCGTAATGCTCTCGTTAGCCCTCGCCCGCACATGGGGGGGGGGGGTGGTTGCCACCCCCCCCCCAGGCAGTCTTTCTGCTCTGCACTCAACATTTTTAGAGCTAGAAGGCTGATTTTTCGTATAGCTGCTCGTCTATCCTTTCGTGATGTCCACTGAAAATTTCAAGTTTCTGTCATTTTTGGTTTCGGAGATATGACCTTGTTTTTCAGGTCATGTCATGACCCAAATGGCCAATTCTCAACATCTTGCGTTTGCCATGGGCCTTGTGAGCTTTTGACACCCTGATTTCGGCCTTTTTTGCCATAGGCGTAGGAACAGGGGGGGCCAGGTGGGCAAGTGCCCACCCACTTTTCGAGGTGGGGGGGCCAACCATGTGTTTTGGCCCACCCACTTTTTACTCGAGGCCCCTCGTCTCGATTTGAGAAGACGTCGTCACCTTCCAGAATAAACAAACTCGGTAAAAATAAGTTCCACGAATCCCCACTCACGGACTCCAAGGGGCCGTGATGGATCCAAGGAGGCCCTCTGTTCATACTTGTCAGTCGAAGCCCCTGAGACTGATGGCCTGAGAGGCCCTAGTGGACCTGAGGTCTGGGGAGGCCCCTGACACTGGCAGTCTGGGAGGCCCCTCTATCCACACTAGTCAGAGGTCTGAGACTGGTGGTCTGGGAGGCCCCTCCATCCACACTAGTCAGAATAGGCCCCTGACACTGGCGGTCTAGCCGAGGCCCCCTACCCTCACTAGTCAGAGGAGGCCCCTCTATCTTCAATAGTCAGAAGAGGCCCCTGAGACTGATGGTCTGGGAGGCCTATCCATCTACACTGCAGTCAGAGGAGGCCCCTGAGACTGATGACATGAGAGGCCTTTATAATCACACCAAGCAGAAGAGGCCCATGAGACTGATGGACTGAGAGGCCCTTCTATTCATACTGGCCACAGGAGACCCCCAAAACTTTCGGTCTGGGAGGTCCCTCAATCCGGCACCAGTCAGAAGAGTCCCCTGAGACTGATGGCCTGGGAAGCCTTTATATTCACACTAGGCAGAGGAGGCCCCTGAGACTGATGGTATGAGAGGCCCCCATATTCACACCAGTCAGAAGAGGCCCCCGAGGCTGATGGTTGTGAGGCCCTCCTGTTCATATAACTGGCCACTGGAGGCCCCTGAAACCGGTGGTCTGGGAGGGCCCTCTATCCACACTAGTCAGAAGAGGCCCCTGAGACCGATGGTCTGAGAGGCTCTTATATTCATACTGGCCACAAGAGGCCCCTGAGACTGATAGTCAGAGAGGTTCACTCCTAATGAATCTGAGGGGGCCCTCTATCCTCATTTACACTTTTCTAGGGAGGCCCCCGAGACTGATGGTCTGAGAGGCCCTTTTATTTATACTGTCCACAGGAGCCCCCTGAGATTAATGGTCTGAGAGGCTCTTCTATTTATACTAACCAGAGGAGGCCCCTAGGATTGAAGGTCTAACAGGCCCTTCTATTTATACTAGCCAGAGGAGGCCCATGAGACTGATGGTCTGAGAGGCCCTTCTATTCAAACTAGGAAGATGAGGCCCCTGAGAATGATAGTCCGAAGAGCCATGCGGCGGCAATTGGCCGTGGCCATATTTCGGCTCGGTAGGGCCCCACAGAGCTCATGAGAGCACCTCAAGGGCTCCTAAGTAGACACGCTTATCCCCATAACGGTGCCACGCCGGCTTCTGAAGGCTCCTTGTAGGCATCTAAGGGCCCTTTCCGGCCTCTAACGGCTCCACCCGCCTGTGATGGCTCCACACCAGTGTTTATGAGCGCCACACAGCGGCGCCTTTGAGGGCCATACTAGTGTCTCACCCGCGCCGGGCCGGTGCTCTGAGATTCCGCGCCGGGCCGGGGGGGGGTGTCTGAACACCCCCCCTCTAACTCGGCTCCTGGGCCACGTAGCGACACGCGGTAAGCGGCAATCGAAAGAACGTCCAAAATAAGGACGAAAACACTTAGGTCATTTTTTGGGTCAGGTCAAAGGTCAGGTCACCAGAGGTCACCAAAGGTCAAATGTCCACTATTTCAACATTTTGGAAACTGCCAACGACTATCTCGGGAACCGATAGAGCTACAGCGCCGCGGAAAAGCGCATTCGATAGCCCTTTTACAGACCTTTCTGAGTAACGTTCTCAGATTTGACCTCAGGTCAACGGTTTAGCCTCCAGGGGGCAAAAACTCCAAAAATAGCTGTTTTTACGAAAAACGTTTTTCGGCAATAACTTTTGACTCAAAAGAGTCATTACATTACTTTTGCCACTATCGTGTTCCTCTCGTCGAGACGCGTCGAATGAACTATTATTTGACCTTGAAAGTCAACTTGAAAATTTGACCTCAGGTCAAGGTCATGACCTGACCGGAAAAGGTCATGTTGCATATCAGTCGATCCGCAACGTCGAGCCGAACACATCTAAGGCGTTTTCAGCGCTCTAGCACGTCTCTATCAGAAGTTATTAGCGAAAAACTGTTAGATTCTGTTCGTGACCTGAGATGACCTCGGGGACATAACGAGGGGTCACAGTTGCCATTTTCCGGTTCAGTGAGTCCATTTTACCTACATCTCGATGTTTGAGAGTGTCTAGAATAACGTTCGTGCAAAACAGACGCTTTTCAATTTCCTCCCATTGACTTATAATGGAGAGGTCGCAAAATTGACCCGACCTTAGGTCACCGATATCAAAATTCCGAGATATACATTTTATAGATAATGCTGCTCTAATCAATCGCTGAAAGTTTCAAGGCAATCGATCAATCGGTGTAGCTATGACGAACATTCTTATTTTTTCTGAGGTGAGGTCACTTGGCGTGACCTGGTGACCTGACCTAAGGTGACCTGGGTCTGAAATTTTCACAACATGTGCAGAAAAGATGCACGAACAGGTGTGCCAAAAACGGCGGCGGCGCGAAACCGCAGGGGGGGGGTGTTCAAACACCCCCCCCCCCCCGGCCCGGCGCGGGCTAAGGCTGAAACAGACTCTTTTTGCGTTCAGGAAATCGCATGCGAGCGCCTATTCAAATTCTTCCCGCATCAATCGCATCCGGGAGGTGCGTGCGATTGATGCGAGCGTGCTTCCATGCATTTGAATAGGCTCTCGCATGCGATTTCCTGACTGCGGAAAGAGTCTGTTTCAGGCTTTAGGGCCCTATATCGGTGGCTCTGGGGGCCCCACACCGGCGCCTCTGTGGGCCACCACACCTGTGCATCTCAAGGCTCTATAGGTACATCTGAAGGACCCACACCGACACCTCTGAGGGCCCCACACCAGTATCTCGGAGCTCTGAAGGCCCCACACCGGTGACTCTGAGGACTCACCGGCTCCTGAGAGCACCATGTTGATGTCTAACGGCTCCACAAGGCCATTGAAGGCACCACACAAGCTCTCACTGAGCTCTTATGTCCATGTACCGGCCTCTGAGGGATTTAAGCCAGCGCATTCATAGCTCCACACCAGCAATTGTAAGGGCTTCACACTGAAGTATCTGAGGGTTCCACACCGGTGTCTCTAAGGGCCACATACCGACATCTCTGAGGGCCCCATACCGGCGTCTCCGAGGGTCCACATCTGGTGGGCACCCATCAGCGAGCCGACTGAAGGTCCCACACTGTCGACTCCGAGAGCCCCATCTGCGTCTGGGAGCACCATGCCGTCTCTAAGAACCACAGCGGCTCCTCCGTACGAAAGATGGGCGTCTGCATGCCAAAGGGGAGCGGTTCTGAGACAGTAGGGCACCTACGTGCAATAGAGGGGCGCCTATGAAGCCCATAGGGGCGCCTCAATGCGAAAGAGGGGCGCCTCTGAGACTTACATATATGGGCGTCCACATGCAATAGAGGTCTGCAAATGCAATTGATCAATGCCATGGAGGTGCATTCAAAAGAAACAGGGGCGCCGGCATGGCAAAGAGAGGCGCCTTCAAGTGTCCATAAAAGAGAGACGCCTATGATAAGCGCACATTGTATGCGACTGAGGGAGGGACATATAGGGATGTCTCTGATGACTATACATAGGGCGCTTATATGCCAAAGAGGGCGCCTATGAAGCTAATGGGGGCACCTGGGAAACGAGGAAGACATTTGTGTAAGAGTTTTCAGGGGTCATGCGCCGTTTGCGGCAAATAGATTCTAAAAAAAAAAAAAAATCGGAGGGGTAATAAGTTTTAAAAATGGTGCGGACTTTCCGCACTGTTCGCTTAAGCGGTTACGGCTTACGCCCCCAGGTACATCTGCCCGATCTCAGAAGCTAGATTTGGAGGTCATACTTGAAAGCAACCAGCAGGACGAGGCAAAAGTTGGAGGCCCCTGAAAATAGGAGGCCCCCTGGAAAAGGAGGCCCCTTGACAGGGTGGCCCACCCACTTTTCATGACGTTCCTACGCCCGTGTTTTTTGCCAGTCTTACCTCCCACCTATCATGGAACATGTTGTTCGACGATGTACAGGGGTCAAGGTCAGGGTCAAGGTCAACCTAGGTCATCTAAGATAATTGCGTTTTAGGCAAGCTGAATTTACTTTTTGTGAAGTTTTTTGACTGCATTTTTGGTAAAAGCTTCTCAGATCATGATTTCATGTGATATGGACCCAAAAACAATCGGTGCGCACATCAGTATACACACAGACACACACAGACATACAAACACATATAATTGACCTTGACCTAACTTGACCTGAAATGACCTCAGCAGCAAAATTCTGGTCGGATAGTGTGACAAAGAGGTTCTAGCTGCCTTGGCACCAGAAAACAGCATCGTCATCGGTATTTGATAAGCAGCGCACTTGATATCCAACGGTGACCCAAAACAGCAACATTTTTTAGTTTGACCTGACCTGGAAGGTCAATGACTGACCTGAGAAGGTAAAACTGGGTATCATTGGATTCGTCTCTTCCCAAAGAATCTTTTTGGTCTTTACTGCTAAGCTCTATCTCAAACAGGAACGAAATGGCGCGGGGGGGGGGTGGCAACCACCCCCCCCCCATGTGCGTTCTAGGATGGGAAAATGGCATGTGCGGGCGAGGGTTAATGGCTTTGCTCAAAGGAGCTTCTATGCGAATGCAGTTGTTGAAAGCCTAAACAAAATATACGGTGTTTGGGAACAACTGAGAGGCGAACAGAGACATTTCAGCATTTCCAAATGACTCTCCGCATGAAACAGGAGCCGTGCTACGGATGACTGACCGTCACTGAGGCACGTCGCGACTCCCAGAGAACCTCTGGGACCCGTCACCCTCCCTGTCACCTAGTACTGTCAACTCCCCGACACTGGAAACCTAACCGCTCCCGGGGCAGAGACGGAGTCTCCCCACCGACTCCGACTGGTAAACAAGTGTCGGCAGAGCCATCGGTCATGGCGGCTCCGAGTCGATGGGGGTGGAGCTGAGCCGTACTCGCGTATACCCGAAAATGTGCCAGGCTGGAAAGAAATAATGCTTCGGAAAAGCTTGGCGTTAGGATCTTCCTGCTAATGTTACTTTTGTATATTGATATTTCTTAATTAACATTTGTTGAAAAAGAACATGTATGCAAAATGCAGTCGTACATGTGCATGTGAGGCATGTGAAGCTAGAAAACCATAGATAAGAAAAAGTATCCTTAACTTAAAATAAAACGTTTGCTCTTCAATACAACAATGAGATAATGTTATTCCCTCAATTTATCGGTCGATTTCAAGTAATCGTAAAACACCCCGTATAAATCACAGTACCTATCTACCGTACCGAAACGACAGTGAAAAAATCGTGCAATATCTATTGCACTAAAGAAGCAAGGAAAAATATAGGGTAAGGGCGGGTGAGAGTACGCGGGCGATAAGAGTACGCATCAGCTGTTTCGGTTGCTTAGCAACGCGGGTTTGTCGAGTTCATGAAGTGACATGAAGCCGCCAGTGCGTGCATGTCACCAACGGAACGTGGGCGTTGAGCGGCGACGCCGCGCTGTTGAGTTTAAGGCGATGAATATTATTTTCGAGCGTTATGATATTATTATGATATGGTACAATAATTTTGATACTTGGCAGTTGAGATAAGGTACATTTCCGTGATTGTTGTGGGAAACTTGTGAGGTTATCTGGGGAAATACTGTACAGTGCAATATTCTGTTTGCGAAGTTTTGCACAACGTTTCGGGGTTGTTTTGTGCGCGAATTGCATGTACGGTAAGAGGACGCACTGTTCAGGAGGGTAAGAGTACGCAGAATTATACAGAAAATCGAATATACAGAAATATAGAATTATTAATCTATCACTCAATGACGTTTGTTTTGTAGGTATATCATCAATGGAGCACTGTGATGCAGATGCGTACCCGAAATTCTTCCAAATACGAGTTATTCTCCTTTTTGATTGTGCATTTTTTTAAGAAACACACGACATGATTATTTCCTGATTTATAGACTTTAAATATTTATTTTATGTTTTTCTTTTTGGATACTTGAATTAACTTAAATGCCTTCTGAGATTGAAGTTAAGCATTTGGACAGTGCAAGCTGCATAGGTGTGTGTTCATATGCTTGCGTACTCCACCCGCCTGGCGTGCGTACTCTTACACACCCCATATGGTAAGAGTACGCAAGTGCAACGGTTCAGAAAATGTCAGTTTTAGACCACTTCCATTTACGCTGAAGGATCGTTGCCCCATGGGTTGATGGCTAATTCAATGAACTTTAATATTCTCTATTTGCGATTTCTTTCCTTCAAATATTAAACAAATGAGAGCAAGAAATCCACTAAGTGCGTACTCTTATACGACTTCACCCTACGTGATAGCCAACCATTACGCACTATATCCTGCCATACATTCTGTCTCAGTATATCTGATGAAGACTCATGAGGAATGCGGTGACCACATCTGCCTGTCGACGGCTGACCATATGTGGTCAGCCGTCTTCCGAAACCCGTGTCAAGGTCACTGTGAACAGCTGGCTCCACCCGGTGGCCGCCCCACCACTCGAGGGGGCGGGGGGGGGGGGGGTGAGGGGTATCTCTGGTGATACCAGCGCGGGCCAAAGTCCCACCTGCTCCCTGTGGACAGGCGGTGGTCGGCTCAGCCAATCATCCGGCAGCTGGGCAAATGTGCAGATGTCAAATGCTGGAATGTTTAGTTGTTCTAACGTTTGACTTGTCGAAAGCTCATATCTTACATCATATTTTCCAGTGATTTTTTTTTCAAATATGGAATATGACCTATGAGATTGATTTAAGTTTTAGTTTACGCAAACACCTCATATTTTTCATTTTGTAAGCAACTAAGTCTTTTCCCTGTGATCCCCTATATCGGCATTATTGTGACCTATATTTTCCCCAAACCACCTGTGCAAGATCCATTAACGCCAGGAAATTCATCGACCGACTATCTCTCATTCTCACATTTAGATAAATATTTACTGGCCTGTGGAATGTTTCATTTAGGACACCGCCGGTGGTATTTTTGAACACAACATTTCCACCATCATCGCTTCAATAACATGCCAAAATCAGCAGGAATGTTCGCTCCGACCCACGCTTCTGACACCCGGCTGAAGTAACAATAAGATTATGTGCATATGGCCTTGACCTTTCATCTCTGCAGGCGACGCTGGGGCGAAAAATGCCGTCACTGACATGTGAATTATATGTGGACTATGAGGATTATGTTTTGGTTGGGAGTATGTAAATCTCACGAAGCCACACGTCTTCGAATGTCAATTCTCCCAGTGACTCCAGACATGACTCACCCGAGTCTCTGACTAACGCCTCGCGGACGTGGGTCGCCTACCTCCGGTCCAACTTCCTCGACCATCTGCCTATCGTGTGCCGGGCACGAGCCGCACGTGCTATCTCTGAGGACACCGAGCGGTTGTGCCCAGACCAAAACAACAGCTGTCAATGCCGCCCATCTGCTCAGAATGCACTGTGCATGCACGAGTATCGTTATATAGGATTAGTCCGCTGTAGAAAATATATCAACGTCTCTTTATCGCCTTGATCGTGACAATTACGAATTGTGCACAGTAGCGGTCGGCAGAGTGAATAGTTGCTAGCCGGTGCACTGTTTCGAGTCTATTCTGCTCGTCACTTTTTCACGACTGGCAATTAGCCACCGACCGGCGCCCGGCGAGGAGAATCAATAAAGGTAATCAGTCGGGGGTAGGGGATGGCTGGATGCTGACCGAAACGTGCACTCTATGGCACCGAGAGGCTTTAATGACAGGTTGCCCAGGCGCTGATAATGCGCCCAAATAAGTGGGTTTTCCAATGGGGTGTTTAATTTGCCCGACGTCTAGCGGCGGCTAGTGGGAGGGGACAGCACGCTCGGTAATAAAGAACAAGATGTTCTCCTCACGGCCCGCTCGACTTTTGTTCCAAGATTGTACGGTGGAGTGCGAGGTTAAACGCAGTGCTTGACGGTCGTCCGGCCGAAAATATGGCGGCCGAGCGTTCTGCTTTCTATGGGGGCCGGTTCAAATTAGATTGACCGTGGTGCTGTTAAAACATCTTTGTGCTTCTCGACAGGGGGCAAATGATGGCGGCCGGCTGAGTCAGGGCGATAAAAGACGCACTCAACTAGGCTCACGCAGCTCAGGAGAACGATTTCTGCGTAGCAATTTCGTTGACTGACCTCATTGAAAATAGATGATCCCCCGTCTCGATGCACGCTTATGAAGGTCGCCCAAATCTCTTTCACGGCAACTGGTCGAGACCAATTTCAGGTGGCTTATATCGCATAGCGCCGGCCCCTGAACGACACTACAGGAAGTCGTATTACAAATAATGTCAAAGCCACTGGCGCACGTAAAAGGCTTCTCGTAGAGGCCACGTTCCTGGTAATGTTCGTGGCACGAAGAACCTGGCTATTCCATTAGTATATTAGTACGAACAGAGGTCGATGGCATCCGTGTGGCCATAGGAATAATCAGTTGTTTACAAGAAGTAGTTTTAGTAAGGAATTTTTTTGTTTAGAAACTGCGTCACCTGTTACTTTGCTCAAGTGTTGATTTGAAAACTGATTGATCAAGGAGATTATAAGACCATGTCAGCATAGCACTCCCCGAACTCTCACCTCTCCGCTTCATCCCACGGAATATCGCACGTAGTTACAGTGCGGCGTGCGGGCTGCGCTGTATAGTTCGTTGACTCCTCGTGGCGATGCACCGTCTCTCCCTCCCTCTTTCTCTCCCTCTCCTCTCCTCCCCTGCTGTGAGTCGCAGAACCGGTGGTTATAACCGGCAGGCTGCACCGCCCAGCTCCAAGAAGGGCAGAGGGTCTCTGCTTCTGCCAGAGGCCGGGTGGAGGAGTAGCACGAATTTTATAACAAACACTCGAAATGTTCCTGAGGCGGCACGAAGACAGTGTTCTCGACATCTACTGTGTAGTTATCAGACGGAGCATGTATAATTATTTTCAGGTGGATTATTTAAAGACAGCTTGACAAAAGTGAACTAGCGCACTCCCATTCTACTCAGTCTGATCATTCCAAACGTATGCGTTTTATTTTTCGTTAAAGCTCAATCATTGTTTTTTATAGGTTGTATTTTTAGATGCATTTTAAACATTTTTATTTGTGTTCAATCAACAAGACTCGTTAAAAACATTATTAAAACTTTGTTGAATACTGCTGCATAACACTCTACATTCAGCCCACACCTGTGCCTACAATGTAAATACGTGCAAAGTTCTACGGCAGTTTCTCAACCACCGAGCTAACAAGTGTGTTTGAACATCGCTACGGTAGCGTGTGAACGAACTTCCATCGCCGTCTGATCAAAACAATCCCCTTCTGTAGCGCTAGCTTGCCGAAATCCTGTTGCAACCACCGGGCTGAACCTCCTTTTCTTACGTAACATCTGCGGGGCGTTGGGTCGGAGGCCGCGCCCGTTTATTTAGCTGCCGCCTGTCGGTTAGGCTGTACCGGATAGCTCCGTTGACGCAGTTGACGTCACGCGGCGGATTCAGCCGACCTTGGCCGCCGGACCGAGAGCGCATCCCGGGCATCAAGGTCACATCGCCGGAGGCTATAGTGGCCACGCCAGGTGGCGAGCGGCCTCACTCGCGAGGTCAGAGGTCACAAGGCGAGTCGGACAGTCACGGAAGTCCGCTGATTTGGGGCTACCTGTCAAAAGAGCCCCCCCCCCCGCCCCCGCCCCAGTTGGCTTTCATGTCGTGACTGCAAGCGAGTGCTGGTTTAACGCTGGCCTGAGTGATGCGATCTACAGCGTCGAATGTTTTCCGGGCGGGGTCAACGCCCCCGGCTCAATGTCGGGCCCCCGGGGGAAGGGGAGGGGGTCCGTGAGAGGCGTAGAAGCCGAGCAAACACCTGAACGGCGCCAACATACGCCATTCACGTACCCAGGCCGCATCACCTGAGCGTTAATTCAGGGAAACGTGGCGACCGAGAGCACATGAACCTCTTGCTGCGTAGGCTAGGAGGCCTACACGTGCGGGCCCCGGGTCATGTTTATGCCAAGAATTCGAGAGCTCTAATTTTAGTCCCCCGACGCGTTGCTCGTTGAGGCTGTTTAAAATTGCCTTACACGCAGCCGCTGACGGCTGTTCATTTATATGCAGCCGTTATCGATTTTCTTAGCTTGATATATGTCGGTATTGCATGGCTTCAGAGGCAGGGCGAGCGTCAAGTTGAGTGATTTCATCTATTATTGGATACAGCTCACTGGGCCACGGGCATCTGGACGACACTTCAGGGGGCAGAAATAGGGCGCAGTTTGGGCTCAAGTGCGCAGAAGAGCGGACGAAGTGGCCCCCTGCCGGCCACAGGTGACGGTTTCAGGGTCAACGGCCGCTGCTCGAGGCGGGCGATGATAGCACCATTTATTGCTAATAAATCTATTAATTAACTCGATCTAGAGTGTTCACTATTTTTAATGTGTTCGGCCGTTGCGTTACAATATTTACAAGATGATGTAGCGATAACGCCCCTTCTACACCACAGACCACCAACCAAATCACCAGGAAGTGGCTCGCCGAATTCGACGCAGCGCCAGCAGTGGTATCACCACCAGCTTAGAGCAAGGACCGTATAAGTATATAATCCTTTCCGGACCGCGAGTGAGGCGGTGTCCAGTATAACTGACAGCTGCCACTGCCATGGCAGCTGTCCTGGCAGCGGCAGCTGTCATGAGACGCGGACAGAGGCGCCATTGGCCGCAGATATGAAGTCTTATTTCGGACGAAGGAGACCGGAATATCATTTCACCCCTGAGCGCGCCGGCCAGCGGCGGAGAAGTTGACTTCAGAGGCGGATTTCGGACTAGCGCAGAGCTTTGACCGATTCCTGGAATGCCCAGGACTCTCCCGATTACCTTGCACTGGCTTTCATTTTAAAAGTTGGATTGGACTGATGCAAATCAGGCAATCATAGAAGCAGTTCACTTCCAGCTTAGTGATGAGCGCACGAGATACTGATGAAAGGATACTTGTTAGCAAAGGCTTTGCTTATTCTACGCACATATGTAATAACACCAAATTAAAAGTTTATACAATAACTCGTTTTTCAAAACATCGATATTTATCAAAATACGCCTCCCCATGGGCGCCAGGCTCACACATATTTTACTCCTTGACTGCACGTGGAAACTAGAACAAATAAATACTGTTTACATTGAATGCAATATTTCCTACCACATATTTTCCTCAGTATCTCCCGTTAGCTGAACCGGAAAGAAACGAACAGCCTACATCCCGCCCGGGTTAGTCGTCTCCCCGGCCGGTGACGTCACGGGCGGCAGCTCGGCGCGTGTCGCCCCCACGTCTCGAGCTCACGCACAGCTCGCACTATGACGTCATAGGTCAGTGCTCCACGTGTTTACGACATTTGGCCCGGTGCCAGCAGCGACGACCGCAGCTCAGTGCGAGAGGACGGCTGCCCGGCAGATGGGAGAATCAATAGAGGAGCCCGTCAGGCATCCGGCGAGCCTGCGGCGGCTGCAGAGAGGTCAAAGGTCGTGACCCAGGTCACTTGGGTGTCGAGCGTAATGAGTTGATGGACCATGGAAGCTCGTAGAATAGACACTAATTATCTCTGCAAATGGAGCAATTTGCAGGTGCGGTGCTTTCATCTAGCTCATCTCGTCGAGAAAATAGGTGCCCAGAAGGACTATGTGCGTATCATTAACTAATCAAGCGGTAAGAGTTGCAGCAAGCTGGCACATCAATCTCCTTGAGTCCTGCCAGCAAACTTGTCCGAGTAACAAACGTAGAGCCAAATGCCGCATGTCAGCCGTGAGATGTGCAGCAGGCACTGCAATCGCTCCGGCCCTGCCTAAACAGTCATTAGCGTAATTCAAGCAGTGCAATTACAGTCGTTCAGCGGTCCAGAGAGCGATGAACACCTAAACAGAGCCCGATTGCCGTCGTTAGTACATTGTCTGTCGCTAATGTGCAGAGAAACAATGCACGCGGTGCATGTGTCAGGAAGATACCTAACAGAGTTTGTCGCTGTCGTAGCAGGATTTTCAGGTGGTGTTTGGTGAGATTCATAGCACAGGCTCGAGCGTTTTTAGAGTGGTATACTGGCAAGAGGTAAATGGCAGGATGAGGAGAGGGATTAAAGGGATAAAAAAGGAACTGAGAGAGGAAGGGAAAGAAAGATAGAGAGAGAGAGAGAGAGAGAGGGAGAGAGAGAGAGAGAGAGAGAGAGAGGGAGAGAGAGAGAGAGAGAGAGAGAGAGAGAGAGAGAGAGAGAGAGAGAGAGAGAGAGAGAGAGAGAGAGAGAGAGAGAGAGAGAGAGAGAGAGAGAGAGAGAGAGAGAGAGAGAGAGAGAGAGAGAGAGAGAGAGAGAGAGAGAGAGAGAGAGAGAGAGAGAGAATATTAAGAGGGAAGAGAAAGGCAAAAGAAAGAGGATATATTTTTGGTATGGCAACGATTGAAATGTCACGGATCATTATTATCTAAAGCAGTACAAATGTTATAAAAGGAAAGCATTACGAGATGCAAACGGTAACGGTAACTCAGAAAACGGTATTTCTCAATGAGAGAGATCGCGACATGTCTCGTATATCTCGTATATCTATCATTGGTCATTTGTATTTGATATCGTCTCAGTATCTCGTTGAAAAAAGGAGAAATTGTCCGGAAAATCTATCCAAAATAAAAAACATTTCCTCGCTAGCGAATCGAACCAACCTTTCCTCGTCTCTTTGGAGAAGACCTGCTCGCAGCAATTCTCTGGATGCCTACACCCGGAAGAGCACCTCCCTGGCCCTGTGCGCAATTGGCCGGGGCCCACCGTTGCGCCACTGTAGGACGCGTTGCGTAACTTAGGAGGAGCCCCGGGTTGGGACGTTGAGAGAAGCTCTGTTTGTATGTCGAGATTGGGCTGTGCCATCCTGAGATGACGTTTTCAGGTGCGGTTCGGGTTTGGGCTGGGGCATGATAATTTTGCACAGTACCGGGTGTCCCAAAAGTAAGGTCATGATTTAAAACTTAAATATCTCGAGAAGTAAGAGTCCGAATCACTTCCAATTTTAACACGTGCAAGGTACATCCATAAAATTATTTTCTTGCATGCTTAAACCATTTTTGATCATAACTACACCGAGCAGTAGGCATAAAACTGAGAAGGTCGAAATACAACTCTTAGAGAGGGTCCGTCATTAAAACAAAGGGTAAATACCGCCCAGTTTTCGGCCCTAAGCAGACCCTATCAGCTCGCCCTATCTCTGAACTCATGCATAGTTTCGCCTCAACCGGTAAAACGTCAGAAAAAAGGTATAATGTACGCACAGGGCATGTATACTTAGCCACCTGTGCTTCGAGGTCCTGAGGACGACAGCGGGAATCGGGTGACAATAAATCAAGAGAGGTGGCCCAGAGTCCTCCCAGTGGTTCTTCCGCTCGTCGCAACGCAGCTGTGCCGACACCATCAGCCAGCAGTGGTTTCAGCAGGATGGAGACTATGCTTGCACCGTCCTGAAGATCATGTATTGTCTCCGAGAGTGGATGTGAGATCCCGTAATTTTCAGTCAGGGCAACGCCATTGAATGGCCTCCGCGGTCACCTGACGTTACATCTTCATATTTTTATTCTCTGGATACACAACAGAAAGATTGTCTTTTAGGACAACCCAACGAGCCGGGAAGAACTAAAGGATGATCCCTTCGAGCAAACATAGGCGGCATCTCACCAGAGAATCGCTCCAGAATAGTGGAGGAAGTCAAACGTAGTCTATTCATGCACGCGGCCCGAAATGGTGGCCATGTAGAAAAGCAGCAAATGTGGGGCTACGAGCCAATGTATTGACTCATATGTATGTCAGAATAAAATTTTATAAAATGCTCTTTCATATGATGTCCTATTTATATCTATCCATCGCGTATTTTTGGCAGTGTGGCCAAAACAAATGATGACCTTACTTTTGGGACACCCTGTATATCTGCCATTTGTCAAGTATTTATCTTGTTTGGTTTTTCAAAGATTCTCAGCGGCTCTATATCAAAATACCATTGCATTGACCAGAAAAATCTACGCCTATACAATCGACATTTGTTATTGGATATGTTGTAGTCCTTATTTCCACCCACGGTTACTGATAAATATATGTGCCGAAGTTCTGAACAAGTAACTAGTAAGTGTCAATAAGAAAAATAATGAGATATGACAATTAGTGCACATATAATCATATTAAAATGTTCTGTTATTCTCATCATAAATCATGTCTAATTATGCACGGCCTACACCATTTCGTCGCATTAAATTAATTCATACATTTTCCAGGATTTCACTCATTGGCCTTGTATTGTTCACATAACTACTTACATGCATACATGCATGCATAAACACAGGAGCTCCTTGACAGAGCAGAAGCCCGGCAGAGTTCAATGACGCCACATCACTGATAGTTCTGCTGGCTTCCTGCATTGCACCAGATACGGCGAGCTCCATAACCATGACGGCTCCGAGCGGCCCGATTTATTGCCTCCGAAATGGATCCCGCTTTCTGAGCCACCGCCCATGAGACACGGTTGGCCTGGCCAAGAGAAATGGCGTCATCACGCACAGGCTCCCGACCGGGCTCATATCCTACGCGTAATTTTCCCAGAGACGTATCCTGGAATATTAGGAGTGCCCCGTCACAGGCTTCCCGGGCACGCCGTAATTTAAGGTCATCTGGCCTCTCGCTGCCATCTAATGCTGGGAGTTACGTAAGATTACGATGAATTTTTGCCAATCATTCGTCGTGTCCTGTTCAGGAAAACACGCGAGCCTGAAGGTGAGTGACATTGTCTATTTTTGTTTTATTTCAAAGTAATAGGCTCTCTAGATTGTGATGGTCTGTGAGTGTTATGCATCTTATCGATAGTGTGCTCACATTTCTTATATTCCTGCTTTGTCGACTTATATTCCTCGAACATTCTAGGCGAACGAGCTCGCTCCTGAAGTCGCAGCTCTTATATAACCTTGATTTGATCTATAGATCATATCACAAGTCTCGAACAAACATTTCAGTGTTCAAGTGATATATTGTAACAAACGATACAGCTTCAGAACACTTACACATACAAAATTACAAAATCGGACTAGATACATGGGCGAACACGAACAAAATCCAACTGATACCTTCATAACGCGTCAACTCATACCTTTATCATAACACGCTCTATTTACAAATGGAGGTATTCATCGCGCTATCTCTAGAGCAAAAATCTGCGCTCAACACAAAACACCAATGACGTCACAAATGACGTCAAAGGCGTCTCGGACTCGCGGGCAGATCAGACGCCGCAATGTCACACACTAACGAGCATATTGCAATCGATCGCAATTCGTTTTTTATCCGCGAGCGCCGAGTCTCGCTGCGTTTTTGATAGAGATCAGGGAGCTGATAAAATCTGGTCGGGCGTCTGTTAAACGCCGACTGTGAGCCGCAAATTATCGACCAATAACTGCCGGTGACCGCCAGGGCCCGGTCCGGATTGCACAGTGCCGAATTGCACTGGTGAGGGACACTCCGTCGGACTGTCGTTCAGGCACAGAGGGTGCAGAAAATATGGGCATTTGAGCTGCAAGACAGCCGGACCAGAGCAAACGCGTCGCGGGTGAGGTAGACGATGGATGCAATGGCACCAGCCAGCCAAAACTGCTGTCCGACGATCTCGATTTTAGCTGTGACCAGCACAAAGTCGTACCAAAGTCAACATTATCAATATTAGAGCTGAGCTCCAGAGGCGCGCGAGCGATCCTCCGCCACACACGAGCCAAGCTAGACCGTCCGAGGGGCGACACATCACGCGGCACAGCGCAGGTGTCACCTCAGCCTCCCCCGGCACATTCAGGCACTCACTCTGGGTCCGCGGCAACCAGCCCGACCGCTCCGGTCGCCAGAACAATGACGGACGTACGCGTAAACCACACACCCACCACAATGACCCAGGGACAACGCAAGGATAGATGAGAAGTGTCGTTCTCTGAAAATTGCGACTAATTCTTGAAATAAACCCATGAAATATGTGACAATTTCATATCATAATGTCAACATCAGCTTTATCAAACCAGAGGATGAATAATGGATTAAAAATCAACAGAAGAAATCGACACTTATGATTGCAGGTCTAGGGTATAAAACGATTCAAACGCACCAGGGTTTCGAGTCAGTGTGGGTCGGCGGCACCCCGCAGCAGCTCGTACAGGGGCGCGCCTCAGTCAGGCACTCATCGCTCACGGGCCGGCGCAGTGTCCACAGCCACCTACAAACTACGGAGCGGCACGAAGCCACTCGGCTGAGATCAATTGGAAAATAAATACCCGACCCGGCGGCCGGCGGCCGCCCAGCAACCCGGCCGCGCGGCCTCGCTCTCTCGCACAATTCGTTCTGCTGCCGTCGGGCCGGCCGCGTCGCAGACTAGGATAAATAGAGACAGCAGCTGGGACGCAGACGCGCACCCGTGTGGCTACCGTCGCGCGGTGCGATAATTTTGATTGCGAAACAGTACCGGTGGCGAGTGAGACGATCCTGCATGGCCTCACCGGCGCGCAGAAGGCTAAAACCTTCAGCAGGGGTTCAAAAGGAGACCCGGGGCGGGTCTGAGCGGGATCGGGACGCTGTGTCGCGGACACCGCGTTATCGTGACCCGTTCAGACCGGGTCGGCGACCTCAGTCCCGGCCGCCGCCCGGTCGCCAGCCACACAGTCCACAGCCAGAATCATGCACACCCATTTGTACCGGAGCGTCGTCAGCGCGGCCGAGCCTGGCGCCGCCTACAAGGCGAAGGCCAGGTCGTCGAGGTCGTCGCTGCACAGGTCCAGCACGGGGAACATGGCCAGCGGGTTGAGCAGCGACGACTCCTCGTCGAGCGGCTGCACGTCGAGCTCGCGCAGCTCCAGATCCATGTCGGCCTCGGGCTCCGGCGAGAAGGGGCAGTGGCCGGCCGGCGACATGTCGTAGAAGGCGGCCTCCTCGGCGGCGCCGGCCGACAGCTCGTGCGCCGCCAGGCCCGAGGACATCTCCGACTCGTAGCCGCTCGAGGAGCCGATGGACGGCACCGGACTGTAGGGCGTGTGCAGCACGCTGGCCGGACTGGCCTGGCAGTGCGACGAGCCGGCCGGCGACAGCGGCGACACACCGCCGTAGCACGAGGACAGCGGACTGTCGGGCGCCGCCACGGCCGACAGCGGGCTGCCGCCGCCGCCCAGGTACCTCGGGTCGGCGGTCAGACCCGGCGGGCTGGCCGGGGACATGTAGCTGGCCGCCACCACCGGCTTACGCTCCTGACGCGACGAGCTTTTCTTGGCGGCCGGGGAGGCGGTCGTCTTGGCGACCGTCTCCTTGGGCTGTCCCTTCTTGCGCGGCCGGTACTTGTAGTCGGGGTACTCGAGCCGGTGCAGCTCCACCAGAGTCTTGGCGCCGCGCATGAACGGCTCCTTCTCGTCCTTGCTGAGGTCCTGCCACAGGCGGCCCAGCGCCTTGGAGATCTCAGAGTGGTTGCAGCTGAAGTTCGCCGTGATGTTCTCCCGCTGGATCTTGGCGAAGAGCATGAAGGCGTTCAGCGGGCGTTTGGTGTGCTCCGGATTCCTCCTGTCCTTTTTGATCTGCCGGAAGAAGAGCGCATCGTTTTAACGAGCGGCACCACGGAGCTCGCCTCGGTGGAGGATAAGGTCGTATTTGAAGTGACAGCTGGGTTCGGCTAAAAACCACCGGAGGCTTTACCGATCCTGGCAGCACCGACAGAGATCATTGTTTTTCGCGATCCAAGCGGAAAACTTAAATGACCATTATACCATATGAAGCGGACTTTTCCGCTTGATAAATCGGATAACTTCAGCACTTTAGGCTGTCGAGCGGAAAGCCACATCCACAGGGGTTTCTAGGAATTATGTTGCTAACAGTGCCGTGAACTCATGCAATCAGTTTGAGACGTGCTGTCAGAAAGCCTTTCTCTGGACACTCTGCAGTTCACAGTGTGTCGGAATTCAGACTCGATTTCCCAGAGTGTCGACTGAATTTAGCAGCTGTCATCGGTTGGAGTTATGTGACAGCGCGTGATTCAGGGGAGACACGAATTGTTCCAACCAACTGATATAGCCGTGGGAATTCCAGCTTCAGCAGCACCATTCGGATGTCAACGGGTGTGCAAAAGGCTATTTCTGCAACTACAGCCGTAATACCTCCCCATACCAGCACATAACGCACGTCGCTAATTTTTTAGCCACGAAATTCCTCATCGTAATTCCACCCTGCGCCGACCGTCCGGTCAGTTCGTTTCGCTGTCAACAGATGGCGGGCAGAGCGCCGAGCCGATCAGCTGTTCGGCAGCGCGCTGACACAGCGTTCGTTGGAGCCAATTGGACGCGGTGGAGGCGGCTGCCGACCGTTGCGACCGGAGGGCATCCTATCCAATTAAAGCTGACTGTGCCGTCTACACACAACTATTAGCGCTGATGATAGCCCGACACGAACAATTTGTTCAGTCAGGGATGGCTGCTCCGCGTCTAAGATAAATGTCAGCCATAAATTGCATGAGATTATTTTCAGAGAAGTTCCCACGCGCAAGTAAGGGGATAGTGCATTCAATCAGGCGCGGCAAATTGATATGGGAAACAACTGGAAGGCGAGATTATTTTTGCTGAATTTATTACCACTTTTTTATTTATTACCACAAAAATCTTACTGCACTCTTACAGAACGCACTTGCATTTGGGTATCGCAATGAAAAATTAAATAACCTTCAGAATCCAGAAGGCAGAATAACTTATCATTGTTGCACCATGTTGTTCAAAAGTACTGCCTTGAATTTCAAAATTTAGTAGACTGCCTACCAATAAAAACCGATAGCAACAATATATGAATTTTCACAACCCTAAGGATGCACATTGCACACCACGATATTAAAGTTAGAAGGTGTAAAAACCCTTACACGGAAAAGAAGAAGTCTTATGTAAAAGACGACAGTTGAAATTTAGCTGATTGAAGATATGTCGATAAATCGCTTCTAATGATTGTATAGGTAAATGTGATAATCCATATATGCATCAATGTATCCGTTTTTATTCCGAGTTATATAGTTTTGTTGCAACGAAAGGGACATGTTCGATTTATCGCGTCTCTCTGGATGAATCAAATTTTAAACAGCAGACCGCTACTTGCATTTCGCATCTGTGTAGGTACTTAAAAATTGCTGTAAATATCCGGAAAATAAAAATCCTCAAGTATTTTTTTTTGTGACATCAAATACATGTTAAAGGGAAAATAGTATTTCATTAACTGAGAGAAAACGTACAAAAAAAAACATCTTGAATAATTGTTTCATGATTTAAACCACCTCATTTTGGTTCCTTAAAAACCTAACCGCACCGCAACAAATGTCAGTTTCCATTTGTTGACAGTCCGGTCTCATCATCGATACAATTTAAATACGACAAACCACAAAATCAAAAACAATTTAGTGGAAAAAATATCATCGAACACCACGACAGAATTTCGGAGCTAAAACCCGGAAAACAGACACACCAACGAAAACCAAAAACCCCTTCGAAAGGAGCCCAAACACACCTGCATGAGATCCGAGTATGGCGTCGGCGAGTCCCAGATGTACTTGGGAAACTCTGGGTAGCGTATGCTGAAGTCATTCAGGTTGATCGCCATGGTGTCAACACATGTGCGTCTTGTCTTCCTCGCGGCGCGTGCAACCCACCTTCACCGTTCCTAGCGCTCGACTGCCAGCGCGTCTCCGCTGCGTCGGGATCACTACCGCCCGACGCCAGCGCCTCTGGCGGTAGGTGGGTGAAGCTCGGCGAGCTGTGACGCATGGGGCGACTGAACGAGCGTGGCCTCCAGGCGAGGGGGCCCGGCGAGGTCGGGCGCCGAGCTCAGGTCACGTGTCAACCTCCGGCACCAGTTTTGTTGATGCCGTATTAGAGGAGTTTTTTTTCCAATTTCCATGGCCTGAAATTGACTGCAAGTTATGGCCGTGGGAAAGCCGAATGGTATACTCCCTCACAGTGCTGCGGAGCCGGAGTCGAAGTTGGAGTCGGTCGAAGTCGACAGTTCTGACCGGAGTTGGAGTCGGAGTCGGAGTCGATTTTGGAAAGTGGAGCCCGAGTCGGAGTCGGAGTCACCGAAAATCTATTGACACCGCAGCTCTTGTCAGTTGTCACTTGTCACTCACTATCGACTTGGGAGGGAGCATAGGCAAGTATTCATGCGTGGTGCTTTTATTTAATTTTTGTAAGGCAAAACAGGAACAATTAATGTCCCAATTAACTAGCCCATGATCACGACCAAAGTCAATGATCAAATCACACCTGAAAATATTTCTTCTTCCGATCCAAACCGGGTCAAATTTCACAATTAAATGAACGGCGTCCCATGCTTCAACACACATGAAGCCCGTCAATCATTACTTGGTTCCGGATTACTTTCTTAACCCGCGCCGTGCTGGTGGCCTGAACTTTCCGCCGAGTGCTGGGGGGGGCGTTTTCACGCCCCCCCGTCTAACTCGGCTCCTGGGCCACGTAGCGACACGCGGTAAGCGGCAATCGAAAGAGCGTCAAAAATAAGGACGAAAACACTTCGGTCATTTTTTGGGTCAGGTCAAAGGTCAGGTCACCAGAGGTCACCAAAGGTAAAATGTTGACTATTTCAACATTTTGGAAACTGCCAACGGCTATCTCGGGAACCGATAGAGCTACAGCGCCGCGGAAAAGCGCATTCGATAGCCCTTTTACAGACCTTTCTGAGTAATGTTCTCAGATTTGACCTCAGGTCAACGGTTTAGCCTCCAGAGGGCAAAAACTCCAAAAATAGCCGTTTTTACGAAAAACGTTTTTTCGTCAATAACTTTTGACTCATAAGCGCCATGATATTACTTTTGCCAGCATCGTGTTCCTCTCGTCGAGACGCGTCGAATGAACTATTCGTTGACCTTGAAAGGTCATTTTGAAAATTTGACCTCAGGTCAAGGTCATGACCTGACCGAAAAGGGTCATGTTGCATATCAGTCGATCCGTATCGTCGAGCTGAACACATCTGACGTGTTTTCACCGCTCTAGCACGTCTCTATCAAAAGTTATAGCCAAAAAACTGCTGGCGACCGTTCATGACCTGAGATGACCTCAGGGGCACACAGAGGGGTCACAGGTGCATTTTTCCTATTCAGTGTGTCATGTTTACCTATGAACCGATGTTTGAGAGCGTTTTGAACGATATTCGTCCAAAAGAGGCGCATTTCAATTTTCTCCCATTGACTTATAATGGAGAGGTCGCAAAATTGACCTGACCTTAGGTCACAGATATCAAAAATCCGAGATATACATTTTATACATAATGTTACTCATATCAATCGCTGAAAGTTTCAAAGTGATCGTTCAGTCGGTGTAGCTATAGCGAGCCTTTGAACTTTTTCTGAGGTAAGGTCACTTGACGTGACCTGGTGACCTGACCTTGAACGGCCTAGGTCTGAAATTTTCACAACATGTGCGGAAATGATGTAGGAACACGTGTACCAAAAACGGCGGCGCTGCGCGCCGCCGTTTTTGAGATATTCGCGAAAAACCTGAGGGGGGGGGCGTAAAAACGCCCCCCCCCAGCACGGCGCGGGTTAACCAACATGAGTAAACGGGGGCGTGACCGGCTGTCTTCCACCTGACAGGTCGAGATTTGGCAGCAATCGGGGGCATCCATATGTGGCGTACGGGTGCGCCACTGCACGCAGTCTGGCCTTGGACAGTCCAGCTAGACCGGGTGGGAACCGGAACTGTGGGACTGGCGACTGCACCCGGCTCGGGAGGCGTGGGACGCTGCCGACCCGGCACATCCGTGCAGAGCTGGACTGAACAGCCCAGGGCGACTCCAGGGAGTGATGAGTCATATACAGCTCGCAGGCCGAAAGCCGGGGATGTGTTTTGTCAGGCTATCAAGTATCAATGCATAGCAATCTAGGACTCGCTGCGATTTGGCAGGCGAGGTATGAAAGTATTGTTTGTCATGCTTTACATACGCTGAAGTAAAATATCGCAGACAACGGTTGACAAACTTTGTGTTCATATTTCTGCAACCAACGGCGCTCCCCACATGCATATTCATTACCCATAGTTCCACCCATTCCCTTTTCCAGTAACCACCCACAAAAGCCACCACCTGTTCAAACTCGGTACTTCGTGTTCGTTCGTGTACCTAAGTGAGGGGCCAGGCTGGAGGCCCTGTCCTGGGACAGCGGTGCTGCTGCTGCCTTCACAGCGCGGTCAGCCGCGGTAGAGACGGGCTAAGGCATTTCCGCTGCCGCTGGATCGTCTTTGGAGGACGGAGGGAGGGCAGGAGGTGGTCTGAAGCTGGGGAGGGGGAGGGGAGAGGGCGAGGACCTCCCACCTAGAAGAGGACCAGGTTCAGTCGGAAATGTCCGTATAGGAATGTGGTTTAGGATGGGGAGTAGTGGCATAAAAAGGGAGAAAAAAACAGAGGATTTTAGAAGAGGAAGAAATAAGAAACATATGGAATAATGAGAGAGTGAGTAGCCGCCAAAAAGGATCGTGCCTATGCGTCGTACATTAACCCTCGCCCGCACATGCCATTTTCCCATCCTAGAACGCACATGGGGGGGGGGGGGTTGCCACCCCCGCGCCATTTCGTTCCTGTTGGAGATAGAGCTTAACGGTAAGGACCAAAACGATTCTTTGGGAAGAGACGAATCCAATGATACCCAGGTTTACCTTCTCAGGTCAGTCATTGACCTTCCAGGTCAGGTCAAACCACTGAACTCTATAATGTGGAAGGCACATCGGCCGCCAGATGGTGTCCAACGGTGCGGCCATGTTGCGCAGACCAGAAAGCGGCCGCCGCCTGTGTTGGGGAATAGGGAATTCGGGACCTCGATTTACGTTTGCGGTCGCTGCATCCGTTACGTTCAAGCTATGTGGACACGGAACCCGGCATCTTACGCAGAATTGAGTGGAGAACAAAATGAAATCCTAAAAAATCCTCAGATACAAGGAACTAATACGTTAAACCCTTATAAGCCAATGGGGAAATATGAAAATTGCTATTTTGGCGCCGAGAATGATCTGAAACTATCTCAAGCATATAGAATCATGATTTCATGCACTCCTTGCAAGGTTCTATGCTTCATATTTGCATTGTTGCCCTTGCGTGACGTCATTTGTGACGTCACAAGGGTCACAATTTTTCTTCAATAACTCCCGATCAAATTGAGCTAACGAGTCGGGAAAGACACCAATGCACTCAGGAAGACCTGCCGAATCGAATGATATGCGACATGACCTCTTTCAACCAGCTTCGTGACCTGGGGGTGCTGACCTGACCTTGACCTGAGGTCAACACCCTAAGTTGACCTGACCCGAACAAAAAGTATAGCATTCGATGCGCCTGAGCTAGCTGAACACAATGATGCCAAAATCGCGGCTCTACGGCCATTTTTGGCGAAATTATTTACCAAAAACCGAATCCGTGCCTTAGATCACTTGACCTGACCTCAGAGGTCACCGGTTGACCTGAGACCTTTAAAGCGGGATACTTAAAGTCACTCTGCATCATACTTTGCCGCATATGACCACTTTGCCGCTTAATTCTAGTTTAACTAGCGGCGCATTAGCGAGGTGGGTTCAATCAACCCCCTCGGCCGGGGCAAATGTAGGTCCGACGAGTGAATTTGAGGAATTCTGAAGATACGATCGTGTTCCCCACTCATTTCTGCGTAAGATGCCGGGCTCCGTATCTACGTAACTTGATCTAACGGATACGGAGGCCGCATACGTAAATCGAGGTCCCGAATTCCGGCAGCCGGTTCCTGGTCTGCGCAATATGGCCGCCACCGTTAGACACAACGGCCAATAGGGTTGAAGCGGCAGTGCTCCCCTGTGGGTCAAACTAAAAAATGTTGCTGTTTTGGGTCACCGTTGGATATCAAGTGCGCTGCTTATCATATACCGATGACGATGCCGTTTTCCTGTGCCAAGCCAGCTACAACTTCAACTTCCTCTTTGTAGAACCTCTTAATGTCACACTATCCGACCAGGTTTTTGCTGCTGAGGTCATTTCAGGTCAAGTTAGGTCAAGGTCAATTATATGTGTTTGTATGTCTGTGTGTATACTGATGTGTGCACCGATTGTTTATGTGTCCATATTACATGAAATCATGATCTGAGAAGCTTTTACCAAAAATGCAGTTAAAAAACTTCACAAAAAATAAATTACGCTTGCCTAAAACGCAATTATCTTAGATGACCTAGGTTGACCTTAACCTGACCTTGACATCTGTACATCGTCGAACAACATGTTCCATGATAGGTGGGAGGTAAGACTGGCAAAAAAGGCCGAAATCAAGGTGTCAAAAGCTCACAAGGCCCATAGCGTACGCAAGATGTTGAGAATGGCTATTTGGGTCATGACATTACCTGAAAAATAAGGTCATATCTCCGAAACAAAAAACCACAGAAACTTGAAATTTTTAGTGGACATCAAGAAAGGATAGAGGAGTAGCTATACGAAAAATCAGCCTTCTAGCTCTAAAAATGTTGAGTGCAGAGCAGAAAGACTACCTGGGGGGGGGGGGTGGCAACCACCCAGGTAGTCTGTCCCCTGTGCGGGCTCAGTCCCCATGTGCGGGCGAGGATAAAAAAAAACAATGTGTTAAAAAAAAATCAATATCAATGCCATATTACAGGCATGTTTGACCTTAACGCCAGATCACGAAATTCGGATTGAACGATGCCCACAAGTTTCTAGAATTAGCCATATTATAGGAAATACCCCCTGTTATTGCAGTGAATCCATGTGCTGGCATATAATCTCAAGTCATATTTACAAGAAAAGCACCGTACAATACACCAAAGTTCCGGGACGTAGGTATGGATTATGAAGCATGACCAGCATCCAGTTCATTGGAGACGTGACAATGGCAGCTGCTGATATAAGCATGTAGCACTGTATTCTAACATACAATCACAAACGTTTGAAGCAGTCGTCTCTTATAAGATTTTTGACATTATCTCCTGGTGACATTAGTGCCTGGTGTACCAATTGTAAATTCCAAAAGAGAAGTTGCAGTGACACGTACATACATGCACTAAAGATTAAGGACACATGGTCGCTGAATCTTTTCCATTTTAACTGGACCCTGACACTGATATACTAAAAAACTATATGGCTTACATAGATGAATAGGCATTAATAAAGTACAGAGTTGAGTTACGTAAAACAAGCTCAACTCAACTATCCAATCATTCAGAATAACATCTCACAAGCCGGTATTGATGCATGCACATCTGATTGATGCTGAAACAAATGACCTTGAGAGATTGCGGACGGAGTCGTATGACAGAATAAAGGCATAACGAAGCGAGTCAGTGTTGTAAAACATGTGTTGATACCGTGCGTTGCAGGACTGTCATTTTGGTGAAAACCCACGGATTAATCATTGTTTGGTGCGGGGTGCCGTCAACATCACCGATCACGAATCTTGTAAGATTGGTGTTTAACACACCGAAAATATTAGCTGTAATAACAGAAAATAACAGCTGTAAAAACTTTATATTTAATTGATGACACATCGATGGCTGTGATATGAAGTTGTTTCTCTTGTTTTCAGCTTCTAAAGATGCTCCACAGGCGCTGCAGTAAGGCTCAGTTAGGATTCGGTTGATCTTAACCCTTAAAACTGAACGGCTATCAGTGGTCATCCCCAAGATGCAGGCCGACAGTCGACCCCACCGCTTCAATGGTCTCAGTCTAACTGGTCATGCGCTGCTCCACGTCTCAGCCGGCCAGCTCCTTACAAAAGCTTACAGGTCATTGCATGCTTGCGTGCACGCTGTTCCGTTCGCATGCTGGTCGCACTCCGTGTTTGGCGGACTTCTTTTCCGATTTCCAGAACTGCAATCACACCCTGTTAGACATTGAACACGTGCCAAGGACTATCAGCAGTACAATCGCAGCACTTTGGACGAGGGCCTGCTCTGTAAATCAATCACTGGGTGGGGCGAATCACCAGCCCTGCACGCTGACAGTGACACGCTGCGACGGGCGTATTTACAAAGTCAGCTGCAATGTCAGCGGGGTTTGAGGATGTTGGAGACCCGGTTTGCTGACCACTGCTGAAGGCATCATAACTGCTACTCTGGCCTGATCGCAATGAAGCGGAATTAGGCAGTGCGTTTATTCCCTAGATTGCGCAAGCTCTGTCATCGGTAGGGTGAGCAGTGAACAGTTGAACGCCCGTCTGTTTACTCAATGGCGTTCAATTCCGCCAAGCCGACCGCGCCTCGTCGATTGCGTCAGACGCGACCGCTTGGTGGTCGTCATCGTCGGCCACAAGCGGAGCGGCTGACGTCAGTGTGGATTCCTCACGCCCTCGCAGCTGCGGCTGTGTCGTGACCTTCATCCCATTCCAGACACAACGGCGTCAGCAGACATTCCGCGCATTTTCCCCTCACAGGTGAGTTTTGGGTGGGTGGAGCAATTGAAACGCCCGAGAAGAAGCAGGAAACTAAAACGCTCTAGTGGCTGGAGGCGATCCCGCGAGGAATGCGTCAGGGTTTTGTTTAATAAATGATATACGATGTTGGGTATTCAAAACACTTCCCGAACCTGAGGCGGCTGTTTTAAATTCAGTGCTAAGACGCAGTATAGTTAGTTGCGTTTTGTCACGTTCTGGCATTCAGAGCAGGGCAGCCGGTGTCATCGGTCAGGATAAGTGTCAACGAACATTCAGGGTCGTTGATACAGCTGTAAACTAGAAAACATATTTAGATGTTCTGATTGGTCACGCGTTCATAAAGCCCTTTCAAATTTCGCTGGTTCCTGGCTGAAAATTTCGTGCTGAGAGATAGCTGCGCAATTACTCACCAAACACTCGAAATAAAAGTCTCCTAGCCTTGCGTGCGCTGGCGATGTATCACCAGTGCCCCACCTAGTAGCAGCCGTCGCACGCTGGTGGCACTCGCCAGCACAATCACCGGGCAGCACATGAGTCAGCTCTAACGGCACCCGAATCGCACCATCTCCAGACACTCCCATCGCCATGCATTTGGCATTACGAGTCATGTTGCTGGCTGGCTTTCCATATAGCCTAGCCGCTTTTTAGCAGCTTATTGTGGGGAAAACGGACGTGCCGATTGTTTGGAGATCAGTAGCTGGATGAATAGTTGCTATATGAATCGTCTGGCGGTTGCATGAGAATCTACTTATTCTCGGATTGCAAAATACATGCTTTTCTCGAGCAGTAACAGATTCCCGTAAGCATTTAGCTTTTGCCACTATCACACTTTACTAATCGTATGTCTGTGAGCATTCAGTTTTTGTTTCATCACCGATTTCCCTGTTCTGCTGGCGTGACTAAAAAACGAGTACGATGTCAGTCGCTTGTCTCTAAGCCCTATCCTCACTGATCACCAATCTTTCAGGCCGGCATCATATGCATAAGCCTCGTGTTTCTGTCCATCCCACGCTGCGAGGACATCTTTTTTCGGTCGCCACCGACCCCTCTCCTCGTGTCAGCCCTGTCGCCGTCTGGCAATGCGCACTCGAGCTCACTCTTCATCCCCACAAGTTGACGGCCCTTTCCGCCGTGATACCCGTCTCTCACGGTGTTCCGACGTCTCGTGGCCATCTGGCGCCGCTCCCCGCCGTGAGGGACCCTCTCGACCCGTGCAGCCGTACGACCTCGCATCAATCTGGCGCGTGGCGACCGAGAAATGGCGCGAAAGTGGGCGGCGCGGCGGCGGCGGGGCGCGCGCGCGACACCCAAAGCCGCGCCGTCATCGTGCGTGCCCACGAGAAAGCGGGCCAATGGTGCTGGCTGCAACGCGCAGCACTGGTGGAGCCGGCGTTGCAGCCGGAGAGCTCTTCGTCCCGTCGCGGAGGATCCGGCCTGGCGCGGCGCCCCGGGACGCCCGGGGGCGCACGGGGCGCCGTCCGGTCGCGGCGCCCGCCGCCGGCGGAGAGGAGAGGGCGCGCACGTCTGGGGACGCCCGAGGTCAGCGAACAGGATGTGCCGAACGGCCGAACGTCATCGGTTTCTCTTGAGGGGATATGATTTTTGGCACGTCGCACGATCTGGCGGAAGTGTGAGCCTTGGCATCGGCTGAGTGTGGTTCGCTAATCAACGTGCCCTGGTGAGCGGCAAACGGTAAAGATGAAAAGGAACCGATGTGTTAGTCTGACGTACTTAAGTTGGCAGCATAGATCTTCATTAATCTAAGAAGCTCTTAATCAAAGCACGGGTTGAAATTCCGCCAGAATTACAAATACGCCGCCTGTGATACCCCAGGGAGCTATATGAAAGTTGGCCTGTGGAAAATGTATCTTCCGATCACTAAAGCTTGCCATGAACACTTAATTATCAAGCATTTAGAGAAGGGAGAAAATTTTGCTTGGAATTGAACCACAGCACAGCACCAGATTTGATTGCAAATATTTGACCAGCAGGTATGCCACGTGTCGCGGCTGACAAATGTTAGTGGGGCCTGCAGCGAGCTCAGCAGTACCTATATTCTTTAAAAATAAAGCATGTCTTTTAAATATAACAATAATTGCAACAACACAGTCGTAAATAAGAGGTCATCATTTACATGATGGTTGAATAGGTAGGTAGCCCATAAAGTTGATAACATGCTTCGTTGAAAGGAACTGGGAAATAGCTTCCATTTACAACTTACAGCAAATGTTTCTAACTTTTATTTTATTATTTACCCTGGCAGCAATGGAAAAGGCGTGAAATGCGCTGAGCTAGCCATTCCTTAAATGTGAATTGTTATCCCCTCGCTTGACGAAGTGTTCCACTTTCAGAACATTCTTGTCATTATGCTGCCAATATACAGACAGCCGAACGTTGCCAGCGGCCATTTTTAGCAGGTCTTTCCACGAACTACACGCCCACCCCGTTTTGCGTCAACTGCTGACGCTATGGCCCAGCAGGGCTCAAAACAGAACATATATCACCTCCTGTGCCATATCAATTCTACTCTGTTCTTATTTCTGGCCCCGGGCGCTGTGAAAATAGAACACGAAGACATGCGAAGCGACATGAGTCACCCCTACTTGCGATGAGTACCACCGTTATAATCTTCCCAACCGATCCACTGTTGTCACGAAGGACATGGGCCGCCAAGGTCGCGTCCAATCACCCAGCCGAGCTCGTATTTTGCAGCAGAAGTGTGTTCGCGACTAAAGATCGCCGCTGATACGTGCAGCTTTAGCCTGCTGACATTTTTTTCTTCGGTTGTCGACACGAGCGCCCCGTCAGCAGATCTTGTCGGTGACATTTTCACCTAACTGCCGGTGACGTTTACAGCTTTGAGATTATATGATTCATGCCTTGTCACGCTACTTTGTCATGGCTGAGCCATCATTAATAGTGGTCGACAAACCCATTAGCTCATCGGCTTTCCTGATATACGTGAAATTAATGGACGTTTATTGAAGGCCACCCTCTACCGGGGTGAGATGACTGACCTAATTTAAGAGGATCATGTGTAGATCGCGTTAACGGGATCATTGATGGGAGCCATACAACATTATTGGTTCATTGTGGTCCACTTTGTTTCATGTGGCTTCAGTATCAACAAGGCTGTTTCATTTCTTAGCTTTTTCAGTTTCATACTCGGCCAACGATGCATACGATTGCCGGTCTGTTTTTAGAGGCTTGGAGCCATGCTATCAATTTTACTATTACTCTCTACTTGGCCATAATAAATTTGTCTAATTGTTGGCTTTTTGACGCTTTCTCCGACGACGCATTTGGCCAATAGTTTGGACAAAACGTTTACAGTATCAAAAGCAATACAAATGCCGAAATACAAATGAAAAAAAAAACAGGATAAATGATCAGACGTAATTTCCAGGGCCGGTCTCTGGAACAACGACAGGACTCATTTACACGGCTAAGGGGTTGATGTGAGTTCAGACTGGATGAGATGCGACACCGCAGGGCGCATTGGAAGAAGCCATTTACCGCCTCCTTTCTGTTCTTCCAGCGATGGGCGCTGACTATAGCTATCTCGGGGTTTGCCAGAGCCGTCCGCCTGCGAGAACTATTAACCGTCGTCAGTCCGCCGAGCGCGCCAAGTTTTCTCTCGTGGCGCCAGCCGGTTCCGGTCACTGCCTGACCTTTGACCTCGCTGCAGCTCGGCAACTGGGCCCGTGTTATTCGCCCGGCTCCTCTATTGATTCCTACATTCGTCCAGAGCCCGTGCGCTGCCGCTCAGTTGGCATGCTGCCAACTGCCGTAAACACGTGGGGCGGTGACCTCTGACGTCATCGGCCTCGGCCGTAACGCCTTGGGCGGGTCAACTCCTGGAGGCTAAGTGGCTTGTTGACGCCAACAACGTCCTCCAACGAGACGAGCTACTCGAGCCGAATTTAAACGCGGTCCGGCTAAAAGGCTTCTTTTCTGTCAAGGGCTGACAAAAACCGGGGCACTCGCCCTCGGGATGGGGGTAAGTTGGACTGTGATGGGTTAATACATGGTGCGTAAAGACACTTTCTATGTATGTCATAAAGCAGATCACATAACATTCATAAACCAATTTCTCTTGCCGAACCTTACTGCGACTGACACTACATAGATACATCAGATACAGCTTTGTGGCCATCGATTGCTACGGCAGCATATTGCCCACGGAATGTTTGTCATTTAGACAGCTGGACACTTGTTTGCTGGCCTGTGTTTCGTAGTAACCCTATGTGTGCCGCCGCGGAGATTCGGGCCGACCCCGGGGCCATCTGAGGTCGAAGGTCACATATGACGGCCCTCTTCAATCAAGCGGCGATACTGGCAAAGGTCAACAGGGCAGTAGCGGACCGCATGGCACCATGACACCACCTGGCCAGGGCAACCAGGCCCAACTGGCGGCTGTGCCACGGCAGTTCCGGGGTCCCAGCTCAGAAGCTGTCCAAAGCAGTGAGTGGTGCCATTTGATTTGGGTCGCTTGCAATACAAAGCCGTGACATACAAGGAACGTTCCACAACAGTTGTCCTTTTATAACTGCCTTCTGGGAATCTTTGAAAGGTCCAAGTCGGTGCACTTGACCGTTACTCCACCTTTTTGCGTTGTTCGATGGCCAATCAGCAAAACCCATTCGTCCGATCAGCACATAGGTGGCGCCAGTGAGAGGCATTCCGGCGAAACCTTCAGCATATGAGCAAAACGGAATGCTGATCCCACTCCACAGTTCGTCAGTTGGTATTACCTTCGCTATTCGCCATAACTGATTGAGTTCCGGCAAAACCTTTGACGATTTGGATAAATGCTTCGTCATTCGTTAATATTCCTTCGTCGTTCACCAAAACATCCCCATGCTAATTTCGGCATTCCTCATAACATTTCGTCAAAACTAAAAACAGATCGCCCCTTTACAGAGAAGTATAAATATGACCACGTTTATACAGTGCAGTGCGAGGCATAGGTGGCGAAACTCGTAGACCATTGATCTACATAAAAATCGGTAGCGTTCATGAGCGCCATAGGTACAATGTAGATGGACGTAGCTGACATGTTATCGGCTGATTGAAAAATGGACAGGCGTCAGAGCAACAGACTGGATAAGTTAACCCCGCCTGAAACACCAAGGAACAGGCAACAGGCTGGATAAGTCAGCCCCGCCCCAAACACCAAGGTGTCCGGCCGGCAGGGCCCGGCTCGCCATCTGTCAGCCATTCCCTCGCGAGTCCGACCGGCGCGGCCGCCCGAGGCAGTGTCCCATGACATCGCACGGGCAGTGACGCGATAATGACGGCCGACTTCGTGGTTTGTATAGAAGCGCTTAGGAGTCCGACGCTCAAGAATCTACATGCCTACTCGGTATGGCGCCGGCAGTCTCCTCGTAGCTATCGTATAACTGCCTTTTTCGGAATCCAATGGTTAGGTAATTGGTTGCAAATTGCGCTGGAACTGTCATAAGCCTCATCCCTGAATGCGTGATTAACGTTAGACATTGAATATGGCTAGATAAGCACTACATCATTGACATTTTGATCATTGACGAAAGTTTTAAATCAACAGTCATTGTTTACGCACAGTACCGATCATAGGCGTAGGAACGTTTTCGAAAGTGGGGGGGCCAGGGTCCCAGAGATCCAAAACCTAACCTACCCCCAAAATCCGATTTCTCCTCGGATTTCGGCCACTTTGTTTTCGCAAACATGCTCAGAGGTAAAAAATAGAGACAAAAAAGAAAAGAAAAAAATTGGTTGAAATTTCAGGGAGTCTCCACTCTCCCGTCCATAAACTCAAACTGATGGACGCGTTCCCCTGTCCTCCGCAGCCGTTGGCACCCATGCAAATTCCAGAGGCATCCAGCAACTTTTTCATTACGAGCAAGCGTGAAACGTGCAAAGCGAGTCTTTTCAATATACCTATAAAAATCAGCATGAACGGCCCAGCTAGGCTCAGCCAGGCCTATAACGTTTTAAGAGGTTTTATATCAGCGACCACTGCAACTGGGCTGATTGACTTTCACTTATCAGAGGCCGGTGTGGGACTTTTAGACGGTCTGGGCCTTCAGAGGCCAGTTTAACCCTCCACGGCCCGGTCCTATGGGTTTTCTACATACGCGCTGGCCGAGGGGGCGGGGGGCGGGTACGACCCCCCTCGCCGTTTCGCCCCAGGTGGAGCTAGTGCGTCGCGGTAAAACGAGCGTGTGCGCCGTTACGAGACGCAGAGATCGATACCCGATTTTATGGTCCTAGGTCAACCAGTGACCTCTGACACCGTTCCGTGCTTCTATCCTCAGGATACTGAAATCCTTCTCCTCCACACCGCAACCCCCTCCGGGCTGGACAGGCAACTTTATCTCATGCGGGCTGCTCCCTTGGAGCGGCACCGCTGCTCCCGAGGGAGCGCACCCCGTAGCCGGGTGCAGTGAGTGCCTTGGGGCTGGGTGGCCTGTCCTCTGGACGGGCTCAGCCCCGGCGACTCACTAGGGTGCCTGCCCAGACCAATGTCTCCCCCTATGTATATCCTATCATCCTTCCGACTCTGAAATGGTCTCATTGGACTGAAAGGGCCTAACCCAACAAAACAAACAAAAACCGGTGACCTCTGAGGTCAGGTCAAGTGCCTCAAGGCACGGTTCCGTTTTTGGTGAATAACTTCGCAAAAAATGGCCGCAGAGCCGCGATTTTGCCAGCATCGTGTTCGCCTCTCTCAGGCGCGTCGAATGATATACTTTTGGTTTGGGTGAGGTAAACTTAGGGTGTTGACCTCGGGTCACGGTCAGGTCGGCGTCCCCAGGTCACGAAATTGGTCGAAGGAGGTCATGTCGCATATCATTCGATTCGGCAGGTCTTCTTGAGTCCATAGGTGGCTTTCCCGACTCGCTAGCTCAATTTGATCGGTACCTAGTTATTGACGAAAAACTCTTATTTCCACACACTTATTTCACACTCTCTTATCACACTCTCTTAAACACACTCTTATTTCCAAAGGTACCCATGAACAAAAGGCAACCTTTCATTTGTAGCTAATTTTGAATGAAATTGGGGAAATTGCAGGTAGGGTAGGTGCATAGGTCCGTCCAGAAAAGGCAACCCTGGGATTTACATAATTCTCCACCCCTGTCAAGGTCGCATTAATAATGCAATATGTATATTCACCAGATACACACCCACCTTTTTCGCAAAAAAAACTTCTTATATCCATCTCATTTCTAAATTCTACCTGACTCAAACCAGATCTTCATCTTAGTGCCTTGACCAGATCCACAAAACGAAACCGGTTGGCGCAATAAACATATCAGATATGTCTCTCTGAATTTGAAAATTTACGCGCTAAATCGCTAAACTGCTGCATGTTTTAGACGGTGTTAATTCTACCTGCAAAGCACAGATTATCCGTGACAGAAACGGCACCGTGGCCCATCTTTTTGTGTTTAGTTGGTTGAATCGTGTTTAAAGTAAAGAGCGAATCTCAGACATTGGAGTGCTCTCAAAAGTGGGGGGGGGGGGCCACACACATTACTGGCCCCCCCACTCCAAAATGGTGGGGTGGCCGTGGCCCCCCTGGCCCCCCCGGTTCCTACGCCTATGGTACCGATGAATTTTGCACATCGACTAACCATTTTGTGAAATGTCGAAGCATTATGACAATCTGACAAAGTGTTTTGCCTATGACGAACATTGTGCTCAATGACAAAGAGTTATGCAGAATGGTTAAATGGAGTCCAGCCTGTTTTGCCGGAGCTCGGAGTGTTATCTTAAACAGTACTTGGAAATTATTTGTGCCGCCAAGGATCTTGGCTATCATTTGCAGCCAGCTGCGACTGTGTGTGGCAATGGGACGATATGATTTGGCGATATTACCGCTCACTCGTCGTCGGTCGACGCGGTTCACTGCGATTTGCCGAGAAGCGCCGCTTTTCGCCTCTGGTGCGCCGTTATGTGCCACGGAGAAGGCGAGGCGCTGAGCCGCCTGGTCATCTGTGTATTTGGAACGTAAGCAGAAGTGCCGAACGATGCGCCATGTTTACAAACATTGCGCAATGAAGGCGCGCGGCCATTGGGAGATGTCGCGCGAATGGCTCCAACTCTGACAAATGAATCTGCTGTCGTCGCCTGTGTATATTTGGTATGTGCTTCCCAAAACAGTGCTAATACTATTGGTGCTTTGTAATGCAATACGGACTAATTACTGTAATTGTCCATTCATTGTATCAGAACTGCACTGTGTCAAGGAATATAGGGAAAAACAATGATGAAATGGGCTTAAAAAAACAGACATGAAGGATGCAGAAGATGCCGATCCTCCATTTCACCGCAAATGACGTTCATTTTTGGCCGATTAACATAATTTTATTCATTAATGTTTTAGTTTAAATGCAATTCATGACGAAAATCCACGACTTGGAATAGTATAAGAGAGGGATGCATGTCGAACACTAATCTCTCAGCTTTAGCACATCATTTGCTATGTGGTGCCGGTTTGTCTGCATGATAGGTTGACGATTGCTGGAATAGTTGCGCAGCATCGATTGAAAAAGAAGAATATTGTTATCATCAGAAGGATTCCCATTTGTTTGCAATCACATTTATCACCCATTACCTCTTACATTATAATCACCCTTAGCTTAGAAGTATGACTGCATCAGTTTTTATGTGAAATACGCTTAGAACAAATGACAGTTCGCTGGAAGCATATGAACTGATAAAAAAAACTGACCGAGTACCAACTTCGCGTGATTTCATCAGAGTCTCGCTTAACAAGAACTAATAATCTACAAATCCCGTCACTTACAATGTCCCTACCCATAACTTTCACGCTAAAATGAGCTCATGCGTCATGCTCTGTGCCTGTGGTTCCTGATCTCCGAAGCCTGATCATGTTCCTCGTGATGTGGACCAGGAAGCTTCCTCATCCGCTGTCAGGATCCAAACGGTTAGATGTGAACCGTTTTCCTGAAACTTCTTCCCCGTCGCGGAACTGGTGCCAGTTAAAACGAGAATCACGATCGGGTATAGATGAACGACTGCGGCAGCGTGATTCGATGATATGGCGCCGGAAAAATGATGACAGGTTTGAGGGCTTATTTACTGCAAGGTGCCCAAATTATTTCCGTAAATGCATTCACCAGGTAATTAGCTTCCAGGTATTCGAAGTTGACTGGTTCCAAAGTTTCTTAATGTAACTGGCCTTGGTCCGGTTTTTGTTCCCTTTAAAACTGGTGTCATGTTACAAACTCATGTTACATGCTACAAAATCGGGTAGCTGCATTGTTCAATGCCAATGTTGTGCTTGCATCAGCAGTACGGTGGCAGAGCTCGTCCCAACTCCTCTACCCTTCATGTTGTCCGTTCCAGAGTCCGCTGTTCTATTTTCCTAAAGTCCTTTCAAAGTCCATTGTCCTTTGGTCGTTGGCAACAGCCTACAGGTCATGACCCAGTCAAAAACCTGCTGTCCCGTGTCTCATAGTCCTATCGGGAGCCTATTTTCCAGCATTCTATGTCCACCCAGGAATCGACCGTGCCTCATAGTCCTCTCCCACGCCTTGGTCCCGTGTCACGCTAGTCCTATGCCCCCTGGTCCTCTGTCAACCCCTCCTCCCTTCCCCATCCCGTGAGTCGCTGGCCTGGTTCGTGGTGACCAGACAGGCTGACGCCGGTCCCTGGCCGCGCCGACCGCAGCTGTGTCTCTGGTAAACACGGCTAGTCATAACAAACCCATGACCTCGCTGCCCCCCCCCCCCTGTCAGCCGAGAGGTACACGTGGCTCGGGTTGGTTTGGCGTCAACAGTCATGGGCGGCGTCTCTCAGAACGGGAAAACCGAGCGATCGGGTCCGACAGGAGGAGCTGCGACGTAGGCTGCTGCAGCGCAGGGTACGGGTTGTAAGGTCCATGGTCGAGGGGGCGGGGTCCTCAGTTCTACGCCACAGCTCATGAGCTCGTGCATTGGATGGATGAGATTCTAGGTATTGGTGCTTGAACAGTGGATACAATTCGTTTGAGAGAAGTGAAAAATATGAAGGATCATGTTGATTCCTGGTCAATAGTGGCTACTACGATTGATTTCCTGATGCAATGTAATGTCAGGAGAAGCATGGCAGCTTCCCGTGACGCAGGGCGGCATACAATGACGCAGGTCGACATACATTGACGCACTCCTCACCAGGCGTCAGCTGGCCACCGTCGTGACCCCAAGTAACCTGGGCCACATCGGATTTGGGTGACTCAGAGGGACAGGACGAACAATGGCCGACAGAGCGGTACCTTGTGAAACACTGCCCCTAATCCTGGCAGAACCTATCCGCTAGTTCCTCTGACACTGAACGGTAATTCGAAAACGCCTCCGGTGGGAAGTGGTACAGACGCCAGCGGTGCGGTGGTCTGTCATTACTGAGCTGCGGGTGCCACAGAGGCCACCGTTTGGCGCACATAACCGCACTGGTTATTGCCCTTATTGATTCTCTGTCTGGATATGGCCCCGGGGCTAATTGTCGGTCGTGAAAAGGGGAGGGCTGAACGGTACTGGAGCGGGCCGGGTGGGACAGAGAGAGCGAGGGAGTGGCTGGTAGAGAGGAAGGGAGATGAGGGGAGCGGCTGGAAGAGGGACAGGGAGAGGAGGGAGGGAAAGATAACTGGAAAGGGATGCGTGGCGGAGTGATGGCCCATCGGAAGCGGTCCCTATTCGGAGGGTTCCTAAGTACGACTTTACCGTAGAAAACACGTATGAGACGAATGGACACTGGACAGCACACGTATGCCACTTACCATCGAAACGTGCGAGAGTGCGATGGAAAAATACCCCTATTCTTCCAAGCCCGACTCTCCACCTATCAAAACTGCTAGCCCTAACCGTTAGGTCCCATCCTATTCCGACGATGCACTGCAAGCTTCTCTGCACGCTGGCCACATAACTAAAGGCTGCCCCACACTGAAACTCGCATGCGGGTTGCGGGTTTGCGGGTTTTGAGTTTGCGGGCATAAAACTTATTCATAGAGTGATTAGACCGTTCCCATATGGTAACTTTATGAATGCAGTGAAGCCGGTACACCTTCAAAAACTTACATATAGTCGCAATACCAGCGCAACGAATCAAAATTCGACTCCAACGAAAAACCCGCAAACCTCGCAGAACTGGCAGACCTCGCAGCGAGGAAAATCTAAAGTTGACTCAAAATCAACTTTTGGAATGCGATGCAATGTCGCTCGCAAGCTAAAAACACGCAAACTCGATTGTTAGATGGTAGTGTGGGTCACTCAGCTTAGATTGTATTATGTGATTTTGAAGAAACCGCAAAACCCAAAAACTCGCAACCCGCATGCGAGGTCCAGTGTGGGGCGGCCTTAAGACGGCACCGGCACTGCAGGTGGGACCGAGACCGGCTACCGCTGGGGCGCCCCTCCCGGTCACTCGGTCAGTCCAAAGATCATTTGTCAAATCCGACAGTCGGCCTGCACCCGGCCGAAACCGTCCACCACTCAGTCCGGCACCCTCCCGCCACCCAGCGGACACCCAGCGGACACCCAGCGGGCACTCAGCGGGTCGAGTGGGGCGCCCCGCGAGCTCGGGCGGGTCGCAGTGGGCACCAGCGGGCCCCAGCGGGACACCGCACGTTCCGCAGTGACCCAGCGGAGACCAGCGAGCCTGCAGAGGGTCGTCAGCGCCTCTGAAACAGCTGCAGAAAAAGGAGGGGGCATTTACGACCAGCGCTGAAAGGCCGTAAAATGCTGTATGAGGGAGAGCCAGAGACAGCGTAGGTGTCCGGTGTCAGCAAACTCGCAGCAATTTCATTTGATATATTTCTTGCTTCTTTGAAAAGAAATCGGATCTCGCTAGGCGAAGGTGAACGACCCCACCTTTTAACTACTGCTGCTTGTTAGCATTGTTGTTGATGCATTCGTAGAATTATATAACGAAGGAATATTGAAGCCGTAAATATAAAAACTACCTCAAGTGAATTTATCTCATATTTCAAGTCGTGGAACATGCTTCGTTTCATTGCAAGCCAAATTTTCATCTTACTCCCCAGATGGCGGCTGAATATGCTTTTGAATCATGTCTCCAATTCAAGCCATAAGTCTCCAATTCTGCCTCATTTACTCATTCAATTTCCGGTCTGCGTTCATCCACCGCTCATTCGATGGCTGGTCGCCTGTTCTCGCTCCAGTGCGCCCTCGCTTCAGAATGGCCAGGTGTGCGCTATAAACGGGTGATTTGCGCTCGTTACGCTAGTTTAGCCACTGTGGTCAATGGAGCTGGGTGCACAGCTGTCCTTCTCCTGTCCTCCAGTGTTCTGTACATCAGCCCAATGACCCAACCCTTCTATCACTGAAAACTTCGTCACTAAACAGCCGCTCGCATTTCCAAGAACTTTACGTTTCTTTCTGCCTACAATGTATCTTTCATACGCTATTTTTACCCATTCATATCTCTCTTTACCCTATCTTTGCTTGTCCCCGTTACACTTTTTAGTTCCAGCTTTAGTCCCGTCCTCATCCCCCAACTGTATGAGCCACAAGTGCTTGACGTAATTGCCCAACGCCTAAATAACGTGCACTTTTTGGCTCGTTGCCGTTACAAACAAAATGGCTACATAGAAGATTATTCGGGATACGATCCCTCACTGCAGGCTGGTTCCTGCCAATGCTATCACTCGCGTTGTAATCATGCCCTGATCCCAACATGATTCGGCTCTTTTTGAGCCGCTCTGCTAAAAAAGCTTGCTTATTGAGCAGAAAATCCATCCTGTATTCGTAATGTGTTGTCATTTACCGTTATCCGAATGCAAGTGCCAGGACGAACATCTTTGGCTTACCATCTTGGGATGTTAAAAACACAAATTAAAAAAAAAACTATACCTATTGTTCTTAGCTCGCATGGCTAAGTACAATGTTGCTGGAACCCAGAGCTCACTAGTTTCGGAGCTCATTTAACCTTGATAGCAGCTATGAAGATAAAACGACGGTGACGGCAGCACCACAGCGGCCCAGTAACAACAATGACATCACGGAGCCAGCAGCACGCTGACGACAGGAGCGCCTCAGCTGTCTGCCGGCTGTGGTAAACACCCCGGCACGAGCAGTCACCGCCCCACTCCCCGCACCTCTGGGTCTCTGGTTACCCTGGCCCCCACCACAGGCGTTCCCCTTCCAGCCCTCATCTGCCGACGCTGCCGACGCGCCGGCCGACCGCCCTCGACGCTGTCGACGCAGGACAGGTTCGGGGCGAGAGGCCAGCTGCTGCATGCGAACCGGATGACAAGTGGTGATTTAGAGGAAAGGGAAACCCGGCCGCTGCTGCTGGGGTTCACTGGAGAAACGGAGGGTGGAATGCTCGGCTATTTTTGTCGAGATGTGCCGCCCAGGGTTCGCAGAATTTGTCGGTATGTAGTGGGGGAAGTGACAATCAGGTCAGCCCTTTCTGGCTTACAGTTTATGGCTTATGTCTGCAATTTCTATCGGCTTTTGATAATTGAAACATGAAGTGCCAATCCCATATAAATGCCCAGAGCCATTTTTGTGATATGCAAGCCAAGGAAAAATCCTTTTATCATTACCATTCGTCACCCATTACCTTGCAGATGCCTTCCAGCGAAAAGCTCTTTAACCAGGCAAACATCCTTCACGGGAACAATAGCTGCTCTTGCACCTCAACCCTTCCTAGCAGCGCTCTGCACGGTTCCACCCCGTCCCCTGAACCGGCGGCCTTGAGTGTGTCCTGCGCGGTGCGTGGGCCCGCCCTCAGTGACGTGTGTGACCTCGGCAGAGGGGTCAGCGCACGCACTTGGAATGTGCACTGCACACACACCCCTGAGAGCCACCGCACTCTATTATTGATGGCTGCAATGAACGTCAAACGATCGAGTGCCGAATTTGGCGGCGGCGGCAGGCGGTGACACGGAGCGCCTTTTTCAATAGGCCACGTGACACCTTTAAATGGAATTAGATGGAGGATTGGACGCGCGACGCCGCGGACTCACGTCATGTTGGATCGAGGTCACTGATCGCTCGGCAGACGCACCGATCACGTGGCTTATGCTGCACGGTAGCTTGTAACCACCGTGCACTTTGAAACAGGATGGCGGTATATTCAATGTGTAGGTTATGATCTTTTGATGTCCACTTACTCTGGAATGTGGCGAGCACTATTTTGTGTGGGTCACATTATTACAGTTTATTGATAGATATGACCACATTCTGTAGGTATGTTATGATCACATCAGGAATGTGTCAAATATTTCGTTGCCTTCAGATCTACGCCGCGACCTCTGCTGTGGAAATATCAATCTGCCTGTTGAGGTCATTCACAGAGCCGAGGTGATGCCAGAAGCTTGTACGGCGTGACCTGTTACAAAATCCAGGGCTTCAACAGCCAAGAGCTTGCTCAAGTAGGGCTGCACCAGCCAAGCTCGTGGTCACGTCTCAAGAGGGGGTGGGGGGATGAGGGGGTAGCGATTTTTAGTGGACGGGAAAGGGGTTCCGTCAAGCTGATGCGAGCGACAGTGTATCACCCAGGGGCGGGAAATGTTCCGAGGTCGCCAGATGCCACTGACAAACACTAGTTAAGTCGTGCCATAAGGGGCCGGCTGAATGTTTACTACATTGCCCTGTTTAGTCTGGCGGCAGCTCAGTATGGCATGTACTAGATATGTGTAGCAATTCACTGAGTGCATTGGGTCTGCACCACTGGAATATTACGCCTCTAATGATAATGCCATGCTATATGGATGTCATATAACGGTTATTTGCGGGCGTACATTTTGAACAATGATGATGGGTACAATCATTTTGTAAAGGAAGAATATTGCATGCCATGCTGACGGATCAGACCGTTGCAGATTACCTAAAGGAAAAAACATGCCGAGGGATAACAAGACGTCCGGCTAGAAAGGAGCCTCAACGTCAGATTGTTCATTGAAAACATTTGTTATATAGGTACATGACAACCGTGGGCTATTGCTCCTTCAAGTCGTGAACATCAAAATATGAACGATTTAATTAGAGGGCGGCATTCCTTTCGTTCCACCTGCTAACTCACAAACATCGTCGAACGACAACTATTAGAAAATATTTTCTGATCGCTTCATAGTGCTGAATAATTTGCTTGGATGGAAAAGTATATTCCTCTGAAAAGGCAGCGTAAAAGTTTGGAAATAAGTTTTGTTTTAGAGTCATATTTTTCCCAGGTTTATGTTTGTAGATATAAAACTTTATCGGAATTCACTGGGATTGTATTGCGTATGCAAGTCCAAATATTTCGGCCAATATTGTTTGGCCTTGGTCACTGGACAACTACAATAACCCTATAAGTATAGCTCACATTGCAGCGATACCCAAAATTCTAAATTAAATTCACAGACAAAAAATTCAAATCCCCGCGCGCTATCAACCATGTAGGAGATTCCAAGTTAAGAATATCTAGATACACTCACTATTTCCTATCAAAGTATGCTGTAAATTTAACTATAAAATACATACAAACACACAGACAAGAAGTTATACACAGAACACATTCGGCGTCATTAGTTTTTAATTCAGTCCACTCATACTACAGTGATGAGAGGAACGAATATCATCTTGCGTTTTTTTAGAGGCAAGTCCCAAATTGGGCTCAGTGCGAATTTTCCAACACCTCTGTTCATATCTGGATCCTTCTCTTTTATTTCGATGGCCTCGCGCACTGTCCTCTTCCTCCAATCACTGACATAGGCTACTGTTCTTGCCTCCAACGCAGATTGAAATCGGCACCGGCACGACACGCAAGTGAGTGTTCTGGTCAGATGCGCTCTTTGGAGGCAAGAACAGTAGCCTATGTCAGTGATTGGAGGAAGAGGACAGTGCGCGAGGCCATCGAAATAAAAGAGAAGGATCCAGATATGAACAGAGGTGTTGGAAAATTCGCACTGAGCCCAATTTGGGACTTGCCTCTAAAAAACGCAAGATGATATTCGTTCCTCTCATCACTGTAGTATGAGTGGACTGAATTAAAAACTAATGACGCCGAATGTGTTCTGTGTATAACTTCTTGTCTGTGTGTTTGTATGTATTTTATAGTTAAACTAGAGGTACAGGTTTACGTGATAACTGTATGTTTTGATATGTATGATTAACGGATGCATTAGTTTGAGTGTAGAAACTTGCATTTTTATTGGTATTATTTGTGAAGAACTGGGTAACTGCTTTTAATTGAACTGTAAAGCATGATGGTGATGCATGCGAGTTGCTCGAGCCCTTTGTAAGTTAGGATGTTACTCAATTCAACCCTACCCTACCCTACCCTACCTTACCATACCCTACCCTACCCTTCCCTACCCTACCCTACCCTACCCCTACACTACCCTACACTACCCTACCCTACCCTACCCTACCCTACCCTACCCTACCCTACCCCTACCACTACACTACCCTAACTTACCCTACCCTACCCCTACCCTACCCTACCCTTCCTTACCCTACCCCACCCTACCCCTACACTACCTTACCCTACCCTACCCTACAATCCCCTACCCTACCCTATACCCTACCCTATACCCTACCCTACCCTACTCTACCCTACTCCTACCCTACCCTACCCTACCCTACCCTACCCTACCCTACCCTACCCTACCCTACCCTACCCTACCCTACCCCTACCCCTACCCCTACCCTACCCTACCCTTACCCTACCCTACCCTACCCACTGAACTCTAATATATACTGGAAGGAGCATTGGTGACTTGTTTTTGTCTATCGATTTCCGCCATGTTGTGTATACCAGAAATATAAATTGCATGTACGGTAGCAGAGGTGCAGTTTAGTGAGAGGTACACTACTCAAAAGTGCTGCTGCTTCATGCTTGCAGTTTGATTGTAGTGATCAACTTTTCAAGACTTTGGTATACACAACATAGCGGAAATCGTTAGACATTCTGGACCATATACGGCCAAGGCGAGTGCCTCCCCCTGACCCTACCCTACACTACCACCGACAGTCCAAGTTTCAGCTAAATCGGCCCAGAAACGGCTGAGATATTGCAAAATCATATTAATTTGCATTTAATCGTTTAGATGGTTGGCATGAGTGAAGACATTATAGTCAAAATTGATGTGAGAAACCGTGACGTGGCTGACAATAAAATTGATGAATCTATGAAAATCCGTGATATCAACCCAAACTTAAATACCTTCACACAGTCCTGGCCAATCGTTTAGGTTGTTGTGACTTTTGGTAGGTTACGAACCAGAAAGTAGTATTCATTTTTTGTTACTTGCATGGTGTGTATCTGTTTGTATGAGCGCTTGATTATATAGAACATGATAGGAATTATCATCGCTTGATTATATAGAACTTGTGACATGTGACGTTGTAAGCATATTGAAATAAGCATTTTGTGATCTGGATGTCGACATCTACCTACATACAAACGGAGGAATGTTTTCCATCATTGTAGCGTGCGAATATGTTTTTGTATGTTGTGAAGTGTGTAAAGGAATTTCAAAAAACTCAGACCTGATGATGACAGTGTTGTCGAAAGCTTGTCTCTTTTGTTTCTCTTTGGTAAACTAAAGAACCAATACAATTTTTGGCATGTTATTGATCATTTTCACATCAATTTGTATTTACTGGCGAATCTCCTTGGCGAGCGGTGCCTTGTGTCGGCCTTCGTTGTCAAAGGTCAATGACCTGCCGGCTCTGATTATTTCCACTCTGCAGTTTGGCAAGCGAACAACTGAGCCTAAAGCACGTGCCTTCTGCTCGGCACCGGTCGCGGCCGCACCACGTGCACACCGCTGAACCCACACCCTCGAAAATTTAATACGACAATTGAGTGCACGCGTCCGACTTACAGCGAAAATTTCACCCCCGTAGCCCTTACCGTTCCCGAGCAATAGCCTGTTGCCGATTCTAGTGTAAACCCTATGGCACACCACGTGAGCACGCGCCACGGGCGCACCCCTGGCCGCATCGTGCCCAAAATTTAATACGACCTGTTGAATGACGTGACCCACGAGCCGTGAAAATTTCACCCCCCTGCGTCAATCGACGGCTTTGCAATGAGCGTTTTTGGGCGTAACCCCGACGGCGGACTTTTTATTATAGTTAAATTTACAGCATATACTTTGATAGGAAATAGTGAGTGTATCTAGATATTCTTAACTTGGAATCTCCTACATGGTTGATAGAGCGCGGGGATTTGAATTTTTTGTCTGTGAATTTAATTTAGAATTTTGGGTATCGCTGCAATGTGAGCTATACTTATAGGGTTATTGTAGTTGTCCAGTGACCAAGGCCAAACAATATTGGCCGAAATATTTGGACTTGCATACGCAATACAATCCCAGTGAATTCCGATAAAGTTTTATATCTACAAATAAGTTTTGTTTTATTTAGTATGGTTTGTCTTCTGAGAATTGTTTATCCTGACATGGGTGCTTCATGCAATACCTAATCTTGAAGCGATCGGTATACTTCAACTGTTAGGGGTGTAATATTACAAAAACACCACTTGAAACACCAAAAGTTTTGCACTGATCAGGCACCAGAAGTGGCCTTTCTTACCGATGCGTATCAATATGACAAACTCACCTCACAAACATAAATTTTAGTCAAACTGATAGTGCCTGTTTGCGGGATCTTGCATTTTTACAGCACAGCTTACGCTCTCTTTTGCATGACTGCATTTAGGTTGAATGTTTGAATTTTGAACCAAATGAGCTCTGCAGTATTTGATCCCCACGTGCTGTCGAACTAATCACTGCAGAGTAATCAGAAGCACGGTCTACCTGTTCCGGGGACTAGAGCTCATCTGCCGCTCATTCCAGCACCCTCCCGTCCACAGTGCGTGGGGGCATCTCGGAACCCATTCAGGAGCCGTGTCACTGCGGTTAACGGCAGCAGCATCCAGCCAATCAACGCCTTCCGCGAACGGCTGATCACACACCGCAAGCGGGCACTCAGGCGCACCGCCTAATTTCAGCCGAAGCAGTCTTATTGCGCTGCTCATCGGTCGACCCGACGGTGGTGACCTCCAGGAGCGGCCTCACGAACTAATATCTGATTCCGGGGCGCTGAAAGCCGCTGATAAATGTCCTGATGAAGCAGAAGTGCGCGGCCGATGCGTATCACATGGGCCGCCGGCCACACGCGATGAAATTGGTAAAAGCCGGAGCTAGATTGAGATACGCACAGTCATGTGATGAACGGGACGGGCCCCGTTGCAGACCTATCTAGGAGTCCAGCGGCATATGCGTGGCCCGGTGATTAACTGAGCGGGCGGGGCGGGTGTTCTGCGGCGTTATTGAGAGAGAGACCAGGCGGCGTCGGTCGGTACGCACCGGTCGTGATGGACGGCAGGTGCCCATGTGCCGCGCGCTATAGAAACCGGAGCGAAATATGCGTGCTCTGGTGATACATGGCAGCTCTGGGTGCGCAGCTAATGCTTTATCTACTGCCGGAGGAGATCTGCAAGCGGGATGTGCGCTGCAACTCTCTCAGGCTGCGTGCCACTTTCAGGTCACATGACCGGATCTTGGAGGTCGCTGGATAAAGCTTATGAGGTGGTATGGAGGTCGCACATGGCGTGGTGCAAGTCTTAGCTCAGCTGGAGTGAGTTCTTCAGGAGAAAGGCCAATTTGAGCGGTTCTGAGATCAAGATCATGTGACCATTTGGGGATGGGATTAGAGCCGATTGTAGGGTTGGGGCTCGGGGATGTAGATTTGCTGCAGAACATGACGCTTGTAGAATATATGGTTATGTTCTTGAAAATACAAGGGAACTACCTCCCGAAATATCTTGCAGGTCATCTCCTTTCATTCGGCCCCACGTGTCACCACTGCTACAAAAATCACAACCATGGTTTGAGCAGGATTTCAAACCGTAGCTCGGACAAAATCATATTTTCCTTTCCCTCACGTGCATAAGAACGGGGGGATGTTCAAACATGTTTGACCCGTGTTCAGATGTGGTCCGCCGAACATTTTCCTACACATATTCCTGGATCTCAGGTATTACTTCGCCGAAACGAACATTTCTCAATTGATACTCAACCAGCAAGCAGTGAATAACGTACATGTTTTGCAACAATTGCTCAGTATCTAGATTCGACATAGCCCAATGTGGTTACGGTATATATTACCCACTAACATTCAAAGAACCGTGATATAGCCATGACCTCATTGCCAACACAAGGAACGTTTTAGATGTCTACCCCACGCGATCAATAAAAGGACTCAAAACCGCTGAACAACAATGGCGTGACTTTCCTCTAATTGGAAGGATGTTAAAAAACACAAACCATAATATAAACATTAACATCGACCAGTCTCGTGAATCGTTAACCTTTCATGCTTACGCAAAACAAGCACCTTACTAAATAATAAATATACACCAGGATGATAACTTTAAAAGGAAGAAACACGAATTGCGCATTTGTTATGACGTTATATTTTTGCTTGCATGACACATCGAGCATGCTTCATAGAAGGCGAACAGGGTTGTATTTGTACGGCGTTAAGGAAATTCTAACCCCAGCAGGCACAGCATGGAAGGATGACGAATCTGAAACGGGTGCATGATAATTGAAACATGGTATCTACATTATACATAGTACATAGTTCAGCGATATGAGCAGATTGGCAACATATCACAAAAAGGTGATAAGTAATCGGCAGTGCATGTCATTTGGCAATGCGCTGTATCTTCAGCATTTGAACACCCCACTTTTAAGCCCTTTCAGTCCCATTCTAAGTCAAGGAACTGTGTCGCTGGTAGCACATCAGCCGGTCCTCTGCCTCCGCTGCCCAATATTACACCGTCCCCGGCACCAGCCATGCATATTGCACGCCTGCTGCCGGGCTCATCGCGGCTGATTTATCCGTCACGTGTTGACAATCTGAGCCGTCGGCCTGCGCTGGCAACATCCGGTGACCTTTCCAAGTTACCAGAGACTCGCCGCGGTCCCAGTAGCTGCTCCCCGTAGTTCGTGACCTTCGGGGTTGGAGGCGGTTAGAGGTCAGGTCAGAGTGGGCGCCGTGGCCTGCGTTGCACGTGTGACAGGACCCTACCTTAACCCGCGCGGGGCTGGGGGGGGTAAATTTTACCCCCCCTCGCGAATTTTTGCGATATCTCAAAAACGGCGGCGCGCAGCGCCGCCAAACTTTCAGTACCTTTTCTTACATCAATTTGACACCTTCCCTGAAAATTTGAGCGAAATCCGTCGGAAATTTTTTGAGAAATTGACGTTTTAGTGACGTCATGTTCGCCATTTTCGCCTCAAAAACGGCAAAAGTTCAAACGCCGCTAACATCTTCATTTTTAAAGGAATCAAGACGTAACAAAAAAGTTATACGTAGTTTTACTTTGTCTATCAAATGGCTATCTCGGTTTTTTGAAAATTTTGGATTTTGGCCTAAATTTTTTCAAAAAACTGATTTTTTTTGGGAAAATCATTATAAAATCCAAAATTTTGAGTCTATCGAAAAAAACGGAATATATGTCAGAGAAGTGGTCTATGTGCACCTCCATACCAAATTTTAGAAGAATCGGTTCAAAAATGTGGGAGTTATTCAAAATTTTATGACGTCACGACACACAAATTTTTTGAAAAATGACTTTTTTGGAAGTTCTAGACCTTGTACGGAAACAAAAATAGCACCATTCGATTCGCCGTGAAAAACTGCATCAGATAGACACCTTTTTAGGCCTTAACAACCAACTTCAAAATTTGACCTCACTTGACCTGACCTTGACCTGACCTCGACCTGAAATTCATCCAGAGGTGGTCCATATCACTTATTGAGTGTGCCTATTGAATTCTATGAGTAAAATGACCCATAAAACATGTGTCGCACATGCCCTTTTCTATATTTTGTTTTTTTGGTGACCTGACCTGACCTGACCTGACCTTGACCTTGACCTCTGAATGATATTGTATGCAACTAATATTGTCTTGGTAGCCTAAGAACACGTTTTGGGCGATCAGTCTCAGTCCATGACTCCATTCTTCGGCAACTACGGTGCAAGGCCGATACTGTAGAAACTTGCAATTTGTACCCTTGACCTGACCTTGACCTTGCGTGTCGGGTCGCGGCCGGCCGGCCGCGGACCATTTTCAGAAGTGGCGGGCAGACCGCGCGTCGAGTACTTGCTTTCTCGCGCGGCGGTACTGGGGTTCACTAGCATTGTTTAAAATATTTTCATTTGCCATGAACTTGAAATTATACACTGTAATTAACGATCTTTTGTCAATTATTACAAGTTCTTTAAATTTATTCTTTGAAAGCAAGTGATTTCATTTCACTCAAGAATTGTCTTGTCCACCACTACAACCACCACCCAGCCGCCATCCATTGGAAGAGATAGGCTCTGCGGCACAAAGTGTCGTTTTAAACTGGACTGGGAACCAATGTGTGATGACATTTCGAGCTAAATTTATGCTCATTGTGTACCTAGAAGCATTGGGAACAACGCTCTGACTGTACATTTTTAGATTTTTGCCTCTAAATGAAAATATTTACAATCAAGTACTTTGCGAGCGCAGTTTAGAAGCTCCCGTAATGTTAAAGTCCTATCTCCTACAAGTATGTAAATACTGCTCTAGGGAACCGTCAGTTCGCATCGTACTAGCTTTAAATTATATCCATATTGTTCCCAGTACTTTGCTGAACACTGTGGTGAGTGTACATTTTTCGTTTTTTGCCTTACAAGCGTAAAATTCGTCTGGTTTTATACCACTTCATTCGCCTCCATAGCCCGGTAACGGCGCCGCGCGGCGCGGCCGGCCGGCGCCCGCTGTAGTTCCAAACACTGCCCGATAGATGGCAGGCGCAGAAGTGGTCCCAGCCGTCCCGGTACGGACCTCAAACTTTAAATTAAGTACATGTTTTTAATAGTTCGTGATGAGAGCTTTCGATTGGCGTTTGAATTTTCCAAATCGGACCATTAGTTCGGGAGATAACAGGGGGGGGGGTAAAATTTACCCCCCCCCCAGCCCCGCGCGTTCGGCTGGAGACCCCAGCCCCGCGCGGGTTAACCAACAACTTTTCAATAAAATTTCACACATTTCAAGGAAAGCCCTAGCCAACAGTTGCAATAGACATCTAAGCGATACGATACAAATACGATAAGAAGTCCGTCTAGGGTCACCAAGCGAGCTTTCACCCTGTACCCCGTTCACATTGCGTGCGGTGGTAGTTACTGGGATAATGCTAATGAGGTCTCCGAAGGCGTGCAGGTCACTCGTAAAGTAGCGGAAGATTTACTGGGACTGTTATTTATAGAAGCAGGGCTCAAAAAAAGCTCCGTCCTGCCGATGAGGTCGGCGACCACGAATGCTATAACATTTCCCAGTGGTGCGACCAAAAACGCGAAATATCAAACAAATTTTCGAAGAATATCTTTAAAAACTATATAAATATTGTTAAGAATATTGCCATAACTTCAGCATCACTTATGCGCATCATTAAGTCATTGGTCACCATGGTTACTTCCACGGTACAACCTGGACACTGGACGGTGAGCAAACATACCACTGTTGTAGGATAAACTACCACCTTCCGTACACGGGAATACTACCACGTTTCCCCATCGGCGCTCGTCGGCGTTTTCTGTGCGACCACCCGTGTTAAACCAATGGGGAAGAGCGGTTGTCAAAATCGCCGACGAGCGCCGTTCATTGGTCGCCCAGATGGTCTCCTACTACGCAGTAGGTACGCGGCGTGGCGTATTACGGGACGGGACGCTCACCCACCGCGCCGGCCCGGCCGGCCGGCCGCCAGCTGACTGCCACCGTGGGGGAAGGGACGCCGAGGGGGAGGGGTGGCGTCCGTCGGGTCAGCCAGGGGAGGAGTAGGGATTCGGGCACAAAATTTCACTCTCGTTTGTTATGGTGTATTTAAGCTGCGTTCGGACAGCCCGGTCACTGCGTGGAACTTCCACGCCGAGGAATTCCTCACGCAAACGCGTTCAGTCAGCGCGAAACACTATGGCCAAGCGGCCGAAAGGCGATCGTTTCCGTGAGGAGCTCATCGGCGTAGAAACTCCACGTGGAAACCGGGCTGTCCGAACGCAGCGTTAGCGATCAAACCACTGCTTTTAATTCATGTTGTAATTGCAGATTCGTGTACATTGGTGGCGCTTGATACGTGCTACGGTGCTGGGAATAGCAGCATTAGAAGTTAATTGGTTTAAAAAACGTTCCATTGCCTGTGCGACAACCAAAGAGCTATGGGCAGAGTACCTACTGGGCAGCCGGTGCTGCGACCACAATCTGAATAAAACTTTTGGTCGGCGACCACCAAACAGCTTTTTTGAGCCCTGTATAGAAGGAGGGCAGAGATACGGTGGCGGGAGAAGTGAGCCACGGATGATAAAGTATGGACTTTCGGGAAGTGTTTGAGTTTTTCACATTTTCTAGTGCTTAACTATAGACAGTACACATACCAAACAGCCGCACAACACTCAATCAATTATAGCAAATTACGGCCTAAACGGATGTCGGATGTTTTCCAACACGTGTTCTTGCAGCTTAATTAAAAGAGTGCATCAAACCGCAAAACAAGGGCTTACGGGACTGTCTCAGAGAATATTCTTGCCAGTTAGGCCGGGCTGATAAGCTTTTATGCATCGGCACCGCGCTCCTGTAAAAACAGCAACTTTGATCCAGGATTACAGCCTTCCAGAAGGCTGCACCGCCCTGAAGGAAACGATAAACGCAAGTAGCACGGTCATTGTTGAAACAAGATCACAGATTGCGTTCGAGGGCCGATTTCATCCCCATCTCAGTCCCACGCACAAGGGGGAAAAGCTCAAAAAATTGAGCGCTCAAAAAATTGAGCGGGCCCCATTATGAAGGAATAGGCGAAACGATGGCATTTTACAATGCCTTTAGCGTCACACTACGGCAAATATCGTATCCAAATAAGGTATCAATGGCAAGAGAGAGCAACAAGGTTTCTTCTCGAACACTCGCCGTGATAATTTATATCGGTGTTTTTGGAAAGAAAATGCCCTAAAGACGCTCAACTTTTTGAGCGCCACTTGTCGTTCGGGACCGCGATACTCAATAAATTGAGCGCCACGACAGACGACAGTCAGCTGGCGCTCAAAAAATTGAGTGCCGGCCAGCATCTACACTCAATTTTTTGAGCGTTCTCCGTGCCAGGTGAAGCCGGTACTGGCTACCATTTTTGATGTTATGTTCGTTGAAATACGTTAAACTGAGTTGAAACAGAAATGCAGGAAGTTGAATGCTACGTGGTACCTAAACTTTTCATAAACCCATGGCATCATGTCACATTTTCCGCTGACCGCTAGTAGTTTTATCGGTCGCCTTTCGGATTCGGCACACCTCAAATAATTATACAGGGCTTGAATAATCCGTATGAATACTGTATTGATATTCTCTGACTGTACCGGGAGAAGGGAATACGTGAATACAGAAAGATATCCACCCACGCTTGAATATTGGAGAATTATAGCAGGAAAAATGTATTGCCACGGTTACAACTTACAAGGCCATCGGCCGCAAACAAACAAAAATACTATACAATGTGGGTTAGATTCACAAACATCATCAAGTGTGGAACACAGAGACGAGCCAAACAACATCACATTATCGCATGTCAGCCCGACCACATTGGAAACGGGTGACCTGCGACCGGAACCTGCGTCTTGCCAGCATACATCACAAAAGCAGGAGGCAGTGTCGTACTGCTTTGATCCAAAATATGCCATATAACAAATGATATAAACGACCTAAGCTCGGACTAAGCTAATCATTATCAAATCCTTAACATGTAAAGGACGAATGGAAACATCGAGTCTCAGACCAGCAGTAGCAACCATCACAGTAGCAACATCACAAAGAACACGCGGCATTATCAGACAGCCGTTTTGTTATCGGGCTACAGGCGGCGACGGCGTGGTTGCAGACCAGCTGCGAGGTAGCGGCGTGCGGGCAAAAGGCGCGGGCACACCTCCATGTGGCCGTGCGGACAGTGCGCGGTCGGCGTCGCATAGTGGGCGGCATCGGGCTGTCCCGGGGCCGTCGAAGCCACACAGGTTGTCGGCGCATGTGGGCGCGCGCGGTCACCACGGCCAGCTGCTCACCGCCAGGCGCCAGCACAGACTGCGCAGCGTCGCCGCTCCGCCAGCCAGAACGCGCAGACAACCCTTCTTGCAGTCGCACAACACGTCGCCAAACTCATTCACCTGCTCCACCATGTTGTTGATGTCACCGAGTCGTTCAAGTTGTGGCTCGTGCCGTCGAGCATGACCTGCCCGATCGGACACGGGTTAGCGGCTTCTGCTCCAGCGAAGTCTTCATCTTGGTGACGTCTTGCTGATCTCCACAAAGGCTGAGCAGATGACCTTACCCACAGGGACGGCCGACGTCCTCGCCAGCGACCGCTTGGTTGTGCAGACCTGCCAGAAAAAGAAAAGCTGTTTGGTGATCTCAAACGATTTTTTTTCTTTATGCAGTGGAACTAAATGGAAAATATGTCATACAACAGGAACTAAAAAAAGATGCAGCCTAGGTCGTCTAAGAAATGGGTGCAACATTGATAAAATTATTCATTGAATAAATTCTGCAAATGCTTTTGATAAAATGTGTGGTGATTATATTATTAAGGAGACCACTTTACTATAAAATTGCTCAGGATTCCCTATCTGGACCTGTCAAAACATCCTGACTGCACACCAACAATAAACATTAAATCCGAAACCTCTACCAGGTACCTAGGGATAATTAAATTCTGATTCAGGAAAATATTTCACATCATACAAATAAAAACCTTTACTATATTGAAACTGAAAATGTGATGCCGATCCAGTGACATAAGGGTCTCAAAGTATAATAATGAATTTATCTATTGTAAATTTGGTGGTGACTGCCGACTGGCGTCTGGCGGCCTAGACCTTGAGGCTTGAAAGTGGCCTTCCTTTTCCGTTGACTCCGATCCTCCAGATGGAAATGATATAAAGGATCATTTTTATCTTATTTCATATGAGCCAATCAGCAAAGTGGCTATTATGTTTCAGCATTCACATACACACAAAAGTTGACTGTCAGTCTGTCATGCTGTCAGTGTTGTGAAGTAACGAAGGAGTTGAGTTTTGTTGGTTATAAATTGTGATGTTATGTAAAGGACTGGAAAATGAATGTGAAAACTATGGAAACATATTGGCAGAGTATTGTCACTTCCTATCAGGACATATGGATAGAGAATACATTCAAATTAATAAGAAATGCCAAATATCAAGGTACTCAATCACTGATAGCAGTGGACTATCATATGTTTTAATGTCAATTATATGAAAGTTAAGACTGAAACTACCTTTTACCTCATCATACCTAATGAAAAATTGTGTGAAGAAAACATTCACAGCCTCTTTGAAGCACTTAGACCACTAAAAAACAAAAATTTTCTCGTAAATATGTTGTGTCTCCTTCCTTCAAAACATCATATCGGATGGCGCCACTTTCGTCGACAGTTACTTATCTGCACGCAAATCGAGGAAAACGTGAATTGATTGACGTTTACGTGTTTCCAACTTTAAAATCACAGCATATTCAAACTTTTCAGTGTACCTTTTAACATCTAAGTATAACTAAAACGATAAAAACTTACCTTCAACACAAGGACGACGACAACCACGCGACCGAAGACGTCGCGACGAAATAAACAAACGGCGCCGCCAAATGAAAACTATTCTCCGATATGGGTAATGTGAAATTGAGTCGCAATCATTTTGGGTAGTATAAAAAATGCTCTTTCCAACAGAACCCTAGTAAAAAACGTGAATGGACAAAAAATAACTTTTATTTCGACATAAATATTGGCCTGTTTTTAAGTCATCCTGGTATGCCGTAAGATTTCGACCTATAAATTGGTGTTCCCCCAATCATTGAAGCTTGAGCAGTGAAAAATATGAAAGCCTAATCTGTTTAGCATCATTAGTGATTCTCCTAGGGTGTTGCGATTTCTCCCTAGGTGTTGCGAGTTGCTTTTGCAAAACGTGTTCCTGAAACGGCTCAATTTTTTGAGCCCTCAGCATTACGCCTATGGGAGCCTCTGACGTCACACGCTCAATATTTTGAGCGCTCAATAATTTGAGCTTTTCCCCCTTGTGCGTGGGACTGATCTGCCGCTTGTTACGCATTACCTATAGTCGGGACAGATGCTCAATCGCCAAGGCCAGTCTAATCATTTGCGCCATTTTCATTATTTAGTCGTAATCACCCAACTGCCAGGTATACGGGCCAAAATATCGGTGGAACTCTTTCCACCGAGTGCATAATGGAATAAGCTGACTGCGTAATCACTCGTAATCACCACCTGTCTGCACCTGGCTCGTGAGCCTTTCGGAAGTGGGGACAAAGCGGTCGGACGCGCTGCCGACTCGGGGCCGGTTCTCATTCCATATAGCCGTGGTTGTGGTGAGGAACGGCCCCGAGCTAGATGCCTCTCGTCGTTTGCCGACAGTCACCGCGCCGCCCGCGACCTACGTTTTGTCGACTTCGACGAGGAAGTGACGGCCGCCGCTGAAGGACACGGTGACGCAACGGCAGTGGTTGCTGTGTGACCAAATGCGGCCAGATGAAGGAAAAAGCCGTGTGCGGTAGAGTTTTTGTGACCGCCAGTTGGCCGCACAGCGGTGGTCATCCGTCATCTGGCAGCTCGTTAGAGACCAGTGTGTTGATCGTATAAACCTAGACACAATCGGCCACCGTTCCACACTGGCGGCGCTGAAGGAAATGCGTGATTTAACGGCGCGTGAAACGCAACCGTTCCCAGTCTCCTACAGGAAAATTGAATGCGCTGGCCCGAGCGGAACTGAAGTGGGCTGTAATTCTGGTTTCGGTAGCACTAACGACTTGTGAGCAATTCTCTGGACAAGTTAGTAAGAATGCCTGCTGTCTTTAAGTTTAATGACGAGCACGGTTAACTTGTTTTTTTTTTCTCCAGAGTAAATTGGGCCGGCGGAGAGCTAAATTGCGGTCGCCGTGATGCTAATTGTATAAATGCCAGCCTGCACATGCTTTTGTAAAAAAAAAACTTAACAGCATTCAGAAACATAAAATACAAACACATATCATCTGTTTCAAAATGTTTTTATCCCCGGTCTCTCTAAAGTTTATTTCGTTTTTTTAACAATTGCCCTGTAGCCTGCTGCCTAAAAAGCTGCAGGCTTTCATTTGTCAGCCATGCATGATATACACTGACCCAGAAACGAACACACAGTGCTACAGCGGCTATCGTGCTACCTGAAACACGAACTACATCAACATTTTGAACCCCTTATTCCTACTCAAGCACCGCCTAACAGTCTCAAGTTTCTACAACACATCACGCGAACTCGTTCACATCCCGACATGGCTGAATCCGCTTAATTCCATTTTCCAGCATGTCCTTCCTCATTCTTCCAACCTGCCAACAGACACGGTGTCGGCAGATCAAAGGAACCGCACGTCTGGACGGCCCGCTGGATCACGAACGTGCCCCGCGGGGCGAGACTGCTGACAGCGCTGAGCGGGTAAGACCGCGGGCTCCGCATGCAGTACCTGCTAACAGACCAGCTTCGACGAGCTTTAGCTTGCAGCGGAGACGGATTCGAGGCTGTGTCCTTCCTGTTGTCAGGCGGGAACGGATTCGCGAGTCTCGTGAAGTTACACATTTTGTGGGGAAGGTCAAGAGGACGAAGACATTGGGAAATGCTGTCCTGAGCAGATACTACCATTTTGCAGCAAGTGTTAAAAATATATGTAGACTTTACAAAAACGTCCTTTTAAAACTTGTTTCAGATGTGAATAAGAACTCATCATTTGATCAGATTTTCAACTGGCTCTCTAATGTCTCTCTCCCATCCTCTCTCTCTCTCTCTTTCTCTCTCTCTCTCTCTCTCTCTCTTTCTTTCTCTCTCTCTCTCTCTCTCTCTCTCTCTCTCTCTCTCTCTCTCTCTCTCTCTCTCTCTCTCTCTCTCTCTCTCTCTCTCTCTCTACCCCTCTCCCGCCCCAGTTGCTGCAGGGCCGCGATCTGCCCCGTCATCGCAGTGCGACAGCTGGCGCTCGGAGCGGTCACGTCACCGAACTGCCCTACGTCAACCTCGCCCCGGATGCTGCCGCCGCCACCGCTGCCGGGGGCGCCATGGCGGGGCGCCGGCGCCCGGTAACGCCGCGCCGGTAGCCGGCGATACTGTTAATGGCGCCCCACCGGTCCGTGAGACGGATGGCCGACCGGCGACGCCAGGCTTTACCAGCGATTAGTTCATTAACGCCGACACTTGCGGAGCCGGACTCCCGCCAAGGAGCTAGATTGACTCTTATGGCTGGGCAGCGCGCTGAGCGATACACGTTGAACGCCCGACTTCGTGAGCTATTTTTCACGGCGTAGATGTTTGTCACGCTGGATTCATGCTCACGGATGTTTGGTATTACAAAGTTAACGGTTCCAAACGGTAAGCGAATTCTTATTTTATAATTTGAAAGGAAAAATCATCAACAACGGAAATGCATCACAAGAGAAATATGCTAAAACGTTAAGTCACCTTTCACTTGTAATGCTGTTAGAGAACCTTGTCAAATCTCCATTTTTGATATGAAAGATATTTTACAGTTGATTATTTTCAGGTCACTGGAACTGAAAGGCTGGAGCTGTTAGTATACAGGGAAGACCACACGACAGACGAAAATCGAATTTATCTTTTCATGAAGCTGCGTTCTGTGTCGCTATTTGGTCTCACTGTTGCCTGATATTAATTAATAACTCCACTCAGCCCATGAGCAGCACATGCAATGGCTCCTGATACGACATGCGACAACTGTTGAGTTATCAATTATGAACGAGAGACGAGCAATTGAAGAAGTGCAAGCATTGTTGACTTGACACTTCCAGGCGCGATGCCATGCGTGTGCAACTTGATCACCAACCCGTTACGCGTGGATGACTCAAGGGGTAAATCCATAAATGTTGCAATGCTAATGCCGGAAACACAATTAACAAAGATGTTCTTCAACCCTTGAATTTTCGCGTGTGCAGCTTCCCTACATCCATTTATTCACTAGAAACGGTCAACGGACAACGAATACGCCTTGGCTACTGTGCAAGTCATTGTGTGAAATAGATTCATGGCTGTGTTTTAGCCAAATTGAGCCATCCTCTCCGGGATACGGCCTATGCAATAGCATTAGGCACCACGGCCTGCCGATCGTGTTACCTTACAGAACTGACTGTCAAGTTGTCCCAATAATTCCGTCACGGCAGCTCGGGGCCCATTTTCAGATTGGCTTCCAGCGCTGGGCACTGGAACGACCGACTCAAGTGCCGATCAATTCACTCGACACGCAGAATTGGAAATTCATGGAAATGGGCGGCCATTTTTCCTGATACGATAGCTGTCAAAGTTTCACCCCATGTGCGTAGCAACAACCGGTTGGTCGGCGCGCTGACAGCCGCCCAATCCATGTCAGTGCGTCTGCGGATTAGAGGCTGTGCACCGGTTTAAATCCGGTCCGGGTGCGTTGCAGAGACGCACCTGCGGCTGGTGCGTGAAACCCGCTCTCTTATGCAGCTGCGGGGCCTCTCACTAGTCTCTTGGATCCGGGTATGCACCTAGCCTCCTACTGGAGCGAACGCTAGCTTAGATGCTACTGAGGCTAACTGCCAGCACACTGCCTCTCTCCCCGCTGTTAGGAGGGGGATTGCAGAGGGGAGGGGGCTCGGCGGGGGGCCAAAGCTGCAAAGTGGGCGTCTCCTGCCTCGCGGGCACTGGCACGATGCCTATTAGCGGCGGTGATAGGCAAGATTGCGGCACGCGTCCGCTCTCGGCACGGCAGAGATCGTGCTGGGGATGGGTAGAGGGGGAGAGGGTGTTTGGGGAGGACCAGGTGCAGACTGATGATCAGACGCTGCAAATGATGATTACTGGAGATAACAAATGAATTGACAGTGAGCTGGCTGCTGAAGCGGATAACGGAAACTGGATTCCCAATGAATCGAGGCCTTCCGCCTTGAATGACTGTAACCGAATCACCGCCCTGTTTAGAAATTGGGATAAAAATGTTATAAAATAACCTAAGTAAAGATTATTGTTTACAGATCGTGTACGGTGTAAATACAAATATATTCAGTGCAGTAACGGGTCTAAGAGGCAGGTGGTGGACGGGACTGGCCTGATACATGAACCACACATGGAACAACACCACGGTGCTCCTATCAACACACACACTCTCTGTTGTGATTAGGGCCGGCCGCTAGCGCTGAGTGGCAGCTGTTTACTGTGGCTTGTCCCCGCACATGCTGTTAGAGATGCCTCGTATGACCCTCTGGAGTCTAGGATCATCCTATCCCTGCATCCTCTCTTCAGTTTCTCGCAATATGATAAAGCTAAGAGGAAATACCAACAGGAGATGTCTTGCTTCACTGTTCTTTGCAATAACAAATATACCCCACTGCCGTTCGAAAGCACTCGATGACAAATCAAAGGTAAATGTTATTTCACGAATTCCCATAGGCGGTCTTTGAGGAACCTTACTTCAATCGTATACGTGCACGGCACCCTACTCGCTGATCTATAGCGGTGTGCCAAATTTGAGTGTAATCGGCTCGGCCATTTTCGAGATCTGGAAGCGTCACCCTGCACGTGCGCACGTGCAAGCTGTGTCCAATTGCATTGTGCATGGGACCCTATTCGCCGGTCTCTAGCGGTGTACCAAATTCGAGCTCAATCGGCCCAGCCGTTTTCAAGATCTTGAAACGACCCCTCCACGTGCGCACGTGCAGTTGCATCTCAACCGTGACACATGGAAATACATACTAACTGACTTGTGCACGGCACCCTACTGATCGATCTCTAGATGTTTGCCGAATTTGAGTGCAATCGGTCCAGCCGTTCTTGAGATCTGGAAGCGCCACCCTGCACGTGCGCACGTGCAAGATGGGTCCAAACTGACTTGCGCACGGCAGTCGGCACCCTACTAATCGGTCTCTAGCGGTGTACCAAATTTGAACTCAATCGGCCCGGCCGTTCTCGAGATCTGGAAGCGTCACCCTGCACGTGCGCACGTGCAGTTGCACCCCAATCGTGGCACATGGAAATACATACTAAATGACTGCAACCTACTGATCGGTATCAAGCGTTATGCCAAATTTGAACACAATCGGTCCAGCCGTTCTCGAGATCTGGAAGCGTCACCCTGCACGTGCGCACGTGCAGTTGCACCCCTACCAAGACACATGGAAATGCATCGCCTGGAAAGTGTCTACCTCCATGCCAAGTTTTAGCGCAATCGGCCCAGTAATTACCGCGAGCTATTGCGCTTATTACAAAACAGGCACCTCTTGGCTTTGCACGTGGAACGTGCGTTAGGGGTCACCCATATGCATCGAGAGTAGCACACTATGTGAAAGAAGGGAAAAAGCTACCCCACACAAAAAACCGCACGTGTATCAGCCCAGTGGTTGCCGAGATATAAGTCGTACAAAAACGTCCCCACGGCGGCCGGCCGCTATTTAGCAGTAAAATCGTGTCGCATCCTTCTATGGGAGGTATCCCCGTCACCTGTTCGTATACTGTCTGAGCAAAGGCCATTATACGTTACGGTCCAAACTCCATAGTGAGGCGGACATACGAATTTACGAGAGTTTAGCGACGAAATGATTCACTTAATTGTTAAGTAATGGGTACCATTAGACCATAAATTTTGTCTAGCATCTCACCGTAGATGCAGTAAAAAGTGCTTTACTTTTCAATGTATATAAAGACTTGCTCAGCTCAATCAGTTCACTCTGTATTGGCTCAAGCCGTATCATGCGAACGCAATACAAACTAGAGCACCGACGACAGCGCAGCGCTCCCCAACTCATTGCTCGCCCAGTCCACCCGGGCCGCCGCCACGACGGCCCCCGCAAGTAGGCATCCCGCACTGCACCGACAGCCGCGGGCGACCAGCTGACCGGCCAGCAGCCGGCGGGCGGCAAGCCGCGGATGGCCGACCCGCCGGCGCGGCGAGGGAGGGGAGGGACGCAGCTGAAAGACCCGACTACATATATATCAAAGAAACATTATATGTAATCATCGATGACGCGACATAAATCTGCTTTATTGGGTTTAGCGGTGTAGTCTGTGATGCCATCACAATGAAAATAGCCTAGTTTTGTAGAGCATCAAATTCTGATTCCATAACGACTCTCGCTAGTCCATTTTCAATTGTAAATAAGCCTTTTATTGCGATGCAAAGTCCCGAAATGGTGCCGACGGCGGCCGGTCCCCCGATGGTACCATACCATAGATCAGAGGGCTGTCCACGGGCCCTGTGTGCGGTCGGACCGCACACAGCCTCCAAGCTCCGCCCACTGCGTCCCTACGTCAGCCTTCCGTCACCGCACACAGCGATCGCTGTGGCCGGTCGGGACTGGCCACAGCGGACCGTCCACCGCACGCAGCCGTGACGTCAGAACCGCCTACCCATCCCCAACCCCCACGCCTGCTGGACGCACCGCACACAGCGCACGCAGCAGTGTGCGGTGCCCGTGAACACCCCTCTGGTAAACAGGTTAGTTCACATTCCCGCCGCTATGCGGGCGGCGGCGGCGCCACCTGTCCTCGTGTCCGCCTGACACCGTAACGATATAGGTCTGAGCTCAAATCTCGGTAATGTCGTGCTTTTTTACTATATTTCTCAAAAACGGCACCACGTGCAATAAAGTTGTATATATCATTGGAAAGAGCATCAAAAGTTGTATAACCTATCAACTTTTCACTTAAATATATCTCAACTGTAAAAAGTTATTAAGCAGCAAAGACGCTCCCATTCACTTTCCATGTTAAAATTTTTCATTTTTAAACGAGCCTAAAAAGAACAAACGAATTTGCACAGCTTAAAGAAGCATAACAACATGTTCTATGGTCTTTTTTCAACAAGTCCTGAAAGTTTAAACAAAATCGTATCATATAATTTTGTACAATGAGCGAATGAAAAAGTCTCTGCAAAAACGCCCATTGACTTAACATGGGGAGCGAAAAAAGTTCAACTTTGACCTCGTGCAAAGACACGTTCCGAAGTTCTGAGGGGTATACGGCGCACACTAGCGTGTACCCAAACGTGTTTGCCATAAAATGCTGGGAAGAAAACCACCTCTTCCTTGGCTCGTTTTCCCGCCATTGGCGATCGCGCAAAAAGTGTCCAAAACCCCGTTGACTTAACATGGGGAAAATGGAATCGCACGTGCCACGTGCCACGAGGTTTTAAGCGAGTAGCGACCGGTGCCATCAGGTAGATCGCCTCCGGGAGCCCATACCCTGAACTTTTTACGAAGATTGATGGATTAGTCTAGGCCTGACCCAAGTTGCCCCAATTCGCGGCCAGACTTGCAAAACATAGCCCGGAGAAGGACCGCTCCGGTTGTTTTTCAATAGAAAAACACAATTCTAACGAATAGTGTTTGTCTTTTCAAACAACCTGCGGTTACCAGCATCTGCGATGCTGGGCTCCGCATCGCTGGACCGCAGGTTGTTTGAGCAAGCACCTTTGTAAACGCAGCAAAAACGCCCGCCGCCAAACGAGAGGATGAGCCTTGCACGTGCAGACCGGAGTCGGTGTGCTACGGACTGACGTGCACGGCACCCTATTCGCCGGTCTATAGCTGTGTGCCAAATTTGAGTGCAATCGACCCGGCCGTTTTCGAGATCTGGAAGCGACACCCTGCACGTGCGCACGTGCAACCTGGGTCCCAATTGACTTGTTCACGGCACTCTATTCGCCGGTCTCAAGCGGTGTACCAAATTTGAGCTCAATCGGCCCGGCCAATTTCAAGATCTGGAAGCGACCCCTACACGTGCGCACGTGCAGCTGCACCCCATCCGTGGGACATGAAAATACATACTAACTGACTTGTTCATGGCACCCTACTACCCAGTCTCTAGTGGTATTCCAAATTTGAGCACAGTCGGTCCAGCCGTTCTTTAGCTATGGAAGCGTCAGCCTGCACGTGCGCACGTGCAAACTGGGTCCCATCTGACTTGTGCACGGCACCCTACTCGCCGAGCCCTAACGGTGTGCCAACTTTGATCACAATCGGCCCAGCCGTTCTCGAGATCTGGAAGCGTCACTCTGCCCGTGCGCACGTGCAGCGGCACCCCAACCGTGACACATGGAAAGGCATTGCGGGGCGGGTGCCTACATCCATGCCAAGGATCAGCGCAATCGGCAAAATAACTACAGAGTTATTACACTTGCTACCGAACTGACACCTCTTCGTTTTGCACGTGGCACGTGCATTAGGGGTCACCCATACGCATCGATAATAGTCCCATGAGAAATTACAGAGAAATTACAATTCTAACGAATAGTGTTTGTCTAATGAAACAACAACCTGCGGTTACCCTCTGCCGGCGAGGGTTAATCAATATTGACGCAATGGTAACGTCACGGTCGCCGTCGACGTCACCATTCGAATCAGAGTCATTGACTTGTGCCGAATATCAAGTTTAATATTGATGCTTCAACGGATCTGTATATCAGCCGAAAACACCTTACATTCCTTTTTACTAGCTAGATGGCATGGAAGCGTCAAACCCCTGAATGTATGCTGTGCCGCAATGCCGACTCTATTGTATATAACCGCCTAAATGAATGGCGGATTAATGAGGGATCCGGGAAAACCACTATCTCTTTAGAACTGATGACTCGCACGAAACTGAAGCTTTTGAGGACGATTACCGATTGTGGTAAATGCGTCTGGCATTTTAGCCAAACACTCCGTTTTACTCGCTAGATGACGCAGAAGTGTCAAACGCCTAAAAGCATGTTGCGCCGCAGTGCCACCTCTTCCGTATGTAGCCGCATGAATGAAGATTTAAGCGCAATTGGCGCAGCCGTTGTCGCCGGTGGGTGGTGTGTGCCTACAATCTACATAGAGGTCCAACCATGCCGCTGAAATTGATCTATCATCAAAGCTTTATAACAATGCGCGTAGTAATTTTCTTAACAAACGCAAGAAAACTGATAGGTGTGGCTAAAAACGCCCCCACCCCACTCGGGCGGGGGTTAATGTGTTTTGGTAGCGAACTCACCGAGTGTTTCCTGGTCTAGTATTCTACAGCAATCACAAACACATTTCGATTCGCGGCCAACCATGCAAAACATTGCCCGGTGAAGGACTGCTCTGGTTGTTTTTTTTTTTCAATAGAAAAACACAATTCTAACGAATAGTGTTTGTCTAATGAAGAAACGACCTGCGGTTACCCGCCGCCAAACGAGAGGATGAGCCTGGCACGTGCAGACCGGAGTGGGTGTGCTACGAACTGACGAACATGACACTCTGCTAACCACTCTAGCGGTGTGCAAAATTTGAGTGCAATCGGCCCAGCCGTTCCTGAGATCTGGAAGCGTCACCCTACACGTGCGCACGTGCTACTTGGGTCCCAATTGACTTGTGCACGGCACTCTATTCGCCGGTCTCTAGCGGTGTACCGAATTTAATCTGAATCGGCCCAGCCGTTTCCAAGATCTTGAAGCGACCCCTACACGTGCGCACGTGCAGCTACATCCCAACCGTGGCACATGAAAATACATACTAACTGACTTGTGCACGGCACCCTACTAACCAGTCTCTAGCGGTATGCCGAATTTGAATGCAATTGGCCCAGCCGTTCCTGAGATCTGGAAGCGTCACCCTGCACGTGCGCACGTGCAAGATGGGTCCTAACTGACTTGCGCACGGCACCCTACTAACCGGTCTCTAGCGGTGTACCAAATTTGAAGTCAATCGGCCCGGCCGTTCTCGAGATCTGGAAGCGTCACCCTGCACGTGCGCACGTGCAGTTGCACCCAAGCCGTAGCACATGGAAAGGCATGGTCCGGCGGGTGCCTACATCCTTGTGTAGTTTCAGTGCAATCAGCCAAGTAATTACCGTGTTATTGTCATTACAACAACAGTGAAACCTCTCCGTTTTACACGTGTCACGTGCAGTAGAGGTCACCCGCATGCATCATCCATAGTAAATACTTCTAAGAAGGGTATACGCTACCCCACACAAAAAACCGCAAGTGTATCGGTCCCCTGCTTGCGGAGATATAAGTCGTACAAAAACGTCCCCACGGAGGCCGGCCGCTAATAATTAGCATTAAATCGCATCCTTCAATGGGAGGTATCCCCGTCACCTGTTCGTATACCTACTGTCTGAGCAAGACCATATATAGGTGTGAGCTCAAATCTCGGTAATGTCGTGCTTTTTTACTAAATTTCTCAAAAACGGCACAACGTGCAATAACGCTCTATATATCATTGCAAAGAGCATCAAAAGTTGTATATCCTATCAACTTTTCACTTAAATATATCTTCAACGTACAAAGTTATTAAGCACCAAAGACGCCCCCATTGACTTTCCATGTTAAAATTGTTCATTTCTAAACGAGCTTAAAAAGAACAAACGAATTCTGACAGCTTAACGAAGCATAACAACATGTTCTATGGTCGTTTCTTAACAGGTCCTGAAAGTTTAAACAAAATCGTATCATATAATTTTGTACAATGAGCGAATGAAAATGTCTCTGCAAAAACGCCCATTGACTTAACATGGGGAGCGCAAAAAGTTCAACTTCAAACTCGTGCATCTCAAGTTAACGAATTCTGACGGTTATACGGCGCACACGGGCGTGTACCTGAACGTGTCGGTCATAAAATGGTGTGCAGCAAACCATACCTTGTTCCGCGATTTTTTCCGCTATTCGCGATCGCGCAAAAAGTGTCCAAAACCCCATTGACTTAACATGGGGAAAATGGAATCGCACGTGCCACGTGCCACGAGGTTTTAAGCGAGTAGCGACCGGTGCCATCAGGTAGATCGCCCCCGGGAGCCCATACCCTGAAATTTTTAAGAAGATTGAGCGATTCGTCTAGGCCCCGGTCAAGTTGTACTGATTCGCTGCCAGACTTGCAAAACATAGCCCGGAGAACGACCGCTCCGGTTGTTTTTCAATAGAAAAACACAATTCTAACGAATAGTGTTTGTCTTTTCAAACAACCTGCGGTTACAACAGCACAGGTTCTCTCCGTAAACTAAACAGCTGAACATTTTCACATTTCTATCTGACGCTTTACAGGCAGACTATCTAAGCTCTAACAGGAACCATGTGACTTCCACAAACACATCAATGCTCAATCAAAGGGACCACCTCGAGGCGCTGCCGCTTTGACTGAACGCTGGCGTCAGCTTTCCAAGCGTGCTGATGAGACGGTGCAAACCATGCAGGGGGCGGCTGTCAGTCGGCGCGTCTATTCCAGGAGCACGGGTCAGGGGGTCAGCGGTGGCCTCCAGAGGTCAGCGTGGGGTCAGGAGGTCAGCGGGCGCGTGCGGACGCTCATCGCGTCTCCACGTCATGGTCATCGGGGTCACGCGTGATCAACCGTCGTTATAACCTGTTGCTAAGGGAAGAATTTGCGCACATTCTGCTTATAAAAAGTTACAAAATGCCAGTGCGTGCCCTAATGTGCAATGTTCTAGCCGACACTGGAAATCAAAGTGATATCGGACACCGGACTTTTGACATTCGGATCATAAGGAGATACTCAATACGCTTTGTCGTGTAAGCATGGTAACTGGAGCAGAGAAAGGTCTCGACTCAGGGTACTGTGTGTTTGCAATAATCGTCGCCAATTAAATATGTCCACCTTGCTGCAAGCGTATCGACTGTTGATGTTCTGCCCTTACTGGCGATGTGGCGTACGACTATGAAGCAAAACAAAACCAAAGCTGCTATACCTGACAACATTTCTCGTGCAGATTTTGCCTATCCCATCCCATTCTCACCGATCCATCTGTAACCTTTAATTTTTGCATCGTTCTGAGCAGTAATCGCCACGCACTTTGTATGTGGATCGCTCTTAATGTAAATACAAATACAAATACAAAACAAAACAGATATGGCGGCTCACCACTCACCAGAGCCGTAGCCGTCACTCTCCGCTATTATGCAACACTGCAACACCTGTCCAGGACCAGTGACCGCACTCCCAAATAATTGCACCGGACGGACGCGGGCAAACCCGCCGCTTCCGGCCAGCTTCCCAGCACCGCCCAGCACCGCTTAGTAACCGGGGAGGCGCCTCCCGCAGCGTGGCCGGCTTTCGAACTCCTTCCCTCGCGATGGACGCACCCTGGGGGCGCGCAGGCGATCCCACTGCTTTTCGTCACGATCCTGGCCACACGACGGCAGCCGACGGGCAGTCGACGGTGTGCTGACAGTTTGCGAGGCCTCGTTTTGCGTTTCGCGATGACAAGCGTGGGCCCGGCGCCTGGGATGTGCGAATTAATTGCAGCTGCTTTCCCGAAGCGCTGTGCGCCGAGTGAGCGCCCGCTGCACGGTGCAGCCACTTGGCATGGTTTGAGCACATGATGTCATCTGGTGCGCGAGGGAAGCCTTAAGAAAACACGGCCGCTGTCACTGGGCCAGCCGATGTGTCGAGAAACGCCCCAATGATGCATTCATCATCGCCCAGAGTGCAGGTTGACGGGCAGGGATTTTGTTGACCTTTTGCAGACAGTTTATCGGAATACTTCTGAAAGTATGCACTAGTTTTGTACCTACATTACCCGGAAACAAACAAATCTGTAGCAAACTCCAATGCAAGTTAGCAATGACTATTTGCTCACACGTTTACTCGTGCCATTTGTCATACATATTTACTCACTGCACTTCACATCATGCTCCATAAACGATAAGTGACAGCCAATGAAAGCTGATGGGACTGATAGTGTCTATCTGGCCCCGCGCGATCGTGTATCAGCACCCTGATGACCGGAAGCGGTAGTGACGCGCGCAGGTAGGCGGTCCTTATCTGACGCCTCCTTCCGGTGCACCCCGCATTCCCACGATGGTGACGCGATTACAGAGAGAGCAAGGTTGGCACTATATTTGCATCAAATGCAATGCAGTGTATCACAGCAATTATATGTAAGCTGTTTTTGTCATTTTTTGTAATTTGCTCATGGGATTTATGTAAAACCTGACCTGACATGACCTGGGGTAAAAAAAATTCCAGGCAAACAACTGGCCCCTCCAACTGAGAGCAATAATAAAAGATAATGGTAACAAAAACGTAATGAAGATAACAAAAGACATATGAAAATAAATGTTACAGATGTGTAAAAACAAATGCTATAAATAATAAAGTTATAAGTAAAAATTGGCAACAAAAAACATTCAAGCTAATATATCTAATTCCTCGGTCGTTACTTGCAGTTATAAACGTTTCCCACTGGGAGCAGTAATAATAAGTCCAGGATTTTACGGCTTTGTTTTCCAAGTACTGAGCTCGATACGTAATTCAGTGCATTGCCTATTTGCTGGTTAGACCACATAAGTAAAGACACTTCTTGGGCTCATAAATTATCGCCTTGTGCTGCATACCTACCAATAAGTAGCCACTTACGTAGTTATTTCATAATGCACTTCTCACCATTGTACCCATTTGAACAAGAGAATAACAAAGCATTTATGATACTTGATTTGTTGCCAGACCCTATAAAATCATAGTCCAAACATCGAACACATTAGCCGTGGTAGTGCCCGGCGCGTTGTGGTTGACTTGACGGAGTCTCTGGGCTCTCGTCGTTGCGCCGACGGACAAAGTAACGCACAGGATCTAACGATAGTTTTTGGTCCACCAACGCACGCTGGAGAGCGAACATCCGATAGACCAGCATGATGTCTGGAGTTGAAGTGATGTTGGCACTAATGCTGCTGGTATGGCTACTGTGGGAGCCATCGCAACACGGTGCAAAGGCCAAGTACGCCAGCGGCGCGCGGCGCTCCGGACATCGCCTGAAGACCAACACCTCTCCCCCGCTGGAGCAGCATCAGGCGGCTTCTGCCGTCCGGTGCCTGAATCTCTGCGACGGAGCCGTCAACTGCGCCGCAATCAACTTCGGAACCATGTCCGGGCATTGCCAACTGCTCAGTCAGCGCGCCTGCCACGGCCTGCCGCTGGTCGCTGACGCCGCCGTCGACTACTACGATGTGTACGATGAGCCTCAGAACCTGACCGCCGAGACCAAGACGCCGTTCTGGGACGACTCCAGCTGTGTGGAAGAAGGGTTCTGCGCGACAGAATGTGCAGCGGAGGCGGTTGGGGATTTCTGCATTGTAGATGCCCACTGCACTGCTAATCTGGAACCCACGGGTGGGTTCCAGTGCGTGCGTGGCACCTGTCAACCGACAGTCGAAATGTGGGAGGTGAGACCCGGACTGTCGCTGCCCCGCTGGCAGCTCTGGAGAATGGACTGGCATAAATGGACCTGGAAGAAGCTGAAGCCGGGCACGTGCACGCTGGATATCAATATAAAGCTAGGCGTTGGCGCGGAGGCGCTAATCTCCTCAACATGGCTAGATAGCCACGCGGGAAATAGGATAGTGTTTCGGTTCTCCACTGTCGACACGGACCTCTACTACCACAATGCCACTGGGACCATCGACTGGCTGGCTGTGAATGTCCTTACACCGGGTCTAGTCAACACCGACGTTTTCAGCCGCCTGCGGGTCTCTTGGTGTGAAGGTAGCATGACTGTCGGACCTGTGGACAACCCGAACCTGGTAACTGCCAAGGCGTTCGTCACCCAACCCATCGACTTCGTCATGGTTTACAGCTACAACGCTCCCTCCTGGGTTTATGTCGACTCTGGTGTGGCGGATCCATGGTTGTTTGAGGACTCGGGGGTAGCTGAAGATGCTGTCATGGACATCGGAACTGACACCTACGTCTACCGCAACATCACAGCCACTAGCAACGTCACCATAACGTACGACTGCATGACGAAGAAAAACTGCGACGTCGCGCTGCAACAGGACTCGCCAACCATTCGCATGCTGAGGATCTGCGTCGGCTGCGGGAGGACTAGCTATTCGGCACTACTCTATTATGGCGACGTGGAAGACATGACTCCTCGCATCGAGACCGGCCCCGTGTTGAGCTCTACCGAGTTTAACACCTTCAGAGTCAGCTACGATAACGGCTTCGTCACTATCTACCACAACGGCGGTGCAACTCCGATCTACTCGGCGAACGCGCCTCACCTCATGACGAACATCAACATCATCGGCATTGGTGGCTGCTGCGCCCGCAAGTCCGTCCGCGTGGCCCGCTACGACCCGGCCTGGAGGACCGACACCTGGATGACCGATGGACAAGGATTCAGCAACAGCGGTATCCTGCTGTAAAGTTCTGGAGCGTAACGTTAGCTGAGATTGAACAGCTAGCTAATTGTTGGATATTGCATTAGACCACATTTGCATTTGCACCCAGGCGGTTTCCGCCACGGCGCGGTGGTGCGTACACAGGGCGTCTAAAGCAAATCCATAGCTTTCCATAGCAAAATCATGAGCATTCTTTTCCAGATCCATCCATGGGTCCAGATCCTGACCAGATCCAGACGCATGGTAAAAAAGGCGATTTTTTTTAAGGCTGAACAATGACAGCGGCACAGCCTACCCTGAAAATGTGAATCCAGAGAGGCAAGAGGAAAAGGTGTCATTCAAAGGGCGGCTTCACTTTATCACATTCTCGAATGTACCCCAATCCACCACTGATGAAATGCACAACAAGAATTTTGATCTGTCTGTTGCAAACAGCGCTGCCTATTTGTAGGTAATGCCTACTATACGTCCCCAAATAGGACATTTCGTAGTATGTGTTTCTGGTAGCTAAGTAGCTGAACTTAAACTAAAGGATCGCTGACCTGGGTCATTGTCTAGTCAGCACAGTAACTGCTACCGAACTAAGCATTTCAAACAATATCAGTCAGTCGCGTGATTCACAGTCGCACTATTTACATGTTTTGTTCCGAGCCAGCAAGACGCATAAAGATGTTGCTTCACTCTTTAAGGTCCCACATCACGCCATCAAGAGTCGCAGGAAAGGTTTGAAAAGCAGAGAACGCCGCAGATCGACCTTTTAGAAAGACGTCTTGCATCTCGACCATGGACCTAGTGAGGGAGAAACATAGCGATAAAGAATGTGGCCGGATAATCTGTCCGTTCGGTGGAGAAACTGACCAAAAACCTCACTGAAAAGGTCTATCCATCGTGTCCAGAGCGACTGTCTGTCGAAACTGGAGGAACACTATGGGCTGAAGACCTGGCAAGCGTCAGTCATAATGTAATTGTTTTAGTTGTTTTATCTTCCTGTATGCACTGGCTCAATAAATACATGTGTTTGTGCTGGCCCTGGTTTTGTATAGGCAATGTTTGTCTTTTAAATGACGGGTGGCCGGACTCGGTCTCTCATTTTAAATGTTTTAGAAAAACTTGGCATTGGCATTGCACGTCCTTGACACTCACCTAAATGCGTCTTTTTTCTGTAGCACAACCTGTTTGGGATCTATGTCTTCATTCCTCTCTTACACTTCAAGCCACTAGCTCTTTTCAACTCTCAAAATGCATAACGGCTTTGGTGGCTAAATTCGGATAAACAAACTTGCAGTACTGAGTATAACTACCAAAAATATCATAATAATATTATAATAATGCTAAATTGTCTATTATCCGTAACACAAACACATTTCTTACTTTTTACAGAAACACTTTTAGTTAGCACATACAGTGATGAATGTATTTTAATACTGAAAGCGTTGCATTTTTTTGTGCATTCCAATGTATTGTTGTTTTATAGATAATCATAGCTAAAGCTGAAGAAGGTAACATTTGAGAAACTTCAAACTATCAGTGCGTCCCACTGCTTCAGCCTGTACGAAAAAATGTCCAACACATCTATTAATTTTACGGTGTGCGCACGGTGGCATAATTACGCTCTTTGCACCCTCAGAATGACGTAGCATGACAGAAACCCCGCTAAGAGCCTGGTACTGTGTCGGGTATGGGTGCCATAGGGTGCTTCAGGGCGAGCAATGGCCGCTAAATATGACAACCGGCAGATAATGATATCAAAGCCGCCGTTGGTTCCTGGCTCAGTATATCCGCAGGGTGAGAGCTTCACGGTGGTAACTTGTCGTAGCATATTCATGTGGCGTTAAAGCGCTCCGTAACTTAGCAAGCTAGACGCACAAATGGCCTTTATGCGCCCCTAATGCTGGGGCTGGGTATTTAGCGGTTGCGTATCTGGTTCACGCGTTTGACATGTCTCATTGTGTTATATGGTTCCGTCTGACCCCATGTGGAGTAGACAGCTGTAAGCTGGGAAGGAACGTTATAGCTACCAGGCTTGCAATGACTGCAACTAATTGAATAGTAAGTCGATTTGAAACCATGTTTGCAGTTTTTATATGTTTCCTGTGAGAAAATTATAAAGAGTGTCACTTTTGAAGCAGTGGTATATTTTTGTATTGTATTTTGTGCACTGTTTCTGGATATAAGCACATCAAATTTATGACAATCTGGTAACATGCAAGTGGAAAATGACCATGAGGTGCATGGGAAAATCGCAAGGAAAATGGTGTTTCCTTTTACACATTCGATGCATGATTTGCACATCGAAAGAAAATCGCGGTCAACAGTAAAGCCACCAAAAGGCTACCGACGGCTTACAGTGGCTCTGCTGGCCTATGTCACCAAAGCAGCATGGCTTAGTATATTCACATTGCCTGAATGGCGCATATATAGCAATGCAGTGATCGTCAACTTCCATACATGCGCTCTTGGCGTAGGTTGACGGATCTAGAGAACTGTCGCTAAAGTCGCCCTCGAGTTCGCGAAACGTATGCATGTCAAGCAGAATTTCCAGGACACCACTCGCCTGCCCCGAGGATCGCTCGTCCAATACGAGCACCGTTGGGACATTCAGAAAACCCGTGAAAATTCCCCGCCGACTAATTCCAAGTTATCCGAATTCATCACGATGATCGAACAGCGCGTCATGCGAAAAAATCTCCGTAGGCACGTGCGCCCACTAAGCGAGTGCCGAGATTTCCCCAGGCAGTTGGGGGTCTTCTGGTGGGAGCCCCAGTCGATCTAATCACGTTTTCATTATGAAGCTGCGTTCATTCGACGACGCTGTGATGACGTCATAGGTATTGGCGCTGACAATCGTAGCGCACTGACACGTGTCAGGCAATACTGGCGCATAGTATGGCGTCACGATCGGCGACAATTTACCGATGTGGCGCGCATGGTGTACTGACAGTTGGTGATAAGAGGGTTTATTTTATTCCCTGCGATGGCCTCATATCTCTGATGGTGACGATTGCCGCGCGTAGTGACGGCGGTGCTGCACGCCGGTCACGTGACCTGACCGATAAGGCTGATTACCGAGCAGAAATATTTATTGGTATGTGGGCCAATGATGGCATCATTAGTGTGCCGGCTCTGGCGGCCCCGCGGGCCCGATGCAGTATCGTTTTGCTCCGGTGACCACTGTGCTGTGTTTAGAGGCCCTTCTAAGCGTGACGCACGAGCGAAACTCGGGTCACCGGGTACACAAGGAAACACATTTCACCCAGAACGATGTGATCACACTCGAAAAAATCGCCACTGCCTCGCTGTTTTAGATGCAAATGTTTGAACTAACTTGTTCTAATGACCAGCTGTCTGCCGTTAGCCGCACAATTTCACACTTCCTTTCCCAAGCACCTTGCACAATCGGCCCGCTAGTACCGCTGGTAGAAATATACCGAGTAGGACGCTGCCGTGTTTTGTCCAGTATCCTGACACTCAGCAATCAAATATGCTCACGCTGAGGAGCTGTAATTGGCGTGATATTGGATAAGTATAGCCGTCACGTAATGACTGTAATCAATGCACGCAGTACCTTGCAACTGCACTCCCATCAATGTGGAGGTAACTTGACGTCCTGCTCCTCGCTGCAAGAAAAGCGATCTACTTAAAAAACAACACTTGTTTTTTAATTCCATTTCCTACTGATGATAATAGTATGGTGTACTAAATTTCGCTAAACTATTTTGTTTTGTCCAAAAGAGAAACAGATTATGAAAAAGTCGCAGAAAAATCTGCATTGAATAACAAGTACAGCGTGGCCCCCTAACTATGCAGCGGACGTTCAGCGTGCAGAAATTATGTGTGATCAGCAGCGGAGGCCCAGTGTCCCTCCCTGCACAGCTGACTCAGTGTCTGCGACCCACAGTGAACAGTTGACATTCCTAGTCGCCGCTTACTTCCTGTCTGAAAGGGGAGGACGCCGCAGCGTCTGGACGAGCTCTCCCCTTCCCTGCGCCCGGCCGCCCGCCAGCACCCCTTCTGCACCCAGCCTGCACCCAACAGCACATAGACACCGAGAGGACAGTGCAGAGTAGATATCACTGCACGATACAGTAAGGCACGACGATCTACGCACTCCACAGGTGATGTGCTCTGATGCGTGAGCAGCAAACTTCGATGAGGGCAGGAGAAGTGTGTGGGTTCTGATATAATTGCGTGCATTTGTAAACGCCTAAACACCAGGTTTGGTTACAACTTGCCGTTAGTTATACCGTTTATGATGGCAGTGATAGCCTTGCATTTAATATTGCAGGCAGTTCTTACTGGAGTGGCATAGAGTACCTCGCCATGGCTTTGATAAATACCTTGTATAGGTATATGTGAATAAATAGGTATGTGAAAAAGGTAATTCCCAGGGTTTAGTTTTACTGCTGTTTCAGCTCATTGGTTAGTTTTGGTTCCCTAGTGCAGCTCAATCATGGATGACAGATTTGGAGCGCAATTTGTTGTACAATGTGCGTAAAGCACGCGATTAGCCCATGTTTCTGTGTGCCGTGTGCCATGTGTCATAACTGGGCAGCCTGTCTGATAGCTCAGCAAAGATACAGATACTCAGCGAAGATATTTTTTTCACAGGATGCTGCAAGGGACAACATGAGTGCCGCTGTCGTCTTTTGAAGGAACGTCTTACACCATGCCAGACTACGTTCGCTTGTGCTAAGCTATGCAAACTTATGTGCCAAAATAGTTGAGGTACAGGGCGGTGCTTGTGTTTAAAAATTCGCAGAATGCTGCATGTCCAGGCATAAGGTACATTCGTTGGCTCAGTAGTTATTTTAATTCTTATTTATTACCAGCATCGCTGGTTTGCAAATAGGAAACATTATTTTTGTTGTTGTTTTCCTTGTAAATTCTTTTATTTAATTCCACATTTATAATAAGCGAAGACGTGTTAGCCTCGTAACGTCCTACATATACCTACAAACCTTGTTGCATAAAATTAACCCATTAACGCCGGAATTTTTATTTTTTGATTCTTAAGTTGCCCTTAACAAATGTTAGCCACACGGGTCCCAGTAAGAAAACTGCGCAAGCTTAAAAAAATTATTCCATCGGTTCTCAAGTTATAAGCATGGGTCATAAATGACCCAACCGGCATTAGTATAGTCACAAATAAGGAGTTATCACGAAAACCGATTTAGCTAGCTACCTTATTGTGTATACTTTATAACGGTCTCAGCCAAACAATATTAAGAGGCACTGCATTGCAATGCTTTGCAACGTCAAATTGGCGAGGCCGTTGGTGCCGGTGGCAGGCCTGTGGTGCCCCTGTTAGGCCTCTGGTGCTCCTGATACTGTCAGGGGCACCATAGGCCTGAGAGGCCTGTGGTGTCCCTGGGCCCTGACAAGCCTGAGGTGCCCCTGACAGGCTTGTGGAGCCCCTGACAGGCCTGCGGTGCCATTGCTAGGCCTGTGGTGCCCCTGGAGGCCTGTGGTGCCCCTGCTAGGTCTCTGATGCCCCTGGGTCCTGGCAGGACTGTGGTGCCCCTGACAAGCCCGAAGTGCTCCCGACAGGCCCGTGGAGCCCTTACAGGCCCAAGGTGCCCGTGCGAGGCTGGTGGTGCCCCTGTGAGGTCGATGGTGCCCCTGGCAGGTCTCTGGTGCCCCTGGCAGGTCTGTGGTGCCCCCTGGCAGACCTGTGGTGCTCTTGCTAAGCCGATGGTGCTCCTGCAGGCCTGTGGTGCCCCTAACAAGCCTGTGGTACCCCTGACAGGCCCGTGGTGCCCCTCGGCCGGCCGAGTCGCCGGCCCGCCCCGCGTCACGGCCCCGCACGACCGGTCCACTCATGATATCCCAACATCGCAGCACTAGGCCTGTGGTGCCCCTGTCAGGCCTGTGGTGCCCCTGATAGGTCGGTGGTGCCCCCGGGCCCCAAGGGAGGTCATGAGTGACCCATATGACCCCCTCCTTTGAAACCGCCACTGGGATCTGATCACAACCCCCAGAAATAAGTAATCGTATAATCATCAGTTGCTTTCCTTGTATTCAACATACGAGAAAAATGACAACACTATTGCCGGCTGGGTCATTTATGACCCAATAATATTTATCGAGGAAAAAAGTTATCCGATGGCGACAAGGAGGGCAAAAATATACATCATGCCTTTTTCAGACAAATTTTAATGCCAGGTGGACGATCATTCAACAGATAGTAAGGTGCAAACATAATATAATATTACTTTTTGTGGCGGCGCGCCATTGCCAGTGACCGGCGACTGTGCAGTCCCGTCGTCTTTGGCTCCAGAAACTTCAGAAGACGAGCTCACACAAGTTTTATGCGGCTCCGACGCTCGCCACTGAACCCACAAATCCAACAAAACACACGCACAAGTTCCTCAAAGTGCCACTTGCCTCCATTGAGAAAAATCGTTAAGGTTTTGCTTTTGGGTCATATATGACCCAAGCGGCATTAATGGGTTAAACGAAAACACGAATACTTCATCCAAGGTTATCTATGTAAAATGAAAACTAAGCATTATTGTGCCTGCTACCGGCCCGAAGCTGGGTTAAACGGTATATCATTTACTTACAGCCAGTTGTTCAGCTTTTAGAAGCTTTCATTATCTGCTTCCCATGAAGAGCATTGGTTCTAATAACTTCAAGTAATTTCCCGGTCATAAACAGTTAAACGATTTTTGGTGTTGCGCCCAAGGTTGCGCCACTCGATGGTTGCAATGACTGCGGCTTTAGTGGATATAATTCGCTGATTTGTTCCCGCTAGTGCCCTATGCGCTTAATCTTTTGTGGCATAGCCTCCAGAGAAAATGCTTTGACACGTTAGGATCCATAAAATAAATTGCCATAGCATGGTCCATAACAATAAATGGTTGAAGGTAAGCGGCAGCTAACAGCTCTCATTACGCTAAATGCACAACATCCCTATCTTCATGCAACTCACCTAAGCATGACTCAAGTGTCGATGGACCTTCATTTTATGATACACGCGGCTGATGGCATTGACTTTTGGCAGTCATGTCCTTTATCTTCCCACGAAAAGCACCTGAAAGTTCACTGTAAGTGATTGCACCCAGCTGTTTCTGTACCACCATCATCGACAAGGTCTCCCGTCATGCACAGATGTGATCGTAGGCCAGAAGGTCGCTCCGCTACCTCTGATTAATTCTGATACACACCAAACCACACACGCACACACAGCCACAACCCATGCATCACGCGTGTGTTGCCAGATTGGCGCCAACCGAAAACGCGCGCCCTGGAATCATGCGTCTTCTGCGCGGTCTGATTGTGGCCTCCACTGTGTGGTCTGACAATCCATCACCACAGCCCGCCATGTGCCAAATTCCGCGGGAGACTTCTTCACATTACCAGAGGCGGCTCAGCTTCACCCCACGGTCCGCATAACCCCTCGAGATGTTTTCCTTCCAGAGGAATTCGTCCCAAGGTCCACACGCCCTGTCAAGCATACGCACTGGCGTCCACCCCTTCTGGCCACCATGGGTACTCTCCGTCAACGGCACGATTTTTCCTGTTGACCACGTCGACACCGACAATCTGCGCTAGCCGGCGACGGCGGCGACGGGGGCGGTTTAGGGCTCACCTAACCTGTCGCGCGAGAGTCGACGGTCATGGGGCCAGACGCCACCCCCGTCTCTTGTTACGTAGTCTGATGGATGGGTGCATTTTTCACTGCGGCAGGTGGCTGGTCGCGTGGCCGGTGGTTGGCCCAGCCGATAGAGGTGAGATCTGGGCCTGCGCGATGGGAAAATCGCCCTTGGTGCTCCCCAGTAGGCGCCATGTGCCGCCCTGTTGCTCCCCATTTGCGCCCCGTTTCGACCGGTTTCTGAGCGCGACGGTGCGCATGGGTGCGCGCCTGATGCGCTCTGGGACGGCGCGCGACCGGGCCACTGCGCGACAGAAGATGGATCGACGAGGGTCGGTCGACCACCGCCCGCGCCAACCAGATTCATGACCCGAAAAAAGAAAGTCAGTGACACGAACCAAACTCGGCGTCACAACAGCGAGTCGCGTTTCAGCTTCACGTGCGTCGCTCGCGTCGACGCCGACAGCCGACAGCGTCGGTAACGACGACCAGCGGCGCCGGGCTGTTGGGGCTCGGAGAGGATACCTCGGCGACCGCGACCAGCGGCTCAGTTCAGTGTAAACACCGTCAGATGGGTGCCGCTGTGCTCGTTTATGTCGACGCTGGAAACAGGAGCCAAGTTAAATAATTGCGCCCGCGTCAACCGGCGCTACCCTGGCGTTTGTGCAGCAGGCGCGCGCTCGCCGCCACACTGGGAACGAACTCCGACTGTGCCGATTATGAACTGGGTGTGACTCAAGAGCTCTCAGCACCGTTCCATGCTTCTATCCTCAGGATACTGAAATCCTTCTCCTCCACGCCGCAACCCCCCTCCGGGCTGGACAGGCAACTTTATCTCATGCGGGCTGCTCCCTTGGAGCGGCACCGCTGCTCCTGAGGGAGCGCACCCCGTAGCCGGGTGCAGTGAGTGCCTTGGGGCTGGGTGGCCTGTCCTCTGGACGGGCTCAGCCCCGGCGACTCACTAGGGTGCCTGCCCAGACCAATGTCTCCCCCTAATTCCTATCATCCTTCCGGCTCTGCAATGGTCTTGTCAGACCGAAAGGGCCTAACCCAACAAAACAAAACAAACAAAACAAAGAGCTCTCAGTGGTGAGTCGATAATGAGTCGGCTGTGAGTCAGTTACAGGTCAGCTGTGAGTCGACCAGAGTCCGAGTCGGGTAACGTCGAATGCGAGTTGGCCTACATAGAGGTGGTAAATGGTCATGAGAAATTAAACGGGGTACGTTGCAGTTAGCTACGATAAACCATTTTTACGAACGAAAAACAGAAAATGGATATTTTAGGCGTCTCAAAACTTAATACCGTTAGCGGTTTTTACTGCCTATTGCGTAATTGGGTTTTCAGCATCACTGTCCGACTAAAATTGGCTCAAACACCGTCTGTTCCGAAGAAATGAGCGCTGTCATAATCACCCCACATTTCGCCATTACCGGTTAATTGTTTTAACGAAGTCCTCATGGCACCCGGAAATATTCACATAGCTGAGCCTAAGGGACAAAAGAAACACATATCGTGTTAAATTATTTCCGTCCGGTGATGGCCAAAAAGGGCTGTGTGTGGGGAAGGGAGGGCAGAGATAAAGCAGAAGCATTTACTACGGGAAAACCGAAATATACGGGTGGGAGCCAACTGACAATAGGGGCGCAAAGAAAGATAATTACAATTTCTTCTTTTAATCGGTGCCTCTGTTATGAGGATTTACTGTGGGTGAGACGCACGCAGTTTTAGTTCGCTGCTTAGGCGATAAAAGTCATTACGCTGAGTAGACCTCAATTGCATAGGGCTACGTTATCGTGAGCATGAAATAGTATTGTTGTAAAAACAAATGTGGAATCAGAAAGAAGGCATGATAGTATGGAGCCGCAATGCATTAGATTGTCAGCTATTTGATGTTGAACCTAAATTATAAATTTTGTAGGTTTGTGCTATCAATCCATCGCTTATGCTTATCAACTAACATGAAGTTGTCGTATTTTGTTAACAAACTTGTTAATTGACGGACCATAGTTAAGCTGAAGGACCAAAGTTTGATAACCCAAAATTAGTAGGTATGCACCTTCCTGAATGGCACAATTGATAAGTTTCCTGCAAGCTGTATCAGTTACTGATACTCACATATAATGGGGCATTCCAGGACGATTCAACAGCTCAGGGGTGCAAATTAACACCCGGCCATCTCGGATTTTCTTGGAAATTGGTAGATATGACAAAGGCAGAAGTATATAATTTCAAGGAAATCTTTATATTTAAATTTATGTACCTACTTGAAAAATCACCCAACGATGCTTCGGTCTTAACCTGGCACCGCCTGGGCTATTTCCGTACCCACGACAGCCTGGGGGGGGGGGGGGGGGGTCGGATCCGACCCCCCCCCCCCCTGTTATCTCAAGAACCAATGGTCGTATCGAGCCCCGCGAGGCGGCGTTCAAAAGGTCTCTACGAGACCTTCCCAAAGCACTTTTAAGATTTTAAGATTGAGGTCAACTTTCGGGTCAAGGTCAGGTCAAAGGTCAAATTCAGGGGTTTTGCATGATTAGGCTTACGGACAGCGGAATCGATAGCTGCTGCTCGAAACTCACCAAAAATGACCTCAAAGGCCTAGTGAAGGTACCATGTGCGTATAGGGGTCATATTAAGTACGGGTCAAGGTCAGGTCAGGTCACGAAAGGTCACGGTTTTCACTTTCTGCTACATGGGCGTGCGACACATGTTTTATGGCTTATTTTTCACGCCGAATCCGATGGTAATGGTTATATGTGACCCCAAGTCACTGTGCTGGTGATAAGTGTGCATTGAAAGCATAAAAAATCGTTTATACCATGCATAACTAAACGAGGGCCAAGAAAAAGTCAATTTTTCAACTTTTTATTTTTGACATAAAAATGAACTTTTCTAGACGACCTTTGTCCCAGGAATCTAGTGGTGCCATTTGTTTTCACATGCGATGTTCAGAAGTGCCTCTAATTTACGAAAATGCTTATGACGTCACCATGCCCTATGCATGTTGGGCCTATTTTTTACAATTTGGGGGTTAAAAATCAAGATAGAAAGTTGAAATTTGGGACATCTAATGTTCTAATAGAGCTCTATAACATTTTTTTCGTTTTTTGGAAATTCTCAAAATTTTGGATTTTATTAGCTGTTTTCCAAAAAATATAGTTTTTTGAATTTTTAGGGGTAAAAAACGCATTTTATGGAAAATCCGAGATAGCCATTTTAAAGAACTTGTTGAGCTGCGTCTATTCATGTCCTTAATTTGCAATTTTCTTAAAACCTCGATTTTTGACGATTTTTTAAACATTTACCATTTTTGACTGAAAACGCCATGTAGTTACATCACTAAAATCGATATATCTCAAAACATTTTGGATTTCTTTTCTTAAAAATTGCACAGGAGACGTCAAATTGATGGGGGAGAAGGTATGCCAAGTTTCAAGTAGATAGCGTAAGCGGTTCATGAGTTATTCAAGAAAAACGGAGGGGGGGGGTCGGATCCGACCCCCCCCCCCAGGCGGTCGCGGGTTAAAAGGTGCTGTTTATTAAAACTAATGCAGTCACAACGAGTGTCCGAATTATACTTCATATCTCATGCTGACCGAGCCCACCGAGCGGCTTCTACTCTCTCACGTCCGCTTCCGCTGGTCTCCCGGAACAGCTGCAGCGTTTACACGGAGAGACAACATAAAAGCGCAGCTTAATTAGTGGACAGATGGGGCATAACGCCAATATCGCGGGGAGGGGTGCGGCGGCAGCGTTTGGCTTGTCAGAGGGAACAGGAGGGAGAGAGGGGAGGGGTGATGGCGAGGGGAAACTGACGGCAGACGAGGGGTGCCACAATGCACCGATGTGATCGTGATTGGATAGAATATTCGGGTCGAACGCGCTGTATATCCTATATGTCAGAACTATTATTTAGCTGATCCCCGTGTGCCTCTATCGAAGCCACGGTGGATTTTACGGCTTGCAGAAAGCCGCAAACTGGCTTACCATGCTTTCGTATTCAGGAACCGACAGCTGTGGCCGTTTGCAGTGTGAGCAGCGCCCATTTGTGGCTCATGTCGCGTCCGCAAACGCAGGCCGCACTAATTGTTCCCACAACGTCCGTCGTGGTGGGAGATTAGAAATTCGGCCCTGCCTCAACTCACCGCAAACCGTCGCTAGGCGGCCAAATCGCCCGAGGTCATGCATAGTCTGACGAACACCTGTACATCGCATCCCCACAAACGTCGGTGTGCTGTCGAGCATGACAGCCCGCAAAAAGCATCTCGCACGGGCCTTGGAGAGCGTGTGAAAACCCCCAGAAAAACGCTCAGTGCCCGGGCTGTGTGCGACGCGGCCGCGTTTGGACGAATTGTTTGATTAGCTTAATTGCGCATCAGAAAAAGTGGCATTGAGCCATTTTTGTAGTCATTTGGAGCGAATGGTAATGTTGCGCATCATCCACGCCGCCCGCTGCTGCTAATGCGGCAAAAACGCGAGCGTGAGTGCCGTGTGTCCGTACAGACGCACCGCGAAGACAAATGATGACACTGGACTCAAGGATGGACTTCAGTGACCACGCCCCTTCGCCCCCCCCCCCCCCCTCCTCGCCCTTTCTACGACAGCGCACACCTTCCCCTCGTGGTGGGCACAGCTGCACGGGGGTGACACGGAACGTGCTAATCCTGCTCGTCTGGGATCAAAGACGCTCTTCCGATGACGCCTTAGCCGTGCGCTGCTATATAGGGCGTTTCTTGTCCCTCTTTTTTGCACAAAACGTCGTCTCGATGCCTTTAGAGTCCGTCCTATAGCACGTTATGGTGGCTCACCAGGTCTAAGACGGGTAATCTCATCCGATGCTGCGCCTGCTGAGCACGGGCCCCGCACGTGTGAGAGGGTTCAATAACCGTCCCAGTTTGAGCTAGGGACCACTTCCGACTGGGTCCTGGCTCGATTATGCCCCCAGGCGCTGGATAAGTCCTCGGGGAGGACTCTAAATCACGTCTCCAGATCGGCACGAGATATTGCTCCGGCCCAACCCAGTGCAGATATTGGCATCGGACCGATATGAATGTATTTTTCGTATGCCGCTTGTCACTTGGCTTAATCGAACTCTCGTCTAGATATGATGGTGGGCTAGATTTATGGCCACATCAACAACTGCAGTCATTTGTGTCGACCGAGTTTCGATAGGACTCGGATTGAGCGGCGATATTATTTTAATAACGTTCCGCCAATGCTGGAGGATACAGTTATGGGCAAAGTTATCATGATATCGATATGAACTTGAGTTTTACTGGAATACTAGATTGACTAGTCTGAACAGCTGTCGAAATGGAAGCGATATCTTCGCCTCAAACTGGATTTATGCTCTGCTTTCTCACGGCCAAAATATGATAGTTATACTTAAAGTGCCAAAATGAATGGACGGAAACCATAAACACCCAAACTGAAGCCAGAACAAGATATTCTCCTTATACACCAGTCTCATCACGAGCTATCCTCATCTGTGGCAGTCATGACGCTCTGACGGCGGCAGAAATGCCGCTTTTGCGACAGCCGTGACGCGCCGCCCGGCACCCATGTCTCACGGGCCGCGTGGCAGCAGCTCTGAAACAGAGTGACAGTTGCGCAAAATTAAGCCGCGCCACCAGCCGTTCAGCTGGCCGCACTGGGTCGTTTAACGGCTCGTTGGCCCGTTTAGGAGTGCCGTCGTGGACAATGTCATTTGGTCGTGCTGGACCGACAAGACAAGTCGTCCCGCGTCGTTGGGACCGGTCGTCACGGCTCCTGAAGAGATATGCGTTAGTTTGGGTGACGTATATTGGTCGCAGTGCTGAAATGCGGCCCAGAGTGGATGTTTTACAGGGACATTATCATATTTTTACGAAATTTATTATGTAATGGAGCCAGGTTTCCATAGTTTTATGGTGAGGTCTAATTGAGAACTAGCTTTCGGCAGTTTATATTTTTGGATATTTATTTTGACATGTGTTTGTAAAAAATTATTCTGTAGTTCTCTGGCCGTGCAGGCTGCACTAGTGGCGAGCTTCATCTCAAGCTGTGTTAGTAAAAGCTTGATACGCGAAACGTTTGCATAAGTAAGTGATTTGCCTAATGCTCATCGCGATTGCATCGCAAACTTTAGAGCTGCAGATGTGTTTGGATGCCTCTCAGTCCAGGTGTTTACACCGCATGTGCTGTGATTTGCCAAGTAAATATGCGTCCCAAAAATTGCTACGGTTGAAACACATTCACTTAGAACTAGAAGTCATCATCCGTCTGATAGTGAGTGGTGGGAAGACCTCATGTATATTGTGATAAACGTCACTAGAAGCGAAATGCAGTATGTCAATGTAAAATCAGAACTGAAGCGTAGCTCACTTGTTATCCAGCCTTATTGCGATCTGCTGTGCATCATGTGTCCATCTCCATGGGCTATTTCTGAAGATGCGACTGTCGAATGTTAATTGCATCGGGCGACACCTCCAAAATGCCTTCAGTAAGACTGAATTTCCTTAGCATGTGATAGATCGGCACTAGCCGTCGGTCTACCAGGGTCGTTCCCTTGGACCCCAACTTTTTATCGCTGCGACTGGGACGGTCGATTTTACGGGTGTGCTTCATGCCTCCAAGATCGATGTCCGAGGATCTTTTAATGACCATTTGTCCGGAGGTAAAAACACCCGTCAACCCGCCGCCATTGTTGGAAAGGCAGGCCCAAGGCGGCTAAGGTTTAGGGTATGCATTGGCCAGACAAAACTATATATTATCTAATCGATAACTGTTGAATTCTTCCAGACGCTGATCTGTTAAGGCGGCAGTTTAAATGGTACCTCTCGCTAACTCTGAATTCATAAGCAATTGCCCAATATTTACCCGTTCGCTCAAGCGTCCAACCTTCAATTTTGTTTGAGCTCACAAAAGTTGTAACTTTTATGCATGAAGAAACAGACGGAAAACACTCGGCCAATGACAAAGTCACTTTTTGCTAGTGAAAGCATTTGAAAAGAAAAAAAGACAGCGCACAATATGCTCAAAAATAGACGGCCGTTCTTACAAAGCCGCGAGTTCGTGTATAAGCCCATTCTACACGCACCTCACGCGTCACAATGCCAGCTTCTTCTGGTGCATCGACCCTGCCCTATTGAGCTGCTGCCTTGGTAGCAGCCTGCCGTCACAGCACTGGTGTCAGCAGTAATTCAGCGTCCCTCGGAGACCGCTCCAATTCTATTACACCGTCACAGCGCTGCACTAGTTCAATAGGGCACCACCAGCCAAGCGCTGCGGCTGCCTTTCGAACAGCTTACCGCTCTGTTACCACATAATGTGCGCTGACATCGGAGACTCCTGCACACGCACATGGGGTCGATGAGTTCCATTGGCTGCACCGTGACCCCGATTGACCCCGCCTGACCCCTGAGGGTTCTGCGTGACCTCATGTGACCCTCGTGACCCCGGGGCCCGCGCGCAGCGCCACTCGTCACCCCGCGCGTGTTAACTGTCATTCGGGCACGCTGCTCACCAGCCCGGCTGCACGTGCGCACGCGCAGTGATTCTGTGCATGAGTGCCGTGTGCAGCCATGTGTGCAGGGTGCGTGGGGCTGCGCAACAGAACTGAATGCGGTGCGACGGCGCCACGTCCGGTGTCGTAATCAAGGCACGCGACCTCCAGATGACACCACTCCGACGGTCATGGTGCCCGGTTTTTCGAAAGATTCCCTCATTTTCTCACGTGAGTTGGCAAAACGGGTGATGATAGGATGTAAATTGAATGAGCGGGGATTAATAACGGATTACGAAAGAGGAGTGTGATGAAGCTAAAAGCAATTTCGAAAAGTTAAGCTTACCTATTTCACGAAGGTAATGAAAATGCAGTTTTATTGGTTGGATGACCAATACAGAAGCAACTATTTTTTTCTGTAGTTGGCAGCAGCTGAATAACGTTCATTTGCGTTTGATTTCATCCTGCCCAACTGCACGACTGCTTCAGTTCCAAAATGCAGATTAGACCAAAGTTGAAAATGAAGTTTTCAACTCAAAACCGAAATTACTCGCTCGCTGGGCGGCTTAAATCAAACAACGGACAAAGTTGGCCCCAGCAATGACACATCGGACAAGAATCACACTTTGACGGTCTCGGCGTATTCTGGGGCCAGCACGTGTCGGGACGGCCCATAAAGCTGGTGACAGCGGGCCATTATGTCGTGGCCGTGCCAGTACGAGTTTCCGAGGTCGGCCGTTGGGCGGAGCTCGGCCGCCGCGGGGCGCGTGGCTCGACCTCGACGGAAAGGGGGAGGGGATGTGCGTTTGTTGCTCGTGGGGATGGGGGTGAGGTGGAACTAGAGCAGTTGGTGGGTACGTGAGCGTAGCTTTTCAAGGAACGAGCGGTGCACAAGACGCTATCATTTATTTATATTTTATTGACAGGTGAATTCTAAAGAAACAAACTAACAAAACAAGAAGTATATGCAGGGGAGGCATTCATTGCCTGCTGATGCCACGAAACGAAGCGTATTTCGTGTGCGTGTAAGCCTACATCAAATGTCTTCCAGCCTACACTCTGGTAGCCCACGTGTGGGATCTCATTGCACTGAACAGGTAGGCCATGATTGATTGAGAATCGAACATAGGACAGTCTTCGACTGGGCACCGACTTGTGATCTACAATCCTGGTAGTCTTCGTGTTCCACATTACGTCAGGAACAGAGCTCACAGGAGCCCATAAAAGGCCCAAACACTCGAAACTAAATCGAACCACCGGCAACTGACAGCGCTCGACACACTTCTGGGGTGTTCGCTGCTCTGCTGGCTGGCCACGTCGGCTCTTTGTGCGTTGAGAGGAAGACCAGAGATCTCTCGAGAACCAGTGTTTGAACAGACGCCACTTGGACGATTCAGATGGATGTTGAGGTGAAATGCAATTGAGATAAAATGGCTGCTCCATTGAAACAAGGGAGCAGCAGTCCAAAAATGCAATCGCAGTTGTGCAGCTTTTGCTCTCTTCTCTTTTTCTCTATCAGCCTGATGCTCCGTCTCTGTCTGTCTGTCCGTCGGTCTGTCTGTTTCAATTTCTTCCCCCCCTCTCTCTCTCTCTCCCTCATCCCTCTTTCGCTCTTCATTTTTATGATATATCCCCAGCAACCCCAGTAGTCAACAACAGTTTCTAAGTTTAACGAACATAAATAAGAAGTAATTGGTGATAATGTCCATCTCGGCTTTGCTTGCCTTTGTAACGCATAAACACCAACCTTAGACAAATTACAATTATAGCTTTTTTCATATAGGAGTTTCGCTTTTCCTATGGACTAGTCCAAGCGTGTGCCCATATTCCGTCCGAACCCACAGCTCGTCTCTCCCAATTCCCTCCCACTCCAGGCACGCAACTCTCGCAGCGTGGCGGGTCCATTAGCCGGGACCTAAAGAAGCATGAAGGCCGAAAAATTAGGCCTTATTCGCCTGCGCGCAGGTTGTGGGGTGTGCCCCGCAGGGTGACGACATAATACACTTGTCATCCCCGGTCGTGATGGAGGGGGCAGAGTCGTGGCTAATTTTGTGCATCGGTGACCATACCCGCCCCCATGCCTTTCCCCTGGTGGGGGGAGGGGAGCAAACAGGAAGATCATGTTTTGCGAGAGCTCTAGGGATGTATATAGTGAGAGGGATTCCAGGAAGCGCTCGTATCGTGTCAGATATTTATGTAGGTGTGGCAGTTTTTATGTAAATATGATACGACTGAAATAAACGTTCATAGTTCAGTTCAGACCATGTTATATCACCCCGATCTTGGCGGTTATTTTCATATCCTTACGCCTTTTACAAATTAGGTGTTAATTAGATTCCATTGATCTATTCGATATTGGTGATCGTCGTCTATGATACATTTGTTGGGAGACTGTCATCATAAGTAAGTGGCAACAAAACAATTTCTGATCGGCAGTAGCGGTGACAGCCAATGGAGCCATGATAAATTTGGAAGTGTGCAAGTGCAGGTGATTGCTCTACGTCAATTGTCATTGATATTCTTTGGGGCTTTTAATGATGTGAAGGGCTCTTTGTTTACAAATGTACGACTTGAAAAAAGAAAGTATGATTACCCATATAAGAACTGCAAAATATAACCAAACTAAACCACAACTGTCTATCTTTTCCATCACTGCACTATTTTTATGTGTTTGTTAGTTTCGTTGCAGAAAATTTGCAATTATAAACATGCGTTCCAAAGAATCACATGATGCCCAACCCACTCATTACCTCTCAACATTTCACGGGCTATGACGTCACGGAGGAAACCACATCTTCAATCTCCGTGTTGAACGCACACTAATAACCGCGTGGCGGCGGTCATTTTGGGGCGATCCCGGCGTGCGGTTGTTACCGCGAACCGCAGAGCACCATCGTCAGCGGCCCGCCCGCGCCGGCCACCGGCCCAACCATAACGCTACCGTGGGTAAGCCGCGCCTATGTTGACCAAAATGTAATAGTGCGCGACGGGAAAAATACGCCACTTACGGCCTCTCCGCCGCCACACCGGCCCTCATCGGTGAGCGTATCCAAATACGCCCAAGGTCCACATCTGCTCGTGAGAGAGAATAGAGCTCGAGGATAAAAACACGCAACAAAGACACCACTTAAAGCGAGCTGCACGCTGCTGAGCTGAAAGCGTCGCTCCTTTGGCCAACGTAGGCAAACATCTCTGCTCAAACCGGCATTGTGCGGTCCCCTGTCGGTCGCGGACCCTGCCCTGCGCCCGCTGGGCCGTGCGCGGGCTGGCCGTCGGAATTTGCGTACGTACCTGCCCCACTGCGATACTTGTTTAGGAGGGCTGTTTGTCCTGACATTCTTTCATATCCCATCGCTCAGTTTCATCCCTTCTCATGTGCGCTGGGTGAAGTCATGGTGAGAGAAAGTGATGAAGACCGTGCCCTCATCCTGCCCCGCCCCAGGCTTGTCCCAGGCTTGCCCAGATAATTCTCAACCTTCCGTCCAAAACATAGCTCATACCTTATCCCAACCTCTCTCCCAACCCCACCCCATCCCGTGCCCTCCCTCCCCGCCCCGTCCGACCCTGACCCCCTCCCCTCCCCCCCTCCCCCGGACAGGTGATCACGGCGCGTTTCCGCCGGAAACAGCGTCGGAAGGGAAGAAGTGACCAAGCGTCGCCGATGACGTCACCGATGGGAGGTGGCCCGGTGATAAATCAGGTGCCGGTGGCGTGCTGTGGTGACGTCGTGACACCACCCGTGACGCCGTGCTCTGCTCAGCCGTGACGGGGCATATGGCCGGTATGTGACGGATTTGTGACGGGTAGGACTGGAGATGGGCATATGACCGATGTGTGAGAAATTGGTGTATTTGACTCTAGGTTCATGGCATTCATATGATCGAGGCGGAATATCATGTATTATCATAAAACTCGATGTTTCACTTTATCTTTTTAATATCGCAAGTTTGTCTATAGACCTTTCAAAGACACTAGCAACGATAATCCATTAGGGTCGTCATGTATGCACATAACATATTCTGAGTACTGAGTACTGATCCCATTGAACCATACCACGCAGTAATTGCTTCTAAAGTGAACAATCTGGCAGAAGGTCGCCTGTCAAACATATGATCCTTACGCTCCAACTGTGATTGCCCGGAAGTGGCTGCCGCCCCGGAAACTGGGGGCGGTAACACGGTCCTCGTGACGGGCCAATGCAAACGATGGGCGTGTTTAAAAGGCTATCTGCTCCGTATACGGCGAGCGTCGGATGTTCCGTGCTCGAAGGTTTCTGTGTGACGAAGATTTTACATTCAACGGTGTGAAAACTTTACGAAAAATGTCGCAAGGAAGTGCGTACCTGCAGTACTCGTGACACTCTTCGGGTTTTGATGGTGTGTGTTTCCTGCGTTTTTGGACGCTCCTGTGGCTGGAATGGTTGCGCGAGACTTTTACCAGCAGTAAACCGGTGACCGTGGCGTTTGTCAACCAAACAATAGCGATCAACCACAGTGCGCAGGCGCAGACTGCGTCGTAAAAGACAAACACTGACGGTTAATTCCTCCAGAATGAAATAAAACGGCGATAAAATCTTCCATTTACATAATACCCCAGAACCGCAGCGCGTGGCATGGGAAATATGGAAATAGTTCGATCTGAATCTGTGGTGAGAAAAAGGAAATAACCACGGCATGCGGGGTTCTCACAGGATTACTTATTGCGTAAATAATGCATATGGATATCTGGGCCAATAGAAATGCTACATATTATCGAGGCTGCATTCATTTCTAGTCATACATTTCAAAAAGACTTACCCAATCAATTTATCGGTCTCTGTTCGTCCATTGAACTGAGAAGAGATCGCTCGTCTTCAGATCTTCTCCGTACTGGGTCCGTACTTTGCCCTCTGATGAAGTTTATTGGCTGGCTGGCCATATATCACCAGCCAAATATATATCCCCAGCCTTCAAACGGCGCACAAATGAGCGTCGCTCGGGATGGACTACCGCCGCTAAATCGGCCAAAATTATGTGTTTTCGTCGTGCGGTCCAGCTCGGCCGTAATCGACCTCCATCGCGGGGTGCTGTCCTTTCCGGTCGGGCCGCGTGCGCAGGCCCGTTTCCGCACCCTGCGTCTAAATGAAAGGGTCAATGTGGAGGGAAAGGGGTGGGCAGACTTCCGGTGAGATAGGGAAACAGCGAGCGACACGGTACAGGTGCTGAGGGTGGAGTAAATGGCGGCCTATTGAGTGAATATGTCAAAAGTCAAAACATCGCAGTGGTCAGGTCAGAACTTGCGGTTGCGAATCGGAGGGGATCATTAATTATATACCTTTAGGTAAATACGTCAAGTAAACCAAGGAAAACGCTCAAAACAGCGATTCTGATTGAACAGTTACAAAAAAACTTTCCATGGAAAAGCCCACTAATTCAAGAAAATGCAAAAATAGCCGTCATCCCATTTTCCATCCATCAATTCTCCCAGAGAAGTCTCATTTAGGTGGAGCGCGGGTCAATCATATTGCTCAGGTCGCAGCTCCCTGTCCATGAATGAAGAGCAGCCACTGTGGCAAATCTGGGTCCTCCGGGGGCAGAGGGGGAGAAGGAGGAAGAGGGGTGGGTAGGGGAGAGGGCGGCACTCCGATGAGTGACCTACTTACCACAACGTCAGGGGAGGGGCGGAGATGGGGACCGTTTCGAGGGGATTACCCATGCTAATTCTGAACAAAGACGGAGAAACACGAAGAGGGTGAGCGATGAGGAATATGGATACGAGAGAAAGAGAGAGAGAGAGAGAGAGAGAGAGAGAGAGAGAGAGAGACAGACAGACAGACAGACAGACAGACAGACAGGAAGAGACAGAGACAGAGACAGAGACAGAGACAGAGACAGAGACAGAGAGAAGAGAGAGAGAAGAGAGAGAGAAGAGAGAGAGAAGAGACAGATAAGAGAGAAGAGAGAAGAGAGAAGAGAGAAGGGAGAAAAAGAAGAGAGAGAGAGAGAGAGAGAGAGAGAGAGAGAGAGAGAGAGAGAGAGAGAGGGGAGGTAATCGCGAAGCCGATATATACGCAGATATATGTACGCTCCTCCAAATCATCTCCTTTTCATCCCGTCCTCAATTAGTTTCTGCAGAATGAGGGTCGATCTTCCAATATCGTCCGAAGCTTCGCTTTTCTCCCCGGTAAAACCAGGCTCGCTATGATCACAGAATCTGCTGATTGGTAATTACTACAATTACGGCTGGCTTCATCAGCGGGAGCCGCAAAAACACGCGGACGCTCGCAGCTAATGCCTCATACCTGAAAAAGGATGGGGAGCGGGGCGTTTAACCCGCATTTCCACCCTACAGGAGGGATCTCTGGGGAGCAAATATCCCATCCAGGTGAAGGGGGGAGTGAAAGGGTCTGTCAAGGGGTGTCGTCTGATTAGACTGAGCAAGGATGGCTTCATGTCAGTAACTGAGGAGAGGGGTCGTATAGGGATCTGACGGGCCTCACACTGATGTCAACCCTGACAGCCCGGGGGTAGTCCGGGGGGATGGGGAGCCGGTTACAGCTGTAATGGCGAGCGGATGATTATGCTTTGTGGTGGCTGTGTCGTTAGTCTGTTCGTGACTGGCACAAGCCCGTGGCACAAATACACCGATCTCCAAGGATTACATTGATGAGCTGGTGAGGGGTCACCAATAACAGATGGCGCTCATTACTGTCTTATGACGTAATAATGACGTGATTGTTGTTGGACGCCACAAACATGACAGCGTACCAGTCATATGAATTCAGTGACGATACTGATTACAGATGATGTTGCATCCTACCCGAATGTAGATCGGAAACTTACTACATTTGGCTTTAAGTGAGTGTAAATTCTTACTAAAAAGTGGATATTTTTACCAACATAAATTTCTATCAAAATCGAGGCGTTAAATAATGGAAGAAAACGGAAATCAATTAAATAACCAGACAGATGCTAGAATGATAACAAAGATCACATCAAATAGGAACATCAAGGAACAGGTGTCTACTAGCCTCCACAGACACGCACAACGACGTTTCACTAACAATGTTCCGTGATCATAAATATCAATAACGGCTAATTAAGCGAGCCGGCGACGGGTGTGCGTCACCTGCCGGCGTCGACCAATGGCAACAGGCGTAGACCACGTGACCACACCACGTGACCGGATACCGGTGGCTGACCGAGGTGTGTATGGAAGTAGGTACTTACCAAGACCTTGAACTGCGAACGAGAGCGGTTAAAGGAAATAGTTCACTTTTTAACATGGGTTTTGAACTGGAATAGCAGTTCCGTAGCTGGGGCTGAGACGAGCATAAATCAGGAGCTTTTACAGCCCAACGATCACCCTAGGCAAAGATATTCTACTTCTCGTCCCGAAAAAGGTGTCTTGCGTTGAGGATGTGTGCCTTGCATATATTTGCATCCAGTATGAAAAGAGCATGGGTCCCGAAAATTCTTCAGAAACTAGAGAAATTATCTACGAGAACTCTAGAGAAATTCTCGTACTGATCAATAAGGACATTCAGGGGAACATTATCGCCCTTGCCAGTAAAACTAGTAAAAGGGCTAACTTTGCATGGTTTGCATGGCATCATGGCATTTAACTTTGCATGGCATCTTTAATGCATTATTTCACGCACTGGCGGATCCAGGGTTTCAGCGCGGGGGGGCATACCAGGTCACGGAGCCAAACCTACTCCTAGGGTACCCCCAAATCCTGTCTTCTCATCGGATTTAGGCCACTTATTTTTCGTCATAGCCCTGATACGATAGTTTTTTTCTAAAAAAACAAAACAAAAAAAAAACAAATGGTAGGCCACCTGGGCCCTGTTTCACCGGTGATAGCAACACGCTGCTATTACACGCGTCAAATTGGGTTTCCATGGAAACATCAACAAACCATGGCGTCGTCAAACTGTGTGATGTCATGAAATATTGATGCTAACATCTTCACGGCCATGCGATCAAACAAATGTATCAAACGCATTCAACGAGACAGCAACTCTGTTCCAAACGTAGCTATGCAGCGTGCTGCTATCACTGGTGAAACAGGGCCAATACCCCACTGGCAGATCCAGGAGGAGGGGGCTTTTGGGACGAATAACCCGGAAGCGCCAGAAATCGACGGAAATTTACGTTTTCATTTCAGGAATAAGACGAAAACTTAACTTTTATTACGAAAAGTTTGCTTTAAAGTGCACAGTAACGCGTAAGGAATACAAATTCGATCAGTTTTTGGAATTTGGAGAGACTTCTTTGAGTGTATGCACTTCCCGCAGCGTCGCCTTTCTGGATCCGCAGTGCCTGGCCCATGTTTTTATATTAGTTTGTTGCCCCCTCACATTGCCCTACTAGACGATTAAACAAATAGAAAATACAAACCTCCAGCCTCAATGCTACCTAGCACAAAATTTTGCGCTGAACCTGAGTCCTTTTTTAGCATTTTTAGCATTTGGCATAGGTCGAGCCAGGTCTGGTCAGGTCAACCGGTAAGTGTTACGCCAGCTAGTCAAAGGTGTTAACTGCCAGTGACAGATTCATAGTTCGTAACATGTTGCATTGGCATTTGGCACCAAAATTAGGTACTTCTCAAATGTTCAAATGGGCTCTAGATTCGACAAAATCCCAAATTGACAATTTTTTGCTTTAACATTGACATTTTGACAAAATTGACATGGAAATCATCTCCAAAATTGACATCTCCAAAAAGTGACTAAAAGTAATCTAAGGTCAATGCCCTTGACCTGACCTTTGAGTGCCCTTTGGCACCAATTTATAAAGCATGAGACTACAATCATTTCACGTGTTGGCACGTTTATAAGGCACAACAAAGTCTGGAAATGCATAGATAATGTGGTATACGTCGAATCGCGATTCCGGCCTGACATATAGTCTCGACAAGCAGGTTACAGGTCAAGGGTTACGAGTGGCAGGGTCATTAAATTTTCAGGAAATGTGTAGAATTGATTATCACGAAATTACTTAAAGTTTCAACCCGATGGAACACTTTTTACCCATTTTTTTCGAAAAACGATGTGTGGGCCTAGCCGACCCCCTAATAAGTGCGAGGGTTAATCTCTCCCAAACACCGGAAACAAACAGCTGCTCTCATCCGATAGCTCTGCGATATTCTTATTTGACCGAAACAAAGTTTCCTCTAAAACAATGATCACGCTTATCCGAAATAATAATCATATACCTCTCTGTGTTGAGCGTTTGATTGACTGAGGGGACGACCCACCAAAACGCTTCCTTCTCAAAGGGATGGACTTTGTCCCTTTGGGGTGTCAGTCGGTGTTCGATTATAAGTTCGATGTCTGACCTCCTCGTCTTAGGCGAATCTGAAATGTTCTTAGTAGACCGAAAGATCTCAACCCAAGATACTCTCAGACGCCGACGGGGCCCTCAAGAGTCCGCGGTGTGGGACCTAATCGGAGTTGCCGATGGGTGGCCGTCTACTGATGTGTATGGTCCTCAGACGCCGGTAGGGCCCTCAGAATCACTGGTGTATTTGTAGAGCCGACCCAGGGCCGCCGGTATGGGACCTTAGGTACTGGCGTGGGACCCTCAAAGGTATCGGCGTGTGGCCCTCAGAGGCACTGGTGCAGGAACCACAAAGGAGCCGGTGTGGACCCTCAGAGGTGCTGGTGTGAGGCCCTCACATGGACGCCGTTGTGGTGATCTTTCAGACACTGGTGTGGCGCTGAGCCCACACCCCTCACAAATGACTGTGTGGGGCCCTTGGAGTTGTTGGTGCGAATGCTTAATAACCCAGTAGGGCCTCTCAGAGACCGGCAACGGGCCCTCAGAGGCCGGTAACGGGCCATATAATGCCAACAACGAGTCTTCACAGTGCCGGCCCTCACTTGCCGGCCTATCTTCAGGAGCCCTGTGGAGTCCTTATAGATCGGCATGGGACTCTCAGGCGTCGCTGCAGCGACGCCTGAGGGCTCTCATGGGAGGGCTCCCTGGGAGCCCTCAGAGTCACCAGTGTGGGGTTCACAGAGTTGCTGGTAGGTAGCCGTCAGATGCGCTTGTGTAAGACCTTCAGAGGCGCCAGTGTGGGGCCCTCAGAGCCGCCGCCGATGTAGGGTCTTAAGAAACATTGGTGTTAGTCTCTCAGATTGGTGGTGTTGGGCTCTCAGAGGCGCCGGTGTGAGGCCCTCACAGGCGCCGTTGTGGGCCCTCAGAGACACTGGTTTGAAGCCGTTCCATGCGGGTATGGGTCAGGACCCTAATTAGAGCTGAGCTGACGCTTAATGGGTCAGCAAGAGCACTCAGAGGGCAGCACAGGGCTATCAGAAGTCGGAGTGGGGCCGTTATGGAGATGTGTGATGTGTGGCGACTCAGGAGCCCGTGACTCCGTGAGGTGCTCTCACGAGTCCTGCGGGTCTTATATCAGTCGAAATGAGGCACGCTTGGACCCTGAGCGGCCACTAATTGGCACTGCAGGGCCTCTCGGGCCCATAGGGCACCATGCATCTAATGAGGCGGCACGCGCCCCTTGTGCCCCCCCCCCCCCCCCGCTTACGCTGTGCTGGCTGCGGCCATACAGGTAAATCGTATTCTAACCGTCCCTATTCCCAAGCATAGGCGGCGGCCGATTCATGGCTTGCGCAATATGACTGCCGTCGTTACGCAATACGGTCAATAGGGTTGAAGCGGCATTGCTCCCTTGTGGTAAGAAGCAACATATTTTTAGACAAAATAAAGGCAATGACAACTAAATTGAGGTTACTAAAACGACTCTGATCACAAAAGTACCTAGTTACTAGGAAGGCTTTCTAATCAATTGTTATTTAGTTCCTCGTTATAGGCGTAAGAAGTGTAAGTCTGAATGGGGGGGGGGCATACTTGTACTGAATGCCCCTCAGGCTCCTGTCCGGGGGCATATGCCCCTAACCTATTAATTTGAGGACTCGTTTTAGGGTCTTGGGCGGGCGGGCGGGCGGATGGGATCTGGGGAGACAGATAGACGGACGGACGAACATACGGAGAGACGGATGGACGGACGGACGAAGAATGGAGAAACGGACGGATGGATGGACGGACCGAGAGACGGAAGGGCGGACGGACGGACGGAGAGATGGACATACGGACGGGTAGAGGAGAGAGAGAGAGAGACAGAGAGAGAGAGAGAGAGGGTGGTGAGAGAAAGGAGGATAAGTATGAAGGAAAAGACTAACAGAGACTTCAGGGAGGACGGCAAGGAGACTGATACCTACAGAGAGGAACAGTAGCAGCGGAACACCTTCAATTAAGGGGGGGGGGGCACTGCCAGCTTTTGGTCCCATTCTTTCCATGCAACGCCCATAGGGCTAATGTTAAAATGCCAAAATCAAAGGGGGGACGGTGCCCCGGTGCCCTCCCCGTTCCGCCGCCTATGGAGAGGAAAGATGAGTGAGCAAGGGATTTGAGAGATAGGTAAAGAGACAGGGGAGAAATGAGATTTTATTGCTCCGCTCCTAATAACACTTCCTAAAATAAAATATAATTGGCCGTAATTATCGAATAAGAATCGGAAATTGTCAATTGAACGTCTGATTCGCTTACATCAATCGACAATCCGCCCTATACCATGTTTGACATGTTTGCAGTTTGCACCAAAGCCAGCTTGCAGGCTTTAGCCTATACATCGAGGCAGTGGTATATACTATATACCACTGCCTCGGCAGTGGTATATACATCCCGGTGAATTCCTGCATATAGCCGAGACCTCCGGCGGTATTTTCCCACGATCAGCCGGATTTCAAAGTCGTGTATTTTTCGTCCATGGCAGGCGGCCGGCGCAATCTCGGGGAAAGAGGCGCTCCAGTAACAAAAGCACGAGCAGATCGCCGAAATGCCGGTGGCCGCGATAATTTCTCTAGTTTCTGAAGAATTTTCGGGACCCATGCTCTTTTCATACTGGATCGCGTGTGCCTTACATAAACTGAAAAGTTCTTCCTATATCAAAATATAGAAAAATATCTTTTGTTATAAAAAGGTTTTATGTTCTTTGCTGATCATTTTGAACATAAAAAATCATAAATCCATTGCAAAAAAAATAATTTCGTGAAAGTGAACTATTTCCTTTAAAGATGAAACGATATGGCAATGAATGTTACGGATGGATAAATTTGGATGCTATCATTTCGGCAAAATGTGTCTGGTATGAAAACGCAGGTATCCACTGCGCACATAGTTGTCATATCAAAACAATATAAGCAAGTCATATTCACTGAACTGGGTCATAGTTTTTAAAAACATTAGTTTCACGTGTTTTTTTTTCAGGAGCAGTTTGCACTACTGTAGCACTTGTGTACTTATTACCTCTATGATTGCAAACGATCGTCCAGACCATTATTGGTTTGTCAGTATCTCATTAGAGAGCACCAACTGTATCATAACTCCAAATTAGGCCAAAAAACACCTACGTTCGAGGCCAAGTCACAAGCAAGCTGTCTCGTCATGCGCGTACGATCTTCGATTAAGTAGCGCTTTGTCCTGTCACGGCTCACCATTTGTGAGTCCCCGGTGTCCTTTGGTGAGGTCACGGTCGCTCACCGCTCGCACGTTCTCTAGACACGAGAGGCGTTCTTGCAGCAGACACCGACTCGCCCGTGGGAACGGAGGCAGACTCCGCGATATAGCGCACAAAGGAGAGACGAAAACACAATTATGATTGATTCGGAGAAAAACCGAAACGAGGTCATACGATGATGGCTCCCGGATCGCACTGGGTAAGCCTTGAATTTCGCAGATGCGTGGGAAAGGAGAAGATAATTGTTATTTTTTGTGCATTGTGGTTTGCGTTACCCATGCACATTTGAGGCTGCTATAGGAGGTATTGGCCAGAATTTGCTGGTATATGAAACAAAAACTGAATACGGGAAAGTATGAGGTTCCATTCCATTGCCGATAACCACATCATTCGACTCATCAACGTTTGACTGAGGTGACATGCAAATCGACAATCGACCAACAATCGACGAACCAAATGTTGACAAATTACATCAAACAGTAACAAACACATGAAGCAAAATGTATGAGAAACGCCTCGTAGTGCTGTCAACAAACACTGACCGTCTATACCTAAACAAACATACCCACTTTAGGGCTACCACCCTCCCCCGTCTAATATCGCCTTGAGCAACTTGCGGAGGCGGTGGATACAGTCTACAAAACCCCGGAGGCACTGATAAGGTCAAGGTCGCGACACACTCCTATGCTGATTACATATCCGCTCGAGCCAGCATGACTGCAACAAATCAGGACGAAGGTCTCTCAAGGCAAAATTAGCCCTTGGCTGGGTTGAAACTAGCCTCAATGTTTCCCACCGTCTGCGTTTCTGTGGTAATTTTGTCGCGGGAGACGATTTTGGCGCGAAAAACAGCGACGCGTCTGCGTTTGAGGGAGGCCGAGGTCAGTTTTTAACGCGCCCGACGCGGAAAGACCCGCGCGGCTTGGATGGCTGTGTTTGTGTGTGAGAGTGTGGCCGATGTGATAAGAGCGTGGTTTACGGGAGGACTGTTGTCGCTTGCCGGTGAGGTTGGCAACCGTTGAATCTGCCGACGTATTGGTGTGAGAAAAAGTGTCCTCCCTCTAATGAGGTCCCGAGTATCGAAACTAGCCCCTCCGTTTGCGGTCGCCAAGGAAAGCATTTCGCTCAATTCCGCTGATTGTCGACTGGGTGATGTCAATTCGTGAGTCTCTAAGACACGGAAGACATCCGGTTTCTGGTGCGTTCTGTATGTCCGGTTATTTCAGATGTGCCAGCATGCTGACTGCTTATATCCCTATTCGACGAGTGATAGCGAATTGTATTTATTGAAGGTGGATGCCATATATGAAACATTGCGTTATGATTAATAAAGAGAAAAGGCCACCGCTTTTCCGTTTGCGTAATTGGCGTATTCGTCGCCTTAGGTTTCAATATATGCGCTTTCAATCTGTCTGTTCTGTTCTCGTTGTGTATTTCCAGGGATGCAAGTCGTGAAGCTGTGGCAGTGCCACAGGACCAGCACAGTCACCTTGTGCACTGTGGATAGCTGTAGTTCAGTGACATTACCGATTTTCCTTTACGTAAACACTGTTCTTCCAATTCTGCGTTTCGTGAGAATGCCAGCAAAGGAGAGCGAATCGGACACTGACCTCACTGGTTTACAGGTGCACACTGCACATAATGCCGTCTGCAGTGTGCACTCAACGCATTGTGAGGTGAATTGCTTCTTGTCACTCCTTTGTTGAACTAGCCGCAAAGGTGAGTGCTCTCAAAGCTGTCATGCACTTTGCCTCGACGCTTAGAAACAAGCCAATCATCACTCATTATCTAAACTGCACCATATTGGGTGGCAATAATTATACATTGCAGCAATACAAATCATGATTACTGTCAGCTCTATGGAAATATAACCTCTCCAATCTCGGGATGGCACTTCAGGGGCACTGACTGCCCTATTGGATGCCGCATGGGATGTCGATGACGCACCTTTATATGACCTGTTATGCATAACAATGCAGAGAACGTGCGTGTATGTACGCGCTATGCGGTATATGCTAGCAGGCGAGGAGATTGGACAGGTAATTATGGAGACCACAGCCGCCGTCGGCTTTCATTGCCTCGGCATGCAAAGGTCATCAACTAATGACGTAATAAGACTAACTACACCCAGGTCCTGCTACATGGGAAATATCACAAGGGGCATTCCTTTCACCCCACTGCGGCATCTAATTTTTACCATTTACATTTCGCACGTGCAATGTGCATTGTGCCTGCATGTTTTGTTATTTATGTTGTAATTTACGATACAGGTCCCGGCGAGGCTGTCATTGGTATGAGAAATAATATTATTTGATTGTTAAATAAATGAAACATTTCCAAGTCATTACCATGATTTTAATTTGAGCATTCCCGTTGATTTATATCTGCTTTATTCGTGTACTTCACAAATGGGCAGGTGTTCTGGGTCAGTTCAACAAAAGGTACAGCGTTTCTATAAACTATTTATGCGACAAACTTACTAGCTCGCGTTTGATTCGCTCAGAAAAGTGGCCTGCTTCCCTGTTCAGTCATCGACATTTGCTAAATTGTCGCACAACCAGGCTAAATTTTAATAAACAAATGGCACAGCATGGGAAACCTTTCAACAACTCGCCTGTCAGCTTTCGTCCGGCATCAGCTTATCCGCTGTGAGTGACTGTAACGTCCAGGAGTGTGTCCGACTACGCATAATAAATTCCTGGGGACGTCAGCCATCTACGCTAAAACGGACGAGCATGATGTCAATGACATCCTAACTCAGAGGTTCGGCATCAAATTGGCTAGGCACGACCAGGATCATGCGAATTCAGTGGGCTGAAATCGTCCGATGAACTTCCCGAAGAGAAATTGAAATCCTGCATATGTGTTGTTTCTGTAACAGCAGTTCAAGAGGTGTTAGGATTGACATTGGCTGTATTGACCATTAATTTAAGCGTTTAAGTCAACAAAACGGCAGCTGAGCTAGCCCGGCGATAACAACTTAACACATTCATGAAAAAACTGTCAAAACAAAAGCATGAAATAAATCTAGCCAAAATATAACATGTTTTGCAAGTTTTTCATTTGGTGATGTGAATTTTATGCATCAGCGATACTTCCTTGTTTGATTATCGTCACAATTACAATTCAGTTGTACGAAATGTCTGTAAAACCACTTAATTCCTACCACTAACCACGTCCAGCATTTCACGCCTCCGGTAACTTGCCGTTCTAGCTTCGGCAACCTACTCGTAATTAGTGAGTTGTACTTCAGATGCTTTGGCCGTTCGAGCTGCTGGCAGGAGGTCTGATGTTATTATCCAATGTCCATGGTTGTTATAGTACCTGACAAACGGTGAATATCAATGTCCCACTAGCACCTGCGACGGATCGGACTGGTCCAACATGCATAATACAACTGTGTACTGATCCCAATCGCCTCACCAATATTCCATGTACATGCATACTCTTGGGCGGCACTTATTCGAAGAAACAGGTGGCCATGGAAGTGATAGCCTTATATTTCCCCCAATTAGTTAACTGTTGTATGTGGCAGGACTGCAAAAAAAAACATGACTTCGTGCTAGAGTGCTATCTGGCCTGTAAATTAGGTGTAAATAATTTGTTTTGCGCCCGGCTGTTGTTTTCTTTGCTGCGTGCATAATGTGGTGAAAGGTGTTCATAAAAAGCTTCCCAATCCGGCACGGCGTGCTGAGCTACTATTCGAATGTGCAGCACAGCTCACTGCCAACGATACTGCACACAATTGCTGTACATAGTGCAATATGATTTGCCTGGTATATGGCTGTTTTAGTGAGTCTCTTTGAAGTGCACATCACACTGTCTATATCATGGTAAAATTACAAACTAACCCTGCACTACTGAGTAATAGAATTGCAAATGCCCGGCTCAGCGGCGTCTGAGTGCCATTGACGGAACAGCAGTGCCGGCAGCGGCAACAACAGGTGATCGCTCATGTTGGACTCCACTAGCCTTGGCGGGGTGCACTCACCCGGTTTTGTCGGCGGTGACGACCTTCTGCCTGAGCTCGGCGGTGATGTGGGTGTGTCCAGCGCCGACCCTCTGCACCATACGCCGGCTTTTTGTCCCGCTGTGGGAGGCACAGGAAACGCCGGGTCACCCCAAGGCGCCCCGCCGAGCCCGCTGTCATTTGAGCCAATAACAAAAAGCAAGGTTGCAATGGTTTTTCTCGCTGCCTGCCGCGACTAAACAGGACTTGCAGGAAATGACAATCAACTCTATTGAGGTGTTGCTGGGAATCGCATCGCTGTGGCCAACTGTGCGTCACGTTCGCCGTAGTCATCGTCACGATTGCAAGCATTTAATGTTATGCAGCGTGCAGTCGTTACACTGTAAACTCATTTCAACAAACGTTTGCTACTTTTACAAGGAAAATTATTTAGCGCAAATCCCCGCACCCTTTGCCATGTCATCGAACGACCCTATTGTTTGTTATGGTAATTGTTCTTACAACCCACTCACATGTAGTTCGTTAGACTAGCTACCAAAGTTTGCTTTGTCATTGTTGTGTGAACGACTGTGTTCCTAGTTATAATCATGCGGCTACTAGGTAAAGACCTGCGCATGTTTGCATTTAACAGGGCTGAGCCGTGTACTTGTTAAGTCAAATCAATGCAAATCTTAGTTAGCATAGTAATGTCTACGTGCAGCAAACCTGTACTTGTAAGCAATCTACTAGTCTCAAGCTTGTAACGTTTTACAAAGACCTCCCTTGTATTCGTCAGTTTTCTCCACAAATCGCAGGTCGCCGCTCTGCAGTCTCATTATTACAGCAAAACAGCATTACTGAAAGTAGGTCATGTATTTAAAATGGTACATACACATTACACACACAATGGTGATGACACTGATGACCCAAGGGGCAAGGGCAATAACGCATGCGAGAAGGCAATGAGTGTTATTACTTACGAGTACACTGTATAATCACACGTTTATTAGGTTTGAGTTAAGATAGTCAACTTGGGTTCCCTGCCTCGCAATAACTGGTTTGGGGACCCGCAACATCGAGGAATGCCTTGATTCGGAAATAGGTTATTTCTAAGTCTGCGGAACACGAATTTCAAGGGGCAAACCCATTTGAATCTAAGGGGCATTCAAATTCATTAGCCCCTTGGAATTCAGGTGCTTTTTCATTTTTAGACTACTTGAGTTTCTGCAGTTTGCTGTCTTCAGTGTAGCGACCCTTGCTTGCAAGCTGGAGCTTTCGCTCCTGATGAAAGCCTGAAAGAAAGCATCGCTATATTATAGCATATGCAGAACAATATGGCCTGGAGCAGAACACATTGTGCTTACGTCCATACACCACGCACTTGTTCAGCAAATTTCTCTGATTCAATTTGCATTACTATCAGTTTAAAGGAACTATCCCACCTTCTAAAATGTTGTTAAAACCAGTTAAATTGTGCCCGACTTTATAGATTGGATGACCAGGAACACGGTTCTGGCATTTATTTTTCATTAAACATCTTAGGCTTCCCATATTCCAAACACAAACTTTCAAATATGTGACGTCACAGCCCAAAATTACCTCCTTCCCCAGGCCACATTACTGTCATAAAGCTGATTCTTTTTACTCTGTAGGCACCACAACAAAGTTCAGGCCAAGTTTTAAGCGATTTTTCAACGAACAAACCCATTTAAATCAGAATGACTAAACGAGGTGACGTCACACTAACGGTCGCTCCATGTTGAAGATAGGGCCTTGCGCAAGGCCCATTTTCAAATGAAGGGAACGAATTTCTTCAACACCAAGAGGCCGCGGGGGTTGCAACCTACACTGTAAACCAAATCTACAAGTTGGCTCCTTGTTACAAGTTTGGTTCCAATTCGCATAGGCGTCACCTTGTCGATACCTTGTCGATTCACCAACCCCAGGCTTGTTGGCCACCAAACTAACAGTTTGTCTACAAGTTTGGTTCCAATTCGCATAGGCGTCACCTTGTCGATACCTTGTCGATTCACCAACCCCAGGCTTGTTGGCCAACAAACTAACAGTTTGTCTACAAGTTTGGTTCCAATTCGCATAGGCGTCACCTTGTTGAGTACTAGTCTGGGCCTTGTGGACCTACCAACTTCTGGATAGGCATAGTCGTTTCCTTGTCGGTTCACCAATCCCTGGTTTGTTGATGAACTAGCCTAGCCTTTGACTGGGCATTGCTAGCTTACAAATTGTCAACAAGTAAGTGTACTAACGCTCTGTTCGAACTTGCTCTTCCTTACAATCGCTTTGTTTGCGTTGATACTTGATAACCTTAAGAACTTACGATTCGCGTTCGTTTTCAATTGCCACGATACTGATTCAGGAAATATTTTCTATACGGACAGGTTATTTTTTGGCTGGAAGTGGTGCACAAAACCATGACTGGCATCAGTTACTGCTCATGCTCAAAGGCTTGCGCTGACAAGAAACGAAGTACTGATGGGTTATATAATCAATGAATGCATACACCACATCCATGGATGTGGTGTATGCAGTGAATGTATGCACCAGAGAAACTTCCGAATGCATTCGGAAGTTTCTGGAATCATTAGTATTTATTACGGTCACGTAATTAATACTATTGACTGGAGACAATAATACTATTGACCGAGTGCATATTTCCGAATGGATGTGGTAAATGCATGAGGTAGGTATACCCAGTAGGTATACCTATCGTGCACCGTCAGCATATAAGTCTGAAGCAAGAACTGCTGCGTATGTGGAAGAACATGGTTTTGTGCACCGCATCAAGCCAGAAGTATAACATGCCCGTATGACGAACATTTCCTTAACATTAACCCGCGCCCCGTTGGGCTCTGCCGAGCAACGCGCCCCGTTGGGGGGGGCCATTTTGGCCCCCCCCCCTAAGATCTCGAGAACCACGCAACCTAGCGACAAGCGGCAAACGGTGTTGGATAGCCCTATCAGGGAACTACCTTGTGACCCAATTTTATTGACCTAGGTCAAACCGATGACGTCACAGGTCAGGTCAAAGGTCCAATTTTCACCGTTTATAGGCATTTCAAGAAATGCGTTGTAAAATCGAGTAAAATGCATTTCATTGAAAATCATCGATGGGGAAATGTTCTTAAAACACATATTTTGCTATATGAGGTCACTGATACCAGGTCAGGTCACAGAGGTCAGGTCACTGGGGGGTCACAATATGAAAGTGTCGTGTGATACATGTTTTATGGTCCATTTCACATGACAAATGCGATTATGTGGGTCAGGCAGCCTTTGGGGCCAGCCTAGGTCACGTTTTGGTCAAGGTCAGGTCAAGGTCAGGTCAAGGTCAGGTCAAATTAGGTCAAATTTCAAAGTTGATATTTTTGCATAAAATGGGTATTGAATCGATGCAGCTCGTCACGGGGAGTTCAACGGTGGTCTTTGTTTTGCCGTACGTGGTCTAGAATCGCTAAAAATTGAGTTCAAAAATTTGACGTCATCATTTTTGAACAGTTTTTTTGCTATAACTTGGCCAAAAAACGAGATATCGATCTGAAATTTGGTATGTATATAGAAGAGCGCAGGAACTATCAGATATATTCCGGTTTTTTTGAAATTCGGAAAAATTTTGGATTTTTTTTTAGTTTTTCTAAAAAAATCAATTTTTTGAATTTTTTGGGGTCAAAAACCCAAAATTTTGAAAATCTGAGATAGCAGTTTTGTAGCGCCGCTTTTTGTCTACTAGACCATATAAAGAACTTTAAAATTGCTTGATAACTGTAGATTTGGTGAGCGTTTCAAGATTGCATGTTTTTTGCTCATTTTTGCTCGAACATGACCTCAGTTTGACCTCAATAACTCCTGACCTAAGGTGACCTAAGACTTGAAATTTTGTGTGAAGGTGTCAAATTGATGCCCGGGAAGGTACTGAAAATTTGGCGGCGCTGCGCGCCGCCGTTTTCTTGCTATTCAGGAAAAACCACAGGGGGGGGGCCAAAATGGCCCCCCCAACGGGGCGAGGGTTAAGCATAACAATCATGGCAGTTGCACGATCACGCAGATAATTCGAATAAATCATGATCGCCAACCAGATTAGCTTTTACAGCCCATATATGTCCATCAGTTAAGTTAAAAATACAAAGAGTTGAATTAACCCTAGAACGCCTAGGGGGGGGGGGGTTGTATCAACCCCCCCCCCCTGAGGTTTTTTCGAAGTGCACGCTAAACGGCTTGTCGTAGCGGGCTGAAATTTTCAATACCCTCTGGGGCAACCTTTGCGCATCTTTTGCCGAAAAAAAAATTGATCGGGTCATGTCAGGTCACGGAGTTATGACGTCATAAGAGGTACAGCCTCCGGCCGGATTTTCACGAAGTGTGTACCGAGTCCCGAGGTTTTCTGCTGATGCTATCCACATTGTTTGATGGATCGTCATGAAACTTCCCATGCATGTTGGGGCAAGTATTGGCCATCGTGTGGTGCAAGAAACTTGACCGGGTCAGGTCAGGTCACGGAGCTATGACGTCACAAGAGGAACAGCGTCCGGTACTATTTTTGAAAAGCGCCCGAACCACTTTTTTGCTAATTCTTGTCACCTCAATGGGAATATGCAGCAATATTAGCTTCTATAGGGAGCAAATGGACCTCCGAAATCCAAAAATACAATCAGATTTCAAAAATTTAAATTTTGATTTTTTGAATTTCTGCCGCCGACTGTGACCTTGCCGACTTCCGGCGCTCCCAACGCGCCATTTTTAGAGCTAGGGAAACGAAATACATACCAAACGATAGAGAATTGATCAAGGAACACGATAGTGAAGGTTTCAAGTCGATATCTCCCACCGTTTTGCCGCAATCGCCGCGGAAAAATGAAAAAAGTCTATTTTTCGGAAAATTTGACCTTTGACCGGTCATAAGTAGGTCAAATGTTGACCTAGGACCAAAAAATATACCACCAATCGCGAGATCTCGTTGAGAGCAATCCGTTGGTTTTTTCCGCTAAGCTCTACGACCTTCCGTTTCGAAACGCCAGGGGGGGGGGGGTCGTAACAACCCCCCCCCTGGTCGTTCGTGTTATGAGAAATGGCCTGGTCGTGCGAGGGTTAAAGGCAAATAAATGTATTTATATATAAAAAACACCGACCGCAAAACATCTGCTCACATGTGCATGCACAGGTCTGGTCCACTTACATTGCGCGCGCAGGGGAAGGGAGGCGTCTCGACCGCGGGTATAGGCACGATTAGTGCGTCCCGCAGGCCAGAGGGGGCCTCACTCACAGCACGAACACCACAGTTCACAGATTTCACTTTTTACTGCACAAATGCTGGAACAGCCCTCGTCGCTGCTCCAGGCTGCACGGCGGCCGCGCGACAACTGCTGGTTCGAAACCGCCGCGCCGGGGCCCGCTAACGGCTGGCGGCGACCGCTGATTGGTCCGCCAAGTCTGACGTCATGGGCGCAGCTGACCATGTGTATGCTGACCAGCTGACCAGTACAAGTTAGGCGCCGGTTAAATAACCATGCGGCAACAAGTTTCCAAAACTGGTTAAGAAACAAACGTTGAAACAAATGTAGAGTTGGTCTGGATACTGAGAAGTTGGTGTGCATAGTAACTATTGACTCGTAATTGTCACCTGACAAGCAATGCACCAGACAACGGCTTGTTTAAAAAGTATCAGTTGGTAAACATACCAAGAGATGATTGGTTATATTACACAAGACTTGTCAATTTGATTTACAGTGTAGATAGATAGTGGTTTCTGAACCTCGCCGCAAACTTGGCTATCTCAACTCAAACCCCATGTTAAAGGTGGGATAGTTCCTTTAAAGACATACATTTCATTAAAAAATGACAAAAACGACCGAACACTGTTATCACCTACCATTTTCACGGAAGTGCGCAGGAGGCCACATCACTGCACGGCGGTTGGTGCGCAACTGAAATTTTCAAAATGAAACGGCCGGAAACGTTTTTGGCGCCACCTATATAACAAGTAACAGCTTTGTGTATGTTACTTCTAACACGTCTAACTAGCGTAACTAAGTCCGTGTTGCAAAGGTGTAGCTGATACCTTCGACAAGGACATAGATTACATAAGTATGTATCAGTATTGTTGCAATGGTGTAGCTAGTTCTTTCGACAAGGATATAAATTACAAATCATAAGCAAATCTATGTTCCATATTACGAATAAGACCTTGGTAGTTTTCACAATAGCCTCCATAATCCTCGTCAATTTTATGAATGTTCGACTAGGTGCTGGGGCTGATACTTATGTTTGCCCTGTTGATTCAACCAACTATGACAAGATATTCGTCGTTCGACATAACCTTTATTAGTATTTTTGACAAACGCTCGTCGTTGTACGACAACCCCTTGTCAAAATGAGTTTACAGTGTAGGTATTTTATGGAAGGCATTTGCTGGAAATAATTATGTAAATATATGACGACGGAATGACATGGGCGCCCTGATGAATCGAACGCCGAAGCGGCTTGCCACCTTTTAATTTGAAATATTGCAGTTTGTGCTCATGCAACCACGACGTATGACCCGTTTATTGCACATGATGTGTTAATCTAAAACATTACCGTATTGCATGCCTCACAGCATCGCTCAGTGAACAATAGACCATTTGGAAAACTCTGCTGTAGGACTGTATTGGCTGGAATGCTGCAGACCGCGCCAAACAATAAGCTGATGCTCGTTAGGCAGTTGGGCTTATGTAAACATATTCTGCAAAACGTCTTAACCCGCGCCCTGCTGGGGGGGGGGTGGGATGTTTGAACACCCTCTGTGGTTTTTCACGGATATCTAAACGCCGCCGTTTTTGGTACACCTTATCACACATCAGTTTTACACATGTTGTGAAAAATTTCAGACCAAGGTCATTCAAGGTCAGGTCACCAGGTCACTTGAAGTGAACTCATCTCATAAAAAAGTTTAAATGTCTGCCATAGCTACACCGAGTGACCGATCGCTTTGAAACTTTCAGCGATTGCTAAGAGCAATAACATGTACAGAATTTATGTCTCAGAATTTTGATATCGATGATCTAAGGTCAGGTCAATTTTGCGACCTCCCCATTATAAGTCAATGGGAGAAAATTTAATTTCGCCTCTTTTGGACGAAAGACATTATAAACACTCCCAAACACTGAATTAAAAGTGTTTTGGACACACTGAACATGAACATGGTGTCCGTGGCCCCTGTTCATGCCCCTGCAGTCATCTCAGGTCACGAATGGTATCTAACAGTTTTTCGCAAATAACTTTTGATAGAGGCATGCTAGAGCGATCAATACGCCTTAGATGTGTTCAGCTCAACGATACTGATCAACTGATATGCAACCCTTTCCGGTCAGGTCTTGACTTTGACCTGAGGTCAAATTTTCAAGTTGACCTTTCAAGGTCGGTCAAGTTATAGTTCATTCGATGCGTCTTGACGAGAGGAACACGATGCCGGTAAAAGTAAGCTCGTACAAGGGTTAGGTCAAAAGTTATTGCAGAAAAACAGTTTCCGAAAAAAATCGGCTATTTTTGCAGTTTTTGCCCGCTGCAGGCAAAACCATTGACGTTAAGTCAAATCTGAGAGCATTTCCAGAAAGGGCGTTAATAGGGCTATCGAATGCGCTTTTCCGCGGCGCTGTAACTCTATTGGTTCCCGAGTTATGCGTTGGCTTCTTCGAAATTGTCGACATTCGACCTGGAATTCGGCGAAATTTTGCCTTCAATGACCTCTGGTGACCTGACCTTTGACCTGGCCAAAAAAGTGACCCGAATTGATTTCGTCATTATTTTTGGCGCTCTTTCCAACGCCGCCTTCCGCGTATCGCTACGTGGCCCAGGAGCCGAGTTAGGAGGGGGGGGGGTGTTCAAACACCCCCCTCCCCCAGCAGGGCGTGGAAATCCAGGACCCCAGCCGGGCGCGGGTTAAAAGCGAGCCATCACTCGGAAGGCGGAAGAACGTGTACTCACTTCGAGACGCTGTTCGACGCCGCAGGATAGTCAATACCGAGTATATCAACAGACGTAGAAGTTTTCAGAAGTTAACGCAATTTTCTACGGCATAACATCATTCCCTCAGGAACGGTGGTTTCATCAATTACCTAATGAGTGTTCAACGGGTTTTGCTCTGCAAAATTTTTGTGATAAGTTTTCAGTCTCAGATTTTGCTGACTGCACTTTTGTGCGACAACATACTAATATCATTCTATTTTACAGCAGGAACGATTCATTGTTTGAAACTTCATATTTTGCTCGGAGCAAAAGTATTCGTTGCAACCTGACAACGGAACATCAATTTTACGTTTTGGCCTTCGCACTATGGTACTATTTCTTTGCAAAAATATCAATAAATTCATGGTTTCTTTTCAGAAGCATACGCCCTCCTACCTGTTTGAAAATTGACCAGGTGAAGGCACGAACAGTTCCGCGCAAAACCACCGTGCAGTGCGCGAGCATTGCCGCATCTATCATCCGTTCCATGAACCGACTCACAACACAACGCGGCGGCGGCGAACACTCGTCCAATTTATGGGACGCTGTTAGTTACGAGGCCTTTGCGTGAACAGAATTTCACCCGAAAGCGATTCATTAGTAGCGCTTTAATGGTTTATTTGGCACATGTAGGTGCTGTAGAAATTCCCAGAGCAGTGTCATCAACTTCGAATTACGCAGAGCCGTGGGAGCGGAGCACCTCTCCAGTTCCAGTGAGGTGCGCGTGCCGTAAGTCATTTACCCCGTCGACAGCGACGCTGCACGTGCGTGCCGTCACCACGGATCGGCGTCGTCCCATACGCCTGTCACGGACGGCGAAATCCAATCGAGCCGCGACCGGGCTCGTCATCCGATATCTTTCTCATCTCGGGACGACATCCATCAGCACCGGCCGCGGCCGTGTCGACGGCGGCGGCGAATGTCAGTGGCCGCGACGGCGGCGCCACGCGCGCAGCCGCCGCCGCCGCCGGTCCCGCAGGGCGTCATCAGCCGACCGCCGCGTCGCCAACGACGGCCAACGGAGCCGACGTGTCGGCAATTTGGACGGTGAAACACACGTGCGCCCGCCGGCCGGCCCACGCGTGAGCTTCTCCCGGGAGCTGTAGTCTGCGTGAGCTCTGAGGCTCCCGGCTGGACGTGAGGGGTCGAGGGACACCAAAACGTTTCGTGGGCTTGGCTTGACTTGGCCCTGCGAAACTCGACATAAATGGCTCCGTAACTTGTGTACATGATTGGGAATCCCTGATGGAATTAACTAGCCGCTTCGTGCGGGTCTTACCTGAAATGCGTGGCTCTGCTTTATTCCCTACAGCAATCACTTTACCATGGTTTCCTCCAACGCATGATAAACTCATTTAGGCCCGCTTGACTTGAGACCTATGGACGTTGGCACCGCACAAAGTGGTCCTCATATGCAGGGCTGCCATTATTGTGCATGATGTATGAGGACCGCCTAAATGGGCCTCTGGGCGCTGCTTGTGCCGGTCTCATCAGGAGCAGCAGTGCAATAGATGGGCCTGAACAGTGGGCTAAATGTTAGGGACTTGCGAGACACACTTGGTGCCTGTCGCTACCTTGGAAGGTAGCGGAGGGGAAGGTGTGGGGGAGGGGGCGAATAAAGTAGTGGGCCGAACAAAGGCGTTGTGGTGTCAAACTGGCTATAGAGCGGGGGCGTGCAACGTTACAGCTGACGATGAATGGCCGTGCATGATAAATGACTGCAGAGTGCAGAGATTTCGTACTTTGTGAAGGGTGACCTAATGATCAGTCGCACTAAGAGACACATGACCAAACTGTGCAACAGCAAATGAATTTATGTTTCGCCGGACAAAACCAATGATTTCTGGTTGTCACCCGAGGGCAACGCCGTAAATTGCTGGAGGTTGTATGCTGGTGCTGCGTTTGACTCTGTTGCTAGCAATTAATCGCCATTCTATTCAAGTAGATTCAAAGCATGCTGCTAGCGGTTGCGTGCCCTGTCAGCCTTGTGATTCATTCCAAATGACGTGAAAACTAGAGACCACGCAGCAGTCTGCCTGAATGGGGTTATGAATTGAGAACCAGCGATTAGGTACTTTCATTAACATTCATCATAGCGCTGTTTTGAAGACAGGTTTTCCGAAATATTGCAATATGATAATGCTGGAACTGGTAAATTGTTTATCATCCTTTATTCTTGCATGACGTTTCCATTGCAACGTTCACATGCGCTTCATGCTTGATGTATAACCTTCCACAATTTTATCCGTCATTGTCATGCCCTGCACAAAGTGCGTATTCTGCGTTGTTTATCAGTAACATGCGCACGTACAATATAGTACACCATAATTCACCTCGATATCAACTTCAAGTCATTTACTATATAGCGGACATAAGCGCTGAAAGGAACCAAGCAACGCTCAGCGATAATGCAATACCACAATTTTCGTCGGTTTTCTGTGTATCGGGCTTCTATCCATGACTCAACATGGCGAGACGGTGGCCCTTTGTATTGTATTTTTCTTTGTTATATTTTCAACTCATTTTTGTGCATTCGCTCGGTAAAACACTTTCACTGGATCGACCTCAGCGCGTCTGCGACAAGTCTAGCTACCTACCGCCTCATTGCGCGCATGCACTGAAACCAATGAGAGCTGCAGTCTTTGGGACTCAGCTCTGACAAGTGTCGGGAGTAGAGTTCAAATAAACTTAACAGAGTGGATACTGAGAGGAAACAGTACTCACACTGTTCATTCATGTGACTCTTCTAGGTAAGTACAATGTTTTTTAGTCTATACTCGTATCACGTATGTATATTCATTCTCCATCCGCTTTGAAGATTCTGTAGTATGTAAACTTTTGAGAATGTTCTCTGCACTTCCTGTTTCTCACATTCGTCTCTTTTCACCAAGTACCCGAAAGTTGGCAAGCTTTATGTCAGTGATCATATTTTCAAAGCATTTATTTTAGAGAGAGAGAGAGAGAGAGAGAGAGAGAGAGAGAGAGAGAGAGAGAGATCCCTTTATTGGCAGACTCTAGGTCCATAAACGAGGCATCCACTCAGCTAGGGCACCAAGGCCCAATATAACAAAATCTCAACTTCCATACAAGCTCTTGGACCATGCTTTCCTTATCAAGGAAGTGTAGGTCAAGTCACTAAAGAATAGTGACAACACAATCCTGTTGGAAGATCGTGCAAGACGTGACACAAAGTTCCACACTGATCTACGATACAGCGCGTCAAAGCCAGGTAAACACTCCTGAACAAACATATTAGACGCACTGCAAAACCTATCGTAGCCAAGAAACATCCTGGCAGCATTATTAAAACACACCTTGAATTTCGTTAGAACAGATGCATGAAAGGAGTGCCAAAGATGCACACAACTGACATTTGAACAGTAGGTAGGTAGTATATAGGTACTTCTTAACGGAGTATGAACACATTGCAAATTTTCGACTCAAAGAATTCGCACGACAGCACAAATTACGATATTGTTGATGAATTTCCATGTCATCAGCCCTGGTGCTTTTGTTAGTAAGCTGAAATCCAAGATACTTGTACGAGTCAACAAACTTCAATTCACTACCACCAAGAGTGACAGACGGTACGTACAGATCAAGGTACAGATCGCGGAAATTTCTAGGAAGAATTGTCATACACACGGTCTTTTTTAGTGGGACTTCCAAGCAGCCCATTCAAAGAAAACACACATGATATATTTCTTTCACTTTTATTTAATACAGTGATGAGTGATGACATTTGCTTTCTTCTGACACTGATTTGGAAAGTATTCCCCTCAATTGTTCACGCACCATTTACATTTCTTGCAGCGCGTCCTTCAGCGAGAATGAAAAGCCAATTCAAGATACACTTGAGATGGTGCGAAGTGGGAGGGACACTATGCGCACTGTAGTACAGAGTCGCTTTTTACTCAATGTGACAGACCAAATTAACATGGCTATATTTTCTGGACAAGCCGTTGGCAGAGCCCGTTTATTTGGACAAGGTTTTGTCATTTTCTTTCAAAAATTATACATATTAGGTACTTCAAAATATGTAACGCTGTGCTATACCGACAAATTGCCTACATGGTTATGTACTCACGTTTGTTCGGTATTGTTAGACATATTTATAAAATCTGATGGTACTCACGTTTATTTCAAACCAGTATCTAATGCCATTTTCCAGACATCCAATTTTCATCTGCAAATGTTGCCAGGTGTATGATTTCTAATGAATTCCGCCCAAATAGGCGCGATATTTGCATTGAACTTTAAAGCTATCTAGAAAGGTGATGAGAATTACAGTTGCTTAAATGATATTTATTTCATTAGTTGTGCAGGCTTCGTGTGTTACATGTGTCTGCATTACATCACTCGCTCCTATTATCAGAGCGAAGATTTTATGACGGACCTTCCCCATTAGCTTCCACCTGGCAACAAGTTAAAGAAAGTCCTGTCCCAATTTATGATGGAGTCCCATGGCAGTAAAAGCTCATCATCGGCCTAATTGATGAAAAGTTCGCTCGTTCTGAAGCGGAAGCCGAAAAGTTTGGTTTCCCGTAGCACGACCAGAGGGTTTATGTTGCCCCAGGTGAGAGCCCTGGTGTTACATAGCATGGCTAGGCATCGTCCTTTGTGGAGGTTATGTATGTGAGCTAATCGGGAGCGAATTTGGAAGCATGGATACTGGACAGTGGACTAACGCTGCTAAGGAAGAGTGGATTGTTTTCGTATGGAGATCGGTTGCCCGCATTAGGAAGAACTCGGTGACTGATGGAATGGCTATACAACTTGAACATGCCAGGCTGTTTTAACAAAAATGGCACCATATCAAAATACTGATAATGATCATATGCAATATGCATTTCCCAGAGGGAGCAGAATGCAGATAAGCAATGATAATCTACCTCCAAAACCGTAATAACCCAATTTTTCCGTCATCATAAGTTGTAACCACTTCCTCCCAAAACCTGCCTCTCCGCAAATCCTCACTAAACTCCACCACACCACCAGCACCGAGGACGTTTCTGCGGGCGGCGAGGAGCGGCCGTCAGTGCGCCGTTGCTCGTCACGCCGAGGTGCGTCGCGTTCGCCGCTCCGGACGTCCGGTAGGAGGGACGCGGTGACGACCACGGACCACGGCCGTGACGGCTGCCGTGACGGGTGTCGTCACGCGTGGCAGGCGCGCCATGAATGTCGCCGCCGCCCTTCCTATCTCCCCCCCTTTCTCTCTCTCTCTCTCTCCCAGGCGCGCACACAGGATTTTTGAATGGGGGGGCACGACCTTCGAACTGGGCCCCCCATGCCGAAGGGCCCCCCCCAAAAAAAAAAATACGGCCCACGGGGCTATATTTCGGTTGGTTTGAAGCTTGAGCAATTGGTTTGTCAATGCATGGTATAGGTAAAACAATTATTTCGGTACCAGCTTAATTTTCAAAACATATATATTTTTACGCTAGCATGTTTTTTTCTCAAATGCGACTCAGAGCCGGTACATATACCTAATCATCTAAATTATTACGTAAAACATTTCATTACTAAACATTTTTGCAAGTCCCTCAGAAATCACCCCCGGGCAGCGACTGACTGCCGGCCGGCCGACCGGCCGGCCGGGTGGCTAGAAGCAGGTGCCGGTCACTGTTTGGCCCGGATGTGTAGGAGCGGGAGCAGCACTCCTTTTTCACGTATATTCGCATATTTTTTTTTTAGGCACATCGACATGAAATGTCATTATATCTGATACGATGCGGGATCACAGACTAGAGATGCAGCTTATAACTTATATTTAATGTTTAACCAATGAATCAAATCAACAGGAATATGTATGTACGATGCATGGCGGACACGTACTCAGAATTTCGCCCAAGAGGGGGTCACCTGCTGGTCACCTGACCCCGGGCCCGCGAGTCACCCGGGGGCCCGGGGTCACCTCAGGCAAGGATGTATCCAGGACCTTTCGATGGGAGGAGGGAGGCACGGTGGGTCCAGTCTCACTGGCAGACGGGTCTCTTTAAAACGGTCTTTGCATGAGAAAATGTGGAAAATTGGCAAGCAAAAGTATCATTTATGCCCGAGGAGTGTACCTGATGTACACTAATGCCTAATTTACATGGTATTTTACGAGCGAGCGAAGCGAGCGAGCTCCTCAGAGTCACCGGTGTGTGGCGCGCTCAGAGGTGCCAGTGAAAGGCCGTCAGATGCGCTGGTGTTGGGTCCTCACAGGCGCCGTTGCGGGGTCTTAGGGCTTAGAGACACTGGTGGGGCCATCATTGGCATGTGTGTGGCCCTGCAAAATGGCCTGCAAGTGGAAAGTGGCCCGTCATAGGCTGGCAAGGACACTCGGAGGCTGGTAAGAGGCCCTCGGAGTCACTGGTACGTGGCCCTCAGAGGCGTCGGTGTGGGGACTCTCAGAGCCGCCGATGTAGGCCCTTAAGATGCGCTGGTGGGGGTCCCTTGGAGGTGGGGCGAGGGGCCTCGCAGTTGCCGTTGTGGGTGCCCTTAGAAACACTGGTGTGGACCGTGTGTCTATCACAGACGGATGTGGAGCCATAGCAGCCAATCCCTCGTTGGCCGTTACTAGGGCCCTGAGCGGCCGGCGAGGTCTCTCAGAAACCGGCATTGGGCCTTTATGAAGATAATTGTGGCTACATAGGAGCCATGAATAACGTCCCCCCACAAGCCCTGTGGTGTCCTTCCGAGTTGAAGTGCGGCCAGCGCGAACCCTCTGCTACCAACTGGCGCCGCAGGGCCCCTCGGTTTCAAAGGAACCCTAAACCCGAGAACGGGCACGTACCCCCTCGCTCCCTTGCTATGTCACTGAATCCAAGTGATTAGGGACCCTTTAGGTAATCAGGGGCGTTTCAGATGACCAGGGGTTATCAATTGATCAGGGGCCCACCAGGTGACCATGGGCCCCTCTGGTAACCAGGCGCCCCTTAAGTAACCAGGGACCCCATCAATAACCAGGGCCCCTCAGTAAACGGGGGCCACTCAGGTAAGTGTAGGAGTCCCGCAGATAGCCAGGGCCGGCAAGGTTTCTCAGGTCCGTTTTTTGACAAGGCTCTTATTGACTCAGGTGCGAGCCCTTTGCCATCAGCAGAGGGCCCTTTCAAGCCTTTTGAGGGCCGTTTAACGTCTCTTGAGTTCCCATTGAGGCCTTCTAAGGGCCCTTTGAGCAGTCGAGGGGCCTTTGAGGCCTTTTGAGGACCTCTTGACGTCAGCTGAAGACCGTTGGACGCCAGCTGAGGATCGTTTTTGGGCCTTCTGATGGCCATTAGACGCCAATGGATGACCATCTGACACCAACTGGGGCCCTCTGACACCAGCTAAGGGCACTTTAAGTTTGATGCTAGCTCAGGGCCCTCTGACATTAGCTGGGGGGCCCTCTGACGCTAGCTCAAGGCCCTTTGACGCTCTTTAAGGCCTTCTGAGGGCCCTTGAGGTCTTCTAAGGGCCCCTTGAGGCTTTTTGAGGGCCGCTTGACGCCAGCTGAGGACCGTTTGAGGCCTTCTGATGGCCATTTGGCGCCAGCTGGGGGCCATCTGGCATTCTGGCACCAGCTGGGGGCCCTCTGTCACCAGCTAAGGACCCTTTAGAGCCTTCGGAGGGCCGTTTGACGCAAGGGCATGACCCTCTGACGCCAGCTCAGGGACCTTTGACACCCTTTAAGACCTTCTGACGTCCATTTGACGTCAGCTGAGGGCCCTTTGAGGCTATCTAAGGGCCCTTTAAGGCCATCTGAGAGTCCTTTGAGGTCATCTGAGGGCTCCTTAAGGCCATCTGAGGGCCCTTTGACACCATCTAAGGGCCCTTTGACACCAGATGAGGGCCCTATGACGCTAACTGAGGGCCCTTCGAGGCCATCTGAGGGCCTTTTGAGACCATCTGAGGGCCCTTTAAGGCCATTTGAGGGCCCTTTAAGGCCATTTGAGGGCCCTTTGTACACGGTCTTCGGTGGTCTAAGGATTAGTTAGAGGCCCATTTGAGGCGGCCGAAGGCCGCCTCAAATGGGCCCCTTCCTTCGAGTTGGGCCCCCCAACTCGAATGGGGGGGGCACGGGCCCGTGTGCCCCCCCCCCTTGTGTGCGCCCTTGCTCTCTCCCTCTCTCTTTTTCTTTCGTTGTCTTTCCCTCTCTATTTCCTTCGCTTCTGTCTCTTCTGGCTCTTTTTCTCTCCGACGGAGCATTACATGAATTCTTTACTTTGTCTTTTGCCTTTGCCATAGCTCTAACGTATCTCGTGACCTCTCCTTAGCTTTATCTTTTCGACCTTTCTCTCTCTCTCTCTCTCTCTCTCTCTCTCTCTCTCTCTCTCTCTCTCTCTCTCTCTCTCTCTCTCTCTCGTGCTCTCTTCCATATGACGTATGACTTGCGTGTCGCGGCGACATTTCTCCTGGCTACCTGTGCTGTGCTAACCGTATTTCGGAACTCTTCTCCAAGTGGCATGAGCTTCCGAAAGATGCCCAGGCCACTCTGTCCTGATTGACAGGTGCCGCTGGCCACTTTTGTCGCCATCCTCTGACCGTTGCTCAGTGGTCAATGAAAGCGTGAATGGTGATGGATGAGATTCGAACTCATCGTAAAATGATTAGTGTCATTTAGTGGCTCCACCAAACTGAGCCTAATTTATGGGTTTTATGGCGTGCTAAGACATCGTCTTTGTGGTTTTAAAACACCTCAACAATCGATAGTGATTCCTTTCCGGAAGCATGGCAATATCAAATGAAATGTTTATAGTTACTGTCGTGCACCGTTTCCATAACAAAGTTATTCGCATATGCAACTAAAGATCGATTGATATTGGTGCCACTAATGACGGTCCGACCATAAGCAAAAGGTATCCACAGAATGAAATAAGAATAGGAACCTGCATTACTGAACATTTGTAACGCTGAAGACATGTAACGCTGAAGACATTTGTAACCACTGCCATGCAACAAAGCGCCGCACGATGAACCAGTAATCCACATCGAACAGCGATAGTCGCCATTCTCAGAGGAATCGAGCCAATGCAAGCATTATCATACGTGTATCAGTGCTGTTGAATTAAACATCACCTGTTCTCGCACTGTGCGTCAGAAATGCCGCACTCGTGCATATGAAGCTGCCGGGTTGAGTGCACTGGTCGGAATAGTATCTTACTACAAATGAAGCCTTTACCCAAAAGTGTGCGCAGGCGCTGGCGTGTGTACCTACTTGATCTTTCACCTATGATGGGAATGCAAATGATTTGAACTGTACACTATGATCATTTGGCAAAGCAGCTGGATAGAATCCAAGCCGCTCATCCATAGAGCCCTAATGCAAGCCAGCTTGAAAATGATACAGGACCGGATGGCTTGCGCACAACTGGGTCAACAGCTGCCGAAAACATGCTCTTTTGCACCAATGCCAAACCCATATCACCCACCCCACCCCTCCACAATATGCACAAAGCGCTCCCAGCCTCCCCTCCTCGGCTCACCTTTTCAGAGCGGAGCCGATACATCGTCACCTCCCAGATGTCTTCCTCCTCCTTCCAACAGCCTCCCGCTGTCTTGCATTCGTCCTTGGCACGGAGAACTGAGAAGCCTCACCGCGGTGCTGACGGGAGAGCTGAAATACGGCCGGGGAGCGTGTCTGGAAAACTTCTCACGGCAGCGTGCCGTCTCTGTCAGTGCGGGCCGTGCGTGGCTGTGACCAGACGTCTCGTTATCCTACGCCAGAGGCGCGGTTCGCTCGAGCAGGAGGGCACGGTGATGTCAGAGAAGATGTCTGAGGTTTGTCTGAGGACGTCAGGATGGGGGGAAGCAGAGAGAAACCAGGGAGCAATCAGTATCATTGGCAGTTTGGGTTCTGCAGGTGAACTTCGGTATATTTTTGGGACGGAGATAAAGCAAGAAAATGTCCCCAAGAAGCTGGTGGATGCCTAAAGCCTGGGAACAAATGTGCATCTATTCATGTCACTTTCAGATAATAAGGGCTGTTTTATAATAAACAATGCTGGTTTGGCCTTTCTAATAAGCAGAGCTGGAGGGCAATCCATTGATGTCATGGAGTGTTTCATTGACCACCATCAATGCGTTGGATGCAGTGCAATGAAACATGTGCAATGTGCATTGCACGACCTTCCTCGTCCAGAACTTGATGCAGTGAGTATGCGACACTGCACGGTACACATGTATATTGAATGTTGATGCTAGCTCATTGATCTCACACTTCTGAACAGACCGACATCCTACATCTGAACGGCTGCCCAACTCGCACTGTCGTTATTTGATACGGCTGGAGGCAATGCGGAGGTGGCTTGGATGCTTTCCCCTTTCATGCAGCCACTGTTAACGGATTTTTGAAACGAAAGGGGAAGTATTTTGATACATTATCAACACCTTCGTCATTGGTGGATTCTAACGGCTGATTCATTGCCTTTTTAATCGAATACCACTCATTTCCTAAGCACGTAACGTTTTCTTGCCATTGCCAGGCATGATAGGCATAATCAGAAATGATAGACATTGAACCTGATAAGTTACAGCACCATTTATGCTCCGCAACCGATTCTTGTTGACATTTCATTTATTTTGCCATTGCTGGATCGATTTACAATCGCCCAGCTGCGGACAGTAATTGTCATTTGATTGATGGATGGAGGACGGTTATCGTTTTCGATGCCGCGCTGAGCATTGGGCACCTGCTGCATTGGGTTGGGGCATATCAGCAAACTGCAACTATACGCCTATAGGCCGCATAGGCTGAACCAAGTGACCAGGTGTTCCGCGCCAATTGATATTTACTCGGCGATCCCGAACCCAAATTCGAATCAAAGGCGATGCCATATCGAACGAATTTGTCTTTTTGCTTGTATTAAAAAAAAAAAAAATTAATCATACTCTAATACTGTTAAACAGCCAAGGCCAACGTTTTAGGTCCGATTAATGTATTCTTGTTTTGTAATCTTATTTCCAAGAAACAGCTGCCTCGCTACACCATCCAGCAGTATGAATCACTTATAATTTGTTTTCAACTTCGATATAGAAATCCAGCTCTCGGTCACATTTTTCATCGGGTGCGTTGCTTCATTGAAAAATTGAAGAGTTCTATCTAGCCTCCGCTAAAGCCAACGTTTCTTTGATATCCCAAAATGAACTGCTGTGTGCAGAGTCTGGAATCGAACAAGACTAACAGCCGAATGTAATTGAACATTGCTTATTGTCATTAGTGCTTCAATGAGATACCACGAATATCGATAGCATACACTCATGAGACATGCATATCGATCTAATAGCAAACATCACCGGTTTCGCTCGGTGTTTATTATTTTAATAACAAATGCTTTAGTTTCTTCCGATTACCGCAATAAAACAGGTCAATGGACTAAGCAGCGCGGCGTAGTAAAAGGATCGTTAGCTGCTCGGAACGTGTCGCCAAAATCGTGAATTGTTCGTAAATTCTTGTGACGTCAACGGTTTACGTGATATTTTAGGTCAAAGTTCAACCGTTGGAATCCCAACTCCGCATACCCCGGATAGTGTGCAAAGCGGGTCATCGTTTGGAAGGAGAAATCAAACGTAAAGCTGATTTCACATGCGATATGCCGGTTTTCCGTTGCACGTAAATATGCCTACCCTTCCTTGCAGCTGCAGGTGGGTGCAATTAAGCAGTCCGAATCACGCAATCACGAGTCCCTATTTTATTGTAATTAATACCGCTTCTCCGGGTTTGGTGTGAAATTAACGGTACCTCAACGCCAGGCACCTTAAATGAAAAGTGGGACACGCATTCTTGTGAAAGGGGTCGCAAGACGAAAGTTGGTGTGATCATTGGATTTTCTTTCGTTTTTCACGCATTGGGTACCAATTACATTTTGTTTTCATGTATTCTGCTTATCACCTGGTGTATCTGCCAATCTCACAACATGTAGCATTATAAAAGAGTAGCACAAGCAATTAGGACCGTAGAAAGATGAGTCCGCAGCAGGGACATTGCCCAAATAACACTTTCGAACATTATTATCTTTCATTCGTTCAACCGTTCCACCGCGCTTATTCACTGTTCAAAGTACAACTGTAAAACACTTTATCCCTTTCCTTCGCTGTGCATTTTCTAAATCGTCCAAAATGTTCAATCTCTCACAACTCAATCAGTACTAAGTAATTTATCCTCCTTCGACCTCATGACCTGTTTATCTGTCCTGTCTGGTTGTCTTTAAAAACGGACCTACCCGCGACCCACCACGAGTGACTTGTCTCAATTCAACGGCCCGACGCGTCACGCGGAGTTGCACCCACTTCTGCCAACGTGTGCTTTATCTCTCCGTCAGCTTCAGAGACTGCCTACCGACAGTCAGTCTGCGTGTCGGTGTCTTAGCCAGTCTCTTTAGCCATTCGATCTGGTCTGGTCTCGGCTGCGCCGATTTGGCCGTCAGAGGCAGCCGAAACCGGAGCTGACGGCTGCCGAAATGAGACGCCACCCGCCGGCGAGATAGCTTCATTAGCTCGGGCGACTCGGCGCAGGAAACTGTAGCCAATCGAGTCAACTTATCGGAGGCCGTGGCTCATCGCCGGAGAGGTCGCGTCGAAAATCGGACCAACTTCATGCGCGGAATTGCCGAAAGTGAGCGCACCCGCTGGCAATCGGAGGAAATTGAACGGACCAATAGCTCAGGCGAACTCGCTCGCTCGCACGTGCGTGCAGGAAAATTGACGCCCCACGAGAGCGGCGGAGACGAAAACGCCGCCGAGTCCGACCGGCACGTGGCTGAATCGCCCACTTGGCCGACTGGCTGGGTGAATCGCCTCGGCTCGGCCAAAACAACCGGCGCCGGCAGCGCGGCAGACGGAGGAGGAAGTCGACCGAAATTCGCCAACGATCGTACATTGCCAGACGCCGGCTAATATATGGATCGAAGGATTGGCATTGTTAATCGCGCTCGGGCAGCTGACGGCCAAATTTCGGCAGAACCCCGCGGAAAACGGCCGCGCTGAGCGATGACAGGCGCGCGGGGTTCACACTTCAGCGGCGAGGTCACGTGGTGTGGGCTGGCCCCACACCGTCCAGCTGAGCCGGCCGCGAGCGGCCTACCGTATCATTCCAGGCGGGGCCATCTATCATGTGACCTCGCGACCTACCGGGCCGTGGCGGCGCGGCGGCGCGCCCCTGGCTCCCGCCAAAATTCGAACCTAACGAACTGCCGGCGTCACGAGCACGACTGGATGTCGGCGGGCGGGGGGAAACGCCGCACCGAAATCGAGCTGCGCGTCACGCCGCGCGAATTGGACAGTTGTTAATGAATTGCCCATAATTATAGGCTATAGCCGTATGGTGCTCGAATGGCGGTGATCTGTCATTGGTCATGGCGCCAATGTTCCGATCGATTTCAATGCAATTTGTGCCACTTGCGCCTTGCAGGCAACACACCGGCCAGCCTCTGGCATGTGACAGGGTTCGGCGTTGTTTATTCCCAGCTGACTGCTCTGATGATTTATTGGACTATTCCTCGGGAAAACTGTGAGACCCCAAATATTTGCGAACGGATCTGGTAAGCTCGAGCTATGCATCGTTTCAACATCGCAGAAGCCAAATCTATCGTATCGAACTATGCAAGACAAACAAACTGATGCGAACAGTAGAAAGAACGCTTCTGTTTATTGGTTCGGCGATGGCTGGCGGATCCCAAACATTTACAAGAATCTCACAATCCGAGTAACAAGCTTTTTGCGGATTCCGCGCGGATAACGCATCTCTCCATCTCGACGCACGCTTCCTCTTGAGGAGGAGAAGGACGTGCGAAGAAATATAGCCGCGTATCTTCCGGCGAGCACTTTGGCGGCGCAGCGCCGTCCGAAAACATATTAGGCATTCTGGACCGAATGGGATCGAGATTAGCCTGCCGAGAAACGCGCAAGCACCGCACGAGACACAAAGAGAGTCGCCTGGATCGATCATCTGGGCGGCTCTGAGACGCTCACGGTGCGTCTCCTCCGACATAAACGACATCGCGCGACGCTGGCAACGGCGGCGACGCGCCCGCGAGCGTCGTCCCCGACGATGAATGACACGAGACAGCTGCGCGGACCGGCCGCTCAGCCCATGTCGCCCGCCGCCGAATACCGCTCATTCCGCGCACGCAAACACTGTCACGCACAATGCGTAGCGTAAATACGCGTCCGTGTGCGCCCCAGCTGTTGGGTTTTTGGTCCTGGCGCGCGGCGGTCCCGGCGGACGATGGGCGCGCCGAGAGCGGTCTGGGTGGTACACGGACGGTTCATGAGGTTCGCGGCAGGTGTTGAGTCCCGGCAGCTGTCCGCAGATGTGTTACCGGGAGGATGTTTGTCATAATGTCAGCCAGGAATCGTGCTAGTCTGGCGGTCCTCCTGTCGTGCCTTGTTACGTTCCGTGTCGTTTTTGATCGTGACCGTGTCAGTGCCTGTCATAACATGGTAAGGCCATCATGTGTTAAGCTCAATCTCTGTCCTGCCATTGTCCTGTTCATTCTGTTTTTGAATGTTATATGTTGAGTGAAATATGCTGGGTCTCCTTGCACCCAGGGTAACTCAGTCTATATGTTGCAGGCACTTTAGAAAATCAGTCATTTTGTAAAATGCCTAGGCATTTTACAAAAAGACGGCTGTTTGAAAAATGACTGAACGCAACCAGGCTTTTTTTAATGGCTAGCCATTTTACAAAATGACTAGGCATTTTGCAAAATGCCTGACTAGCATGGAACGTAGATCCCACTACAGATACTATGGCCAACAGTTTTTGGACGTCTTCCTATACCCTATAGGTACATACGTGTTCAGCCTGTAGCTGATCGATTTGAAGCTCTGTGATGACGACAATGCTGAGTAACGACCAGGTTGAGTTGCAGACTCGGCTGTAGCATAAAGCATTGTTTAGTTAACGCTGTAAAAACTCCCAAGTACATCAACGCCGTTCATGTTCTGCCTGAAACTAGACCTAACAAAACCAGCCGGAGACCGGCCCATAGTCAATAGGCAGGCCCGGTTGATGTACAATTACATGTAAACGAATGAGTGTAGTCTTTGTTTGATTGTGCCATTACGGACAAAACTGCATTATGTATTTGGACATTAAAAACACGTTCGAATGTAATTATAATTTCCCACTCCTTCTCTCTCATCCTCACATTTTAACACGCGCAGTGGAAGGGGGGGGGGGCGGATTCCGCCCACCCCTCCTGTTTTTTCGCAAATAACTCGCGCCTCTAGCACGATATTAATGTGAAATTTTGGCTACCTGTCCAGAATTGAATTGCGGATCTTCTCGTGCAAAAAATAAGAAAATCGGTTCACAACTTTTCTAGTAATAGCGGTGTAAAGTCAAACATCCTGCCGCCGCGGCGGCGCGGCGGCGCGGCGGCCGGCGCTAGCCGTTACGCGCCGCCTGAATTGTAGACTGTGGCGGGGCGGGACGGTTCCGTCTTTACATCGCGCTCCTTACCGCTGATTATATTCGATTCGCGTCAAATTTTGTGAGAAGACTAAGAAATTTACAGGCAATCTCATGGTCAAAGAATTTGGAAATGTCGCGGGCCTGCACTTCTCAAAATAGAGGTAGGTATGGACTTCCCACTGCTGGACTCCTCTGGTCATAATGCTGGACTCCTCGGTCCACCTACACGCTATCAAAATGTATATAATTAGGTACTCGTATCTACAACACGCTGCTCAGTCATTTTGTAAAATGGCTAGGTATTTTGTAAAATGCCTAGGCATTTTGCAAAACGACTGGAGAGTCAGTCATTTTGTGAAATGCCTAGGCTTTTTGCAAAAAGCCTGGAAAATCAGGCATTTTGCAAAATGCCTAGGCATTTTACAAAATGACTGATTTTCTAAAGTGCCTGCAACATATATGCTCAGTCTATATGTATGTAATTTCATATGCTGACTTATCGTATCAAGTTTTTTTGTGCTGAGTCCTTCCTGGTTCACAGTTAATTCAAAGTGTTCTGATCCCAGCTCAAAGCACATATCTTATACGCTGATCCGTGATAACCCACCTTTTGCTTTAATTGCATATTTCATTTTTCCCACAAACTGATCTCCACCCATTGCATCACTGTCTCCCTGTCCTTGAGGTCTTGAGATGAATCGAAATGGCTCTATGACCTCAACAACGACCCTCGTCAGGGCGCGGAAAATCGCCAGATTGAGGGGGCGGACACAGAAGTCTGAGGCGACAGACCTGCTCTTCTGCCAGACCACCCACGAAGCCTCGGAGGCTCCCGATAGACCATGTTCGGGCTTCCTGCTCGGCGAGGGAGGAGGGTGTACTACACACCAAAAACAGCTCCGGCTATCAGTGTTTCTGCATAGGACACTGACAGAAGCAGACAGGAGTACCGTGTTGCTAGGTGACAAAAACCTGACGGACGTTTCCCGTGTCGTTTTATGCAAATGTTGGGGTGGAATTAATTCTCTGATCGACGATCGTGGGCTGTCAATGTACCCCGTGCAGCTGTCAATGTCAATGGGTACGGTAGGCTTGTCGTGTGTTAAGCGCTTGGCGTTGAGTGACGCTAAACGGCATCTACACTTTCCATACGTCTGCACTCGAGTTTATCTCTGGAAAATCCCATGGTGGTCTCTAATCCAGCACGGCGTCACAACAAGACACAGTCCTGTTCGTCAGCTAAGGCGCCTATCCTTCAGCACCGTCCGTCCTTCGTGGTCCTTATCGCGGACTAAACTGGTGAAAGCGCGATCATTCATGACACACAATGCTCCCTGGAGCCGACAAGATTTAGATTTCAGACGCAAAAGTACCCGCAGGCAGACTAGGAACACCAGAAGCCGCTTCTTACTGATCACGTGAGCTGCCGGCTCGGTGTCTCAGGATCCTTCTCTTTCCAGGACGTGGAATGGAAGGTCTCCCGCTCAGAAGGACGCAGCAGGACGGTTACTGGGGCGCCTACCGCGATGTTTTGCCATATATCTGTTTCCTTCTGAATGTGGGAATCTCTCCGGTATGAGTGTTAGACCCGTTCGTCATACGCCCGGCACACTGGCGCGGGACCACAGTTGAATTTCGGACTTGGCCTCCGAGTCAGGCCCCGTTTAACGACCCACCTTTCCGGCGGGGAGTCGTAGATTTAACGCCAGTCCAGTCTGAAGGCGCGGTTAATTTCGGATAATGCACCCGCCGCGCCACGGCTAGATCCCTAAAAGCCCGGCGAGTTTTATTGAGACAAATCTGGCCGCTCGAATCGCGCCAGAAACGGCTCGGTCGCCAGCGGCATAAAGGAGCTCCTGTCTTTTGACGCGCTGGCGCTGACCGTAAACGTAGTCGGACATTGGCCAGTCGGGGACCTGACTGCCTGGCTCAGACGGACTGGCCTTGTGCCGGTGCGCGGACAGTGGAGTGTCTGTGAATTGTGATCGCCCAGTGACAGAGGAAAGCACTTTCCTCGCCCATCCCCTCTCTCCTTTAATCCCAACTCCCCGGGGGAGCACGCACGTGGCAGCGATTTGCAATCGGCGCAGAGCGACTGGATGCGCCACTCCACACAACAGCGAATCGCGGTAGCCGGCGTATGCAAACGAATGCGTTTCGCCATGTCGCTCACTTAGTGAATCGTTTCGTTGACATCTGCAGGGTTGCAAAACATCCGCCGACGTCAGATCGCATTATCCTGAGCTCTGTTCATCTCCGGAGGCCTCCAGCAGAATGGAGCGCTATTTCTGTGGAAAGGGCGCTATTCTATTTTGGCTGGTGTGATGTCGCTTTTTTGCAGCGTCGCTTGTTATATGGCGAAGGGCCCAGGCTTGCCACATCTCCAAAAATGCAGCCTGAAGGTTTTAAAGGTGCATTGTATGTGATTTTTTCTTATGATGAGGTCTTTTCTTCGTGAATGATGCTTTACTTTATGGTGATCGATGGATGACAGCGCATTGGCAAACAACGAAGTAAAACATAGTTATTGTCAGTGCAACAACAAATTTTGAGTGCGTATAATCCTGATTTGTATGAAAGCAGGATTGTTTTTGCATTTAGCTTACTCGACGATGTTGACGAAATTCACCAATATTGGCGGACAAAATACGAGCATCTAGCGGCCTCTACTACAATTCACTGATCTTTCCCCACGTGCTGAAATCTCTAGGCCTATACGCACACGGCACAAATCGAGTTTGTCGCGTCGCAGAATCCGGCTCATTGCTCTCCGCTGATTGGCTGTCTTCTGATGTCGTCACCAGCGCACGCCACTGATTGGTCCCCTTTGTGCGGGCCCTATCACTGTCTGTTTGGGTCGCGCGGCTTACACCGACTATAAGGAGCACTGTCAAACGCCGACAAGTCGCCTATCTCCACCATCCGTCTTCGGGGAATATCTGGAAGAATCTCTGAGAATCTCCGTCTATGTCAGGTAACTGAATTTGGCGGATGAGCTCGGATTGTCACGAGCTGTGCAGTTCGAACGGGGTCGGATTTCGGCTCGAATTTCGCCTCCGCTCGTAATGACTAGCACTCGGGGTCAATCGAACGCCGCCCGGTCGACAAGGGCCGCCAGATAACCAAATTGCCCTCCGGAAAGTCTCATTCGGAGATCCGCTGACATTCCGCGGACAAAGGGTGGTGGGCCCGTGCCAAACTTCTCCCGTTTGACGCCACCCCGCCGCGCCGACTCCGGCAAAGGTGGCTCTTCGCGTGTGCCGAAAATCTCCAGCGGCGGTCAGGAGACCTTTGACCGGAGAGGGACGCAATCTGGCTCTCTGACCGGTCACCGAACCGGAGCGCGGCGCGGAGGGTCGGGCAACTTCCCGAATGTATGGCAAATTACGGCGGCTGCCACGGCGATATATTGGTTTGACGGCAGAGATTGAGGGTGGTACGCGGAAAAGCCGTCCCTGCCGAGCCAAAGGTCTACTCCGCGTGACCTATATAAGCCTAATCAGAGCCTCTCGTAATTGATGAATGGCAGCGGAGGCGGCGGGATGTTACGTTATTAGGGGTCGCTTGGGGCCAACCCATCGCAGAATGGTCAAATAATATCGCTATTCGGGTAATGTGCGGCTTTGGAGCGAAATCTGCGAGTGGGACGACTTTGACATATATGGTGTGTTGTGAGGAGGGTGAAAGGTGCAGGCGAAAGGGCCTAAGGAAAGGAGTTAACGGCTCGTGTTTAGGCTCAAAATTAGTACACGCATTTATTTGACAAATGCAAACTTGATGTCCTTTGAAATGAAGAGACAGGAGTGTGGTGCCACTGTAGTTAACATATATGAAGCTGCAATGTGGAATTTCTCATTCAAATCAATAGATTGACGCTGCCGTTGCTGAAAAACAAGGCGTTCGTGACGAACGACGCTAATTGTCGAAATATCGCTTATCTCACCATTCTTCTTCCTTCGAAATGTGCTCTGCAGTTCGATACAAGTGTGAATTATTGAAAGCCCTGCCGCTGTTCTAAATTGTATGCACAAAACTTAAAACGTTATTCGAAAGATATTTGATACGCGCAACGCACAACAGAATTTCAATCAAAAGCGACCATTGTGCAAAGGCTTGGATACCGGGTAAAATGCCAAAGGTGATTACTTTGTAAAAATAACTCATTAAATGCAACTTATGATCAGCAGCGCTTCAGACCGTTAATGCACCTGATCGTTATATCCTTCAAATCAACCTCGCATATCTTGCGTTGCACAATTAGAAATCCAAGTTTGCACTACAAGGTGCGCGTCCTGCAATTTGCAATCAGACGCTTATGAAGTGCCTGCTACGTTATACGTGCACACTCTATAATGCAGGCGAGAACTTTATTATGACAGCGGCCAATAATTATTGCGTATTATCATTGAAATCGGTACGGGTGCGGGGTGGGTCGCTGCCTGCAGTAAGTTATCACGTCAAGAGACGTTCGGGACCTAACAGCACACAAACTCATACACGAACACAAGAAAGCTAAGTGTGCCAGCCTTCGAGAATAACACCAAACTTGGCCTGATTTCAGTTCGAAACTCGGCGCTAAAGCGATGCGCAACCTTTCCCTCGAGATGGAAAATCAGACACGAGTTTCCTGAGACTCCCCCCCCCCCCCTTCCACCGCCACCGTAGAGATCACGTGCCGGTGGCGGCCGGCGGGTCATTAACCGACCCCAGGGGGGAGGGGTCGCGTCGGCTGGCGCTGCTGCTGAGGTCGCCGACGAGGTCACGGGGGGGGGGGGGCGAAGCGTCGGGAAAGTCCCGGTTTCTGCGTGGAGGAGGAGGTAGAGGAGAAGGTTTGGCCACGAGTTGGGGACTCTGGGGAGGATTAATCTCGGTGGTTCGAGTATGATAAGAAATGGCTCCCACGTGGCTGGGCAATGTAATGGGTGGCTGGCGTGAAAAGAGTTGCCGTGCTCCACGTGCTCACTTTTACATGACAAAGAATTGCAGGAAGTTACGCTGGAATTAACTCCATTGAAATATGCTTTATTCTAAACGGAGATTTGGATGATATCGATCGCATATAAATATCATTATATCTTCCAAATTCATGTACAATAAGACAGATGCATAACAAACAGAACCTGAGAAATACTAAAATTACCAGCATTATCCCCAACCAAAACATCGGACTAATCCCCGCATCCGTCGGCATCAACTGGGCTACATAGCCGCGCCCCTCCTTACTTGATTCACACATCCGTGCGTTGTAGTTCTTACATCCGTACATTCCGGGCACCGTTGACGGCTTAGCTGCTACCCAGAATCCACCAGCGAATTTCTCCTCGGCTGGTGGGGGCGACGACCCCTCGAGGCTGGCAGTGCTACACCGGTCCTTACGCCCACACCGCACCCACCATACCGTGCCGTGCCGAGACGGGCTGCAGGTGCGCCGCTCCTGCCTGCCACTATCCGTGCAGGTACGACTAGTGCGAGTACGTATCCAGCTGAAGGACAGGGGGTTATGCGCAGAGGGCGGTGAGAGACATTGGTGAGAAGATGGAGAGTGCGTTATGGCTCTGGGAGGTAGGCTTTGGGCTGCAGAGAGCATTGGATGGCGGCATGAAGGCTTTGACAGGATGGAGGCGGTAGGATGAAAGGCGGTGGAGGTACGACAAGAAAGGTGAAATGTAGGCACTTAGGCAGTGGTCGGAGGGCGATAGGCAACGCGGAGGGCTACTTATGGTCTGTGATGGGAAGCATCGGGAAGTCTGGGGGGGGGGGGATAGCGGACGGAGGTTGAATACTTGGTGAATGCCGCGATTGATAATAAGGACGCTAGTGGTTTGAAACTCCATGGCAGTGTGTCACCGTTGGCAACTAGCCAGCCGTCGATTGCCCGCCTTCGTTCTCCTGCCATCAAGCTCCCTGCATCCGCCTTATAAGAAACTGCGTGCCTCCTGCGTAACAGCACGGAAGACCGCTACCAGCCTACGCATCTCACTCACACACTTCTTATGCAATATGCATCCATCTTTGGTAGCCCTCACCCACCTGTTCGCCTACGCACTCTCCCTGACACCAGTCCGACCTAAGAGCGGGGTCCTTGCTCGCAGTGTGGACGCAACACCAGTTCTTGCGGCTCACACACACGCAGGTGCACAGTTCACACCCGCACGCGGCTAAACCGCAATCGAGTATACACCGTTGCGAGGATAACAGACGTGCTTTACGCGAGATTATAAACGGATGAGCACTGACGCGACGTGCCACGTTGGCCGAATGAGTCGGTTTGTCACTTGTAATTGCAGCTGGACGTGAAAATACGCACGCACGCGTCTTGAGTGTTGTGTGTTCTGGCAAGGTGGTGCGGCTCGTAATCGGTTTGGCACCGGTGGTGCATTGTAATAGGCCTGATTTGTCTGTGACGGAGTGGGGTAGTGATTCAGTGTGGTGAATCAGTACTATAAAGCGTGGTGGCTGCCACTGTCGGGTAGCATTGCAGTGAGGTAAGCGGTTTTAAATAGGAACTCTTGGCGCATTGGGTCAATTTTACTGATGATGTGACATTTTTATTTGATGACACGGCCGAATAGAAATGAGGTCGTTCGAGCTGAAGGAAAACATTTCAAGCAACGATAATAAATAACTAATAATGATAATTCAGTCAAGCGCCTGGCAATTTCTTGATTTCCAATGCCGATGCATGCTCATTCCCCATAAATAAAGTTGCGTTCTTATGAAATTTCATGGAATTAATGCAAAAAACCAACGAGCCTACTCCTGCGTTTAACGACATGGTCTGATTGTGTTCCGTTCACCTTCACACTTACCTATACTTTTTGATTTTTCAACAGAACTATAACCTTTCATGAGAGCCTCCCATAACACTTTTATGTATGTATAACGCTCGTCACCTCAGGTTATGCTGGTATGCGGTGTGGTGCGTCAGCATATTGATTCATTGGGGTAACACCCAATAATATTCATCATTTCTGCTCGCTGTTATGTCCTGGCGAGCGTTCCAGAGTGCGTATATGTGCCCTGCAGTTATCAATATGTGGAAACGAATTACGATTGATGTGCAGGCATTTCCGCATGAGCGCCCCACGTAAGAGCTCTATTACATGCTACCGGTCTTCATCCACTAGCCGTTTACGTGGATAAATGCGATATTTAGCTATGCAGGGTAGTATGAGTGTCAACGACCGCTCATGAGTGTATGACCGATGATATGCAAGGCATGTGCTGAGCATACAGGTCGATTGTCGCCTTTGAGAAATAACCAAGTGCTTTGACGTCGGCTGTTCCCTAGACTACTGCCGAGCAATGCGGAAATGTTTTACTGGCGTCCTATGATCGTGGTTTGATGGATGAAAGACAAACCAAACAGCGTGCCAGAAGCTCTATATAAGAAATACATGATTGAAACAATTCTTGAAACAAGTAGAACAATAATAATTATATTTCTCATCACTTCTTTTTCTTTGTGGGCGCTGTTGTAGGCATCCATCCACGTCACCTATACCCTGCAGGATTGTGAACGTTCGTACAGCGACTCAATCACCCCAGTCCTTCTTACAACTACTCCACATCTCACCCACCCCTCCGCTGCTATTGGTGAGACCGTCTCACCAGGCAAATCGGTCATCATCATAACGACTTGCGCGACGCCGGGAAACGAGGCGCGCCACCGCCTCTGTCGCGTCGCGCTCGCCTCGGTCGCGTCGCAGTCGTCTCAGTCGCGCCATCGGCGGCGCTGCTCGTAATTACTTCTCACACGCAGAGGAGACGGCCCGAGACCGGTCCTAATTGCTGCTCTTTCTCCCACGCCCGGCTCGAATCGGAGCTAGACATCACTGGGAGAAACACGCTTTCTTGGTATACCATAGCGACAAAATAGAATAATTTTGCATAGAGCAACGGCAATGCGGCGCATTCACATGTATTCTACGACAGGGCCAATTAAAAGGTGACACGATTTCTAACCTGGAAATAATTGGATAATGAAGTAAAGGGGCATAAAACACTCTAAAAACTCAACGCGTAGCTGTGTACGGGGTAAGTGTTCTGTGCTTGTGCACTAATAGAGGTTCACCCACTTCTTATGCTAATGCGAAACAAAAAGAAACTATAAACGTCCGTCCATAACTGGAAAAGCGTGTGACAGACTGCCCAAAATAGTCCAAAAGTGATGGTATGTATGTCTCATGCATTTCCTTGGGACTAAATGTCCTTTGGACAGTGATGAATTTGAAAACCTTAAGGCAAGCGGAAAGCCGTCGTTTTTAAATCCTATTCAATATGTATGCTCTCCTAGCTCAAGTTGTCAAAACGTGTCATCGTTGAAATTGATGCAGCTCTGAGTTATCTATCTATTCTACTGTATAGCACGGAATATCTAAGCAAAATATGCTACCCGGAACTGTATGAGCGACGCGTTAGAATAACAGGCATAACAGCCAGGTGCTCCCCATTAGCCAAAGGGATAACCTTCTCTGGTGAATATTCTCGACAGTTCACATCCTGACCATCACCATTACCGCAGCGCTAAACAGCAGCTTCCTCTTTTAGCGTCCCTAGGGCGCTGCTGCGGGATGTGCGATTGTAATGAACGGTTCGTGACCGTTATTAGCACGTCCTTCCGGTGTGAAGCCGTTACCAAGGGGTCGCTGAGGCGGGGTCATTTACCGGGACCGTAAATGAATGCTGTGATAGCCAAATTTAACAGGTTTTTGTTAATCTTCGTGTGGACGGCTGGAGTGGGAGGGCGTCTTCCGGAGTGGTGTTTGCAGAAAACTGCCGCGGTGGTTCAGACTAACCGTTGGTTTCCGCTTTGGTTAGACTATCGCGTATCGGTTGCGCGAAGAAACGGGCTGGCTACCATAAGTTTCTAGCGATCCTGCGGTTGGTGATAAGGTCTACGAGCATGTACAATACGGGAAGCGCCCGGATAGAGGGGAAAGAGTCTACCGTTAAGGGACAATACGATGTATGGCAAATGGCAATCACCTTTCCGCAAACACAGATGGTAATCACTGGCGGATCCAGGGGGGGCCACCGGGGCCATGGCCCCCCCCAAAAGCCTGAAAGGGGGGCCAACATATCTTTTGGCCCCCCCCAAAACGCTTGGAGAAAAATTAATGTGAGAAGGTTGCGTAGTAGATACCTACTAGAATCAGCAGCGTGATTCAATAGCGTAGAGAAAGTCAGGGGCGCGGGAACTACTTTCAGACTGGGGGAGCACACCATAATAGAGATCAACCTAGGGTCCCCCCAAATCTAGTTTTCTCACCGGTTTTAGGCCACTTATTTTTCATCCCTTGGCTTTTTCAACAAAAAAAGAAACAGTTGCAAAAAAGGACGGTATTCCGTTTGAAAGTTGTGGGGGCACCGCCCCCACTGGCGGATTCAAGGGGGCCACCGGGGCCATGGGCCCAAAAAGCCTGAAAGAGGGGGCCAACATATCTTTTGGCCCCCGAAAACGCTCGAAGAAAAATTAATGTGAGAAGGTTGTGTAGTAGATACTTAGAATCAGCAGCGTGATTCAATAGCGTAGAGAAACCCAGGGGCGCGGGAACTACTTTTAGACGGGGGGGGGGGAGGTCACACCATGATAGAGATCAACCTAGGATCCCCCAAATATAGTTTTCTCGCCAGTTTTAGGCCACTTATTTTTCATCCCTTGGCTTTTTCAACAAAAAAAGAAACATTTGCAAAAAGGAGCGGTATTCTGTCTGAAAGTTGTGGGGGCACCGCCCGCACGGCCCCAGAGTTGGGGGGGGGGGCAAGCTGCCAGCACTGCCCCTCCCCCCGGTTCCCGAGCCTATGGAGAAACTACCGGGTTTTACTAGCTTCCTTCATAAAGTGTCGTCATGTCTTATCGTCACCCGAGAAGGTCTTATTGCATAAATATCGATTGAGCTGTCAAGTTAAAAACTGCTGTGG